>NC_058087.1:186439467-187039467 GCF_014858855.1 Bufo gargarizans | reverse complement strand
ATACCACATCCTGTAGAAGCATAACTGTGAGTATGGCAACCTGTACAAATGGTGCAAAATTTAGTCTGATGTTGGGGTGCGTCCCATTATTGCTTTGTCTAAAACTTTGCACCCCTCTTTTTGGATGCTTGTGCCTAAGTTAGCTAGACAATTGCAGTGTGATAAAAAACTGCTTTGAGGAGACCTCTTGGTCTATTAACTACCTTTGCAGCCGTACAACTGTAAAAACTGTGGAAATTGCACATTGTGTGTAACTGTAACTTATGTGCCTGAACTTGAATCTTCACTAAAGAACTGTTCTACTGCAAAATGGCCTCATCATTGTCTCCATTGCTACAGGGGACACTGCCTTGCACCTCACAATTCTTCACCATCAAGGGCACCCTGAACCACCATTAGGCAGTAGAACCTCAAGACCAGTGTGTGCCCCAAAGGGAAGAAAGTTGTGCACTTCTCATCGCTGGATACCTGAAGGTGGAGCATCAGAGTGAGTATGGTATTAGAAATGGAACACAATATAGTAAAGAAAACAATGTCATGCTAGATTGCACAAATGCCAATTTTTCAATTAATGGAAGTCCAAAGAACTCATTTAGCAATACATGGCATTTCAGGAATATGTCAATGTTCACAGTCCTAACTAGGTTTTGAAAGTCGTCATCAGTTCCACCAGTTTTGATGGCAGGAATATCACAGTATGCAGCACTATCCTTGCCATAAAAACAACGGTACCCTTCATGGACCCCAATGTAATTCCATCATATGAGGGATACATCATATGAGGGATCCAGCATAGGGTCATGGTGACATGGTGATCATTATGATTGGAAGCAACGAGGAAAATGTTAGGAGAATTCAGAATATGTCATTTTTTTTACTTCTATAAATCTGAGAAGTTTTTGTAATATTTTTGATAAGCTTGACATGTATAATTTAGCTGAGATTATGTTATGTTCCTCCAGGATAAGGATTTGGACTATGGAGAACCACCTCTCTGTTGCCACAGAATTCAACATTTTGCCATTTTCCAGTAAGGCTGACAGTCCAGCACTCATTTCCTTCCTGTTCACGGTGATCTACTTGCTTGGCGTCCTCATGAATGTGCTGATTGTGACCCTGATCTATCTGGATGAGCAGCTGCACACCCCTCTGTATCTGTTCCTCTGTAACTTGTCCTTTGTGGACATGTGTTATACAACGACCATCATCCCAAAATTCCTACATATGCTTTCATCTGGAAATTACAAAGTGTCCTTCAGAGAATGCTTCACCCAAATGTTCTTCTTCTTCTTGGCTGCCGGAACAGAAGATCTTCTGCTGTTCACAATGGCCTATGACCGCTACGTTGCGATCTGTAAGCCGCTACATTATTACTCTATACTAAGTAAAAAAGTGTGATCTTTCTATATGGCTGCCATATGGTCTTGTGCAGCTTTAAACTCCTGTTTGATTACAGTCCCGACCATGAAGATGTCCTTCTGTAATTCCACCACAATTCACCATTTTCACTGTGATGCGAAAGCTCTGACGAAGATCTCATGTGCCGGCAAAGAAATATTTTATTTAGTGATTTATTTTGAGTCATTTTTATTAGCACTTTGCCCATTTTTATGCAGTTTAATATCCTATTCAAAAATATTACAGGTTATATTTCACATAAAATCTGGGGAGGGGAGAATAAAGGCCTTCTCCACCTGCTCGTCCCATCTTACCGTGATCATGCTCTACTACAGCACAGCTGCATCAGTGTATTTATTGCCGTCTTCTAGATACTCTGATACTCTGAATCAGGTCTTCACTTTGCTATATGCTACTGTCACCCCAGTGTTAAACCCACTGATTTATAGTCTTAGAAATAAAGATGTGAAGACGGCTGTGATGAGATTATTGCAGATTAGGTACAACACTTAGACCATTAACCCATATTGTGTTTTAAAGATCAACACAATTCACCCTCTTTCATGCTGGGGATTATACAAGATCTCACCAGGGGCATAGCTATAGGGGAAGCGGCTGCTTTGGGGCCCAAACCTACAAGGGGCCCCCTCAGAAGGAGGACTTTAGTATCAGGGCCCCCTCAACAGTATTATACATTGACATTATATACAGTGACACTGTAGGAAACCAAAACAGCAGCTGCGGGACCTGGTCTAAGAGAACGATCTTGACTAGACACAAGAGTGGGGGTTGCAGGGAAGGAGGGAGCTGTGAAGAAGTTGCTGGGGGGAGGGGGGTATTCAAAAATTGTCTGTGGGACCCAGTCAATTCTAGTTATGCCTCTGACTATCACCTCCTTCCAGCTTTATTGATGACCCGAGCACCAGATATTGCTGGAACTTAAGGAAATTGAGGACACATGAAACATTTCATTACCCTAAAACTCTTGGGATTTCCTTAATGACCCCTTCACTACCATACACCACCAAAGATGTGTACATTACCCCTTCACTAATCCAGACCATATATGTATTTTCTATACAAGTCTGTTGGCGGTACAGAAATAAACAAGCTTTTTCATGTTGGGGAGCAGACGATCTCCAGTCTTCTTTATACAGGTATGACACCGGCTGTATGCTTACTGTGCCTTTTCTGAATCTTCCATAGCCTCAAACATAGAATGCCTAATTATTTTTCTTCTCCCCTTTTGCATTGGCTCAGAAAATGAGAATGGGAGATACATTTATTAACCCCTTTCTCACATGCACCGTACATGTAGGGTGCAGCCAGAAGTGACTTCCCACATTCTGTCATACATATACAGCGCAGGAGCTGTGCTCACTCGATCAGTAAAGTGTTCTATAAAAGTTATTTTTTAAGTTGCAAGTGTAAAAAAAACACCCATTTCTCATCAAGCCATTGACGATTGAAAAAATAAAAAAAAGGGAAAAACATAACACAAAAACATGATTTTTGAAAAATGCTTTTACTGTATAAAACTGATAAATTAGACATACTCGGTATCTATAAAAAATATTACCCATCAGGTGAACATAATAAATAAAAAAAGAAATGATGCCAGACTAGCTTGCCTCTCAAGAGCATATCAGGCCCCAAAATGTGACCAATGAAAAAGTCAACTCATCCTACAATTTTAATTTTGTTTTCTCAATGGTTTACTTGTGTAAATGTAGTAAAATGTAAAAAAATTAATAAAAAAATGTTGGTGTCTCTGTAATCGTACTGACTAGAGACGAGCGAATTAAAAAAACGGCTATTTCCTGGCTGCAGAGAGCCTTTACAGTGGTGTAGAACACTGTGCCTTGCAGTAACACGCATAGGGAGTCTACTGTGGGAGTGAAATAATACTGTGAGTCTGTATGACATGCAGATGACAGGCGTCGCTCTTAGAATCACTGCACACTTCATTTATTTGGGCAGTCACGGGGCCAACACTGACCAAATAACTCAAGTATGAACTCAGCCTTACAGGTCGATGTTAGCACCAAGAAGAAGCGCACTCCTTTTACACCGTCATCAGCTGATTCCACATAGATGTCTACAGAACCTGTTCTATTAAACGCTTATACAAGTAGAGCCCCCCGACAGAGTGGAGAGGGGGTCAGCAGTAAGTTTGCATTGACGTGACTGATTATTTTGCCCTTCCTCTGATCCGTCAGAACAATAACCCAGAAAAACTGATCCTGTCTGTGGAGCATCCGCCTTCACTCGGTCAGCATTTGGTCAGTAATCCATCAGTATTGCCAAAGCCCAAAAAACAGGAGTGGATCCAAAACAGAGATGACATGTGAATGGAATATTTGCATGTCTTCTGTGTTTTGTACCCACTCCTGCTTTTGGCTACCAAATCATAAGCCAATTCTGATGCAAAATAGGGACCATGTCATGCAAGGCTTACAGCTGTTACATAGACAGGATCCGTTGTGCATCTCATTTTTCCTTCCTTATGACAGATCAGAAAAAGGGTCCAATAAATGATATCAGCCAGGCCAAAAGGCAAAATAGTGGCCCAGTCATGAAGTGGGGCAGGTGGGAACAGCATGAGAAGTCCACAGAATGGCCCTATGACATAGTGGTGAGGAGGAAGCAGCATAAGGAGACCACAGAGTTGCCCAATGACTGAGCCTGGAGGTGGCAGCAGCAGCATCAGGAGACAACAGAGTGGCACAATGACAGAGCGTGGAGGTGGCGGCAGCAGCAGCATCAAGAGGAGGCCACAGAGTGGCACAATGACAGTGTGGAGAGGGCAGCAGAATCAAGAGGCCACAGAGTGGCATAATGACAGAGCGTGGAGGTAGCGGCAGCAGCAGCAGGAGGCCACAGGGTGGAACAATGTCAGTGTGGAGGTGGCATCAGCACAGAGTGGCACAATGACAGAGTGTGGCAGCAGCACCAGGATGAGGCCACATGAGGCCACAGGGTGGCACAATGACAGTGTGGAGGTGGCAGCAGCAGCATGAGGAGACCACAGAGTGGCACAATGACAGAGTGTGGAGGTGGCAGCAGCATCAGGAGGAGGCCACAGAGTGGCACAATAACAGAGTGTGGTGGAGGCGGCAGCAGCATCATCAGGAGGCCACAGAGTGGCACAATGACAGAGTGCGGAGGTGGCAGCAGCAGCAGCATCAGAAGGTGGTCCCAGGGTGGCACAATGACAGTGTGGAGGTGGCAGCAGCATCATCAGGAGGTGGCCACCGGGTGGCACAATGACAGTGTGGAGGTGGCAGCAGCAGCATGAGGATGCCACAGTGGCAAGGTGACATAGTGTTTAGGTGGCAGCAGCAACAGAACACAAGAGTGGCAAGGTGACATAGAGTGGCAGCAGCATCAGGAGACCATAGAGTGGCAAGGTGAGATAGTGTGGAGGTGGCAGCAGCATCAGGAGACCACAGAGTGGCAAGATGACATAGTGTGGAGGTAGCAGCAGCATCAGGAGACCACAGAGTGAGGTGGTGGGTGGCAATACAAGTACCATCTGAAGATGGTGGGTAAAAGAAGGAGCACTTGGCATCAGATGTGTGGCATCAGGCGGGTGGCAGCATTAGAATAGTAGCTGAGGCAGGTAGCCAGAAACCGATGTCTTTTGACGAATTGGTGGGTGAAATCCTGGCTGATCCATGCCTGAATTATCTTTACAAAGGTCAGTCTCTCCACAATTTTGGTAGACAGGTGAGTTCTTCTTGGGGAAACTATGGCACCCGCCACACTAAACACCCGCTCTGATACCACACTACTGGCCGGGCAGGACAGCTTTTCCAGGGCAAATTCTGCCAGTTGTGGCCACAAATCCAGTTTGGCTGACCATTAGTCCAGAGGATCTTCAATGGGGGGTGGCAGGGTGCTGTCCAAGTATGCCACCACCTGCTGGTTCAGGTCCTGCTCCAGGTCTAGCTGCTACTGGATAATAGTTTCTTCACTAGCTGGTGAAGAAAGCTGCTCATCAGCGACTCTAGACTCAAGCTGCTGCTGATGCAGCTGGAACCTACCCTGCCACAGCAGCCATGGCAGAGGAACGTCAGTGCCGAGGGCCCCCCCCCGGTCAGACCTGCAAGAGGATGGACGATGGTGCAGATAGGCAACTGACTACATAGGATGTCTCTATAGTAGTTCAGGTTGTCTTCCCTCTCAGCCGGTGTAAAAAAGGCCCCCATTTTGGACCGGTAGCGAGGGTTCAACAAGGTGGAGAGCCAGAAGTCATCCCTCTGCCGAATGGTGACAATTCAGCTGTCACTATGCAAGCGAGCATGCATCGGGCCATTTGTGCAAGGAGGGACTCTCTGCCTCCATCTCCACTGCATGCTGCTGTGTCTGGGTCCTCTGCCTTGTCTTCCTCATCGCCCTGTAACTCCTCTGGCTGCTCCTGCTCCTCCTCTCCGGTCACCTGTGTAGAAAAACCACCCATTTCTTTTTGCTCCAATGTCCTCCTCCTCCTACTCCAGTTCAGCCCCCAAAGGGCTCATGGGGCCATGAGATGCAGGCGCCATGTCTCCAGTCCCCTGACCGGCCAGATTTACCAGCATCTGTTCCAGGACATAAAGCAGTGGAATAACACTGTTCATCCCGTAGCCCTGGTGACTGAAAAATAACGTGGCCTCCTCAATGGGCCTGAGCAAACGGCAGGTGTCATGCATGAGCTGCCACTGACATCGAAGTTACACAGGGCAGTACTGCTGTCTTCTTGGATCATCAAGAAATCGTTTATGGCCTTTCTATGTTCGTATAGTCGGTCCAACATATGGAGGGTGGAATTCCAACGGGTGGAAACAGTGTACGAGTGGCTGAAGTGCATGCAAAGTTTCCTGGACATTTTTAGGACGTCTTGCAGATGTGTGGAAGATTTCAGGAACCGCTTGACAACCAGATTGAACAAGTGTGCCATGCAGGGCGCATGGCTCAGCCCTCCTTGACGCAGCACCAACACCATGTTTTTCCCATTGTCAGTCACCATAGTTCCGATTTTGAGTTGTCGCAGAGAAAGCCAGGATTCGATTTCTTGATGAATCTCACGAAGCCGTTCCTCCCCTGTGTAACTCCGTTTGCCCAGGCAAACGAGCTGCAGAACAGCATGACACTGCCATGCCCTGCACATGTTGAATGCTGAAGGGGCACTATGAATTGTTCCTGCAGTGGAGGCTGAGGACACAAGGGAGGATGAGGAGGCAGAGGAGGACATTGTCGCAAGACCAACGGCATAAGAACGTGGAGGCGGAAGCGGCGTCACCTGGCCAAGTTGCTGGTGTGGCTGTGCAGGAACTACATTCACCCAGTGAGCCGTAAAGGTCATGTATTGTCCCTGACCATAGTTAAAGCTCCACACGTCGGTGCTGCCGTGCACTTTGGCAGACACAGACAGGCTCAAGGACTGGCCCACCTTCTGTTCTACATATGTGTGCAGGGCTGGTACTGCCTTTTTGGCAAAGAAATGACAGCTTGGGACTCTCCACCTCGGCTCGGCACAAGCCATCAGTTCTCTGAAAGGTGCAGAGTCCACCACTTGGAAAGGGAGGGACTGCAGCACCAGCAACTTGGACAGAAGCACGTTCAGCTTCTGCGCCGTTGGATTAGTGCACGCATACTGTTGTCTCTTGGCAATCGCTTCGGTGATCGATTGCTGACGGAATGACTGACAAGGAGCAGCAGGAGGAGCAGAAACATCAGGACCAGCAGATTATGTTAATATTCTATAAATGGCCATATTCACCTGCTCCGACGGCGTAACAAAAAAACTGCCACACCGCTGAGTAGGTGATTTTACCCCTAACACTCCGCACTGACTGACTGCTACCGCCGCTGCTTCCGTGAACCCCTACACCACTACTTTCCGGGCAGGTAGGCTCCTGCGAAGCGGGTGGTCTACCCCGGGTACGTTTGGCTCCCGACCTCCCACTGCTGCCACCCTGCTGATTCCCGGCCACGCTAACGACTTGCTGGCTCCGTCACTGCTTCACTGGCAAGCTGCCACCCTCTTCTCCTGATGATGATGATGAAGCCACTAATTCACCCGGCTCCCAAGTGCGATCAGCTACATCATCATCGAGTACAGTCTGCACGTCACTACTTGCCCGCCTACCGGAGGAAGTGGCGGATGTCTCCTCCACATCTTGGCTGGCCAATAGCTCCTGACTGTCCTTTAGTATCTCGTCCTCACTGTATAGTGGAGCTGAGCCCACAGCATATAATACTTCTCTGGCTGAGGAAACAGAAAAGGACAGAGGCAGGTTGATGACAGGGGAGGGCACAGGGCCTGCTCCTGGGCAATGCCAACTAAGGGTTGTGTCTGACGAACCCACCGACTCTTGGATGGGGGTGTCTGATGTCACTTGGGACAAAGTGGATGACCGAGTCAACCATTCAAGACACGACCGCTATTTGACACCGGGAGTTCAGGCCTCTCGCTGCGACTCCTGCTGCCACGCCACCTTACTCTGCTGCGACCTGTGCCTGCGCCAGAAACATTTAGGTCTTTGCCACTCCACTGTGCAGTGCCTGGCACTTCTATGTCTGACATACTGTTAGATCAAATACATAAATAAAAAGGAAATTAAAACACCCCAAAAAAGTCTGTAATTTTCTCACTTCACCACACAACGGCTAATAAGCCATTTTATTTTTCTCCACTAATACACACCAAAAAGGGCTTTAGAACATATAACTGCACCACTAAACGGCAAATATATATATATTTTGCCACAAATACACTCCAAAAAGGGCTGCAATTTTCTCACTTCACCACACAACAGCTAATAAGCCCTTTTTTCCCACTAATACAAGCCAAAGAATGCTTTAGAACATATAACTGTACCGCACAAAGGCAAATAAGATGTGGAAATATTTCCTTGTAATAAATCCTGTTAATGGCTGTACCAAACATCACTTGCACCCTAATAAGAACGATTTGCTGGAATTACAGAGCTGTATAATGGCAATTTGGATCACCAGTCAGTGCAGCAAGGTATACTAGGGATTGTTCCAATTACCCAGGCTGTAACCTCCCCTACTGAACCCTGTTCTGCTTCAATACTGTGGAATGATTCCTCCCTATCCTTTTCCTAAACTTCTCCACAACAAAATAAAAGTTTTAAAGTCTTTTCTACCACTGTTCCTAGCGCCTGCTGACGTCTCCCCCTGCACTAAGTACACTGGAAAATGGCTGAATCCAAGATGGCTGAGGCTATTTATAGGGCTGTGACATCACAGGGCTGGCTGCTGATTGGCTGCATGCACGACATTGGGGTGATCCCTCGTTCCCAGAGTTCGTTGCTCCATGTCCAAACACATGTAGCAGCGATTTTAGTGCGATTCGTTACCACGAAGCATGAGGAAATTTGGATTCAGTGCGAAACGAATTTTTCCAGAAATTCGGATCGAATTCCACTTCGTCAACTTTGATCCGCTCATCTCTAATAGCAATGTCAGATTGTGGCAAAACTCAGCATGCAGATATGTAAATAATTACAGGTGTGATCATTAGACACTGGGTCTTGCCACAAAAGCGCATAAAAGTGCTTCCTCCACTGCCCTATAAAAATTCTCTCAGAAGCTACTTTTGGGTAGTGTACCTCTTGGTGAGAGATCGGTGACTGCTAGATATGCCTCTCAGACGTACTCAAACACATTTTCCCCAGGATATGTGCAGGACATTCTGCCGCCACATGTGTTCCTCTAATGGCAGGGCATTTTCCAGCAGTATAATACTCGCCCACACACAGCAAGGGTTTCCCAGGAATGTCTCCTCCAGATTACAACCATGGCTCGATTTATAACCAATCCAGCACTTATGGGACCAGCTAATAAATTCGCGAATTCTAGAATTCGTGAACTCCAGTCATTATTTTTGTGATTGTGCAGATCGGCACTAATGATGCACATATTTTTTGCGCAATACATGCAACTTTACATTTTATCAGGTCTGAGTAGATATTACTGATTGGTGCACTAAGTATTGTTGTGACATCACAGCGCTATGTCTGTAGCATGTATGTATGGACATCAGAGAAACAGTAATTCCTATCACACTACCTAACACCCTGCACTGCAACCTATCAGCTCCACTATATCACTATCTAACCTACACTGACTATCTCCCACTAAGTATCTGTATTATATATATATGAGCTAACTATCTAATGTAATTGCATAAGGAATAGGATCCAGATGAAAGCACAGAGCACAGCAATGTCACTGCTCTCCCTCTCTCAGAACTGCAAAAAAACTGCAGACAATGGCTGCTGGGGAGGTTCTTATATAGTAAGGGGTAGGAAACTTTCCTATTGGTTGCTAGGCTGTTGCTAAGCTCAGACAAAGATATTGCAGCCTTTTCATTGACCCACAAGCAAGAAGGGAGGTTACTGATGAAAAAAAAATCTAGAATATTCGTGATTACGAATATATAGCGCTATATTCTACATCTTAGCGAATTCTCGAGGTGCCGATATTTGCAATACAAATTCGCAAATAAAATATTACGATCAACACTAGTATCCAGGCTAGAGGCCATACTTCATCTTGTATCCAGACTAGAGGCCGTATCTCATCTTGTATGCAGACTAGAGGACGTATCTCATTTTGTATCCAGGCTTGAGGCTGTATCTCATCTTACATCAAGACTAGAGGCATTAACACGTGGTGACACCTCGACTGTGTCTGGGGGACACAGCGTAGTGTTGGGACCACCCCAAACCCAGCCAATGCATATCCAGGCTAGAGGCCGTACCTCATCTTGTATGCAGACTAGAGGCCTAGTCTGCTTGTATGCAGGCTAAAGACTGTATCTCATTTTATATCCAAACTAGAGGCTGTATCTCATTTTATATCCAGGCTAGAGGCTGTATCTCATCTTGTATTCAGGCTAGAGGCCGTATCTCATCTTGTATTCAGGCTAGAGGCCGTACCACATCTTGTATGCAGATTAGAGTCTGTATGTCATCTTGTATTCAGGTTAGAGACTGTATCTCATCTTGTATCCAGGCTAGAGGCCGTATCTCATCTTGTATGCAGACTAGAGGCCGTATCTCATCTTGTATCCAGGCTAGAGACTGTATCTCATTTTATATCCAAACTAGAGGCTGTATCTCATCTTGTATCCAGGCTAGAGTCCATATCTCATCCTATATCCAGGCTAGAGTCCATATCTCATCTTGTATCCAGGCTATAGGCTATATATCATTTTATATCCAAACTAGAGGATGAATCTCGTCTTGTATCCAAGCTAGAGACCGTATCTAATCTTGTATCCAGGCTAGGGGCCATATCTCATCTTGTATGAAGGCTGGAGGTGGCCCAACAGAGTCTTAGAGCCTCCTTTTAATTGTAGTTTTTCTCAATAAATGTATCTTTTCACTCTAATATTGTAATCACTTACCTATATCATCATTACCTCCACACATAGAAAGTTTCATTCCATTCCAACAAATCCTTCCTGGTGCAGTATTTTTTTGGTCAGTGAGTGTATCTGACTTATCTTCCATAGATTTTATAAGACAACAGCACTTCTCTGAAGAAACCTGCCCCCGTGATCAGATAATATACCAGGGAATATTGGGCTTTACCACATATTTCCTAATCAATAGACAATCATGGACTATATGGCCTGGCGAGTCCACCAGAGCAGGAGAATCCCCTGTTGGAACCCCTCCATAATGTGCTTATGGATACCTAATAAGGTTTATAGACAGGGGGTGGAAGACAACCCTATTAAAAGCCCAAGTCAGCAATTATACTTGAGTTTTATTATCTGTACTGATCTGAATTACAGTTAATGTTATAGTCCATTCTGATCCCCAGTTGCATTTATTGTTCCACAAGATCCTGAGCTCACATTTCCCAGCAACACCTACTGATTCACTGTCTTTATAGAAATTGCTTTACAGGGATTGCTTTGCATTACAGTAATGTATGTACACAGTGACTGCACCAGCAGAATAGTGAGTGCAGCTCTGGAGTATAATACAGGATGTAACTCAGGTCTATTTTCACACTGGCGTTTTGGCTTTCCGTTTCTGAGATCCGTTGAGGGCTCTCACACGCGGTCCAAAACGGATCAATTTTGCCCAAATGCATTCTGAATTGAAAAGGATCTGCTCAGAATGCATCAGTTTGCCTCCGCTCAGTCACCATTCCGCTCTGGAGGCTGCCTGCAGCATTTTCCTGTCTGCGATGTGTTGCGGAGCAAGACAAATCCGTCCTGGAACACAATGTAAGTCAATGGGGATGGATCCGTTTTCTCTGACACAATAGAAAACTGATCCGTTTGACTTTCAATGGTGTTTAAGACTGATCCGTCATGGCTATAGAAGACATAATACAACCGGATCCGTTCATGAAGGATGCATGCGGTTGTATTATTGTAACGGAAGCGTTTTTGAAGATCTATGACGGATCCGCAAAAAAACGCTAATGTGAAAGTAGCCTAAGATCTTAATAATAAAAAGCTGATAAAGAAATAAAATCCTGGGGGAATAACAAATGATAAAGCAGGGAGGAGAGGCCAAGAATATAATGAATCCTAATAATAATAATGTAGACGCGGTGTAAATATATCTTCTAATGTTCTCATTTCCCTCCGGGACTCTCCTGTTGTCAGACAGATGATATAAATTCTGCTCTCCTGCCTCTCACACTGACACATCTGTTTCCTCCATGTTCCGCAGATGGTCATTCATGTGAATGGCTGCATGTAAGACCACGACCAATGCCCCGGCTCAATAAGCTGTTTGCCGGGGATTTCTGGCTCTCAGATTACACCGGTGAAAGGTATGTTAAGAAGAGTATTCACAAAGCTGTGCGACCTTCACACTGTAAGAGAGTGTAAGTGGAGGGTTCAGGACCTCCACGCTACGTCCTGCCGAATGCTTATTTCTCTTAAAGGCATCACTGGTGTAAGGCGTATAGATTTTTATTAAAGCTTCTTTACAGGCACCGATTTCTCCCCTTCACTGCTGTCGGCTGATTATTAAAGGAATGGCCAATTCTGGCCTTCAGGAGCAAGTGATTTTTTTCTTTACCATGAACTATAACTTGTTTTTGTGTATCAATAAACTTTTATAAATTTATATTTTATGAGGGGATCCTGCAATTTTGACAATGTTTTTCATTATTTTTTTACACCATGGATCGTGCAGTATACAGTAAATAACGTATTTGCTCAATAAAAACAAGGTTTATGGGGGAAAATAATTCATTCTGAAATGTATAGGGGCCCATATAAATATCTTTTTTAAGCCACTTCTTGGCGTACTTATGTCGCATATTTTCTCGCAAAGGTGTTTTGCGGCAAAAACTGCTACTTTTCCCTGCTCACGCCATTTTTGCAAAGTGGCGAAAAAAGAGGGCACGGCCTGAGCAAGGAAGAAGGTGGGCATTCATCATTTTCCATGTCAGTTTTTCGGCGTCAAGTTTCAAAACCTCTGGAAACCCCTTTAATTTGGGGGCAAAAACTAAAAATCTGCGGTGCCCTCGTTGTTTTAGAAAATATATGAAAGGTACGATATTAGCAATATGTTACGGATATTATAGACAAGGCTTCCACGGCACTATTGCGTCTCTCATCCCTCCAGGGAAAGTTGAAAAATGTTGGTAGTTTTAGACAATTCAATGTTGGCAGCTCTTTCGACAATGTTCTAGATGAGATGGGACTTTCACTACTCACACTGCGCCTGTGGTCTTTTTATTGATTCTGTATCACTTTTCAATTCAGAGGCCCAGTACGGTGTACAAAGTGGAGCGTTACACAGTAACTAACTAGGAAACAATAGGAGTGAGAGTCCAGTTCACAAGTTACAATCTATCCGGAGATAAGGGAACCGTTTTGCACAATGATCCGGCCACCCTATACAATATATATAGAGCTGCATGAGCCTGTATCTGTGTATGTACAGGTAATGAAGGGCAAGGAGTCCGTGAATACAAATGGGTGAAGGAATCGTGTTCTGAGGAATAATGTGGTAGGGGGAGAACAGAAAAAAGTTTTTTAAGGTAAGCCTAAAGCCTCATTCACATGTCCGTGCCTAAATCTGTGAAAAGGTGGTCAGTGATGACTCCGTGAAGATGTCCGTGATGTATCCATGTGTCCATTTTTTACTGTCTGTGTGTTATCCATTTTTCACTGAAACTGCGCAGCTAAAAAATTATTTTCAAAGCATCTCTTCCTAATGGGCGTGATGGGTCCGTGAAAACAGACAAAATGGAGCATGCATCCGTGCTAAAAACACAGACCCACGGGCCGTGGTAAAAAACTGATGCGTGAATACACACATTAAAATAAAAGGGTACGCGTGCTGTCCATGGAGAACACGTAAAGCACACGTACTTGGAACACTGACATGTGAATGAGGCTTAAGACTGTGGATATTAGTAACTAATCTGATTGTCTGCTATTGCGCAATCTAGAGCACTCGCACAGCTCAAGAGAAGTCTTGAAGAGGCAAGGGCGCACTGGGGACTTAAAGTGGCCGCTGGAAAAAAACTAAAAGAGGCCCTATGCTGTATGCGGGTCCTAACTGACAGAACACAAGTAGTCATGGACAACACAAGTAGATTACACCAGCAATACCATAGTGCAGCACAAAATACCGACCCAGCAAAACCAAATATCTTAGTGCAGACAAAAATACTGCCACCCACGATGCAGTGTTCAACTGTATCACAGTCCAGAGGATGGCGATACAGCTGAATTCAAGAGGACACCTGAGGCTGCCAGCCAAGTGCATAGGTACCTCATGCTCCTAGCATTTATTACTATTGAGAGCATGAGATCATTATGTATCAAGCTGGCTGCCATGAGGGGGACTTGGGTGGCTCCCTGGGCATCGGCCCCCCGGGAAATTTCCCTATAGGGTCCATGGCCAGTCCTTACCGATGCAGAGATCTATTGTGAACAAAAACCAAGATGCAGATGGAAAAAGAGCCTTATTTGTGTGACAATATATCATATAATAGGATCCAGAATAAGAATTTTTTAACTTTTTTAAATAAATCTATGAGACCTATTTGCATTTTTTTTTACAAGTTTCACATGGAAAATTAGCTGAGAATATATTATGTTCTTCCAGGATACAGATATCGGACAATGGAGAACCACACATCTGTTCCCACAGAATTCAACATTTTGCCATTTTCCAGTAAGGCTGACAGTCCAGCACTCATTCCCTTCCTGTTCACGGTGATCTACTTGCTTGGCGTCCTCATGAATGTGCTGATTGTGACCCTGATCTATCTGGATGAGCAGCTGCACACCCCTCTGTATCTGTTCCTCTGTAACTTGTCCTTTGTGGACATGTGTTATACAACGACCATTGTCCCAAAACTCCTACATATGCTTTCATCTAGAAATCACAAAGTGTCCTTCAGAGAATGCTTCACCCAAATGTTCTTCTTCTTCTTGGCTGCCGGAACAGAAGATCTTCTGCTGTTCACAATGGCCTATGACCGCTACGTTGCAATCTGTAAGCCGCTACATTATCACTCTATACTAAGTAAAAAAGTGTGCTCTTTCTATATGGCCGCCATATGGTCTTGTGCAGCTTTAAACTCCTGTTTGATTACAGTCCCGACCATGAAGATGTCCTTCTGTAATTCCACCACAATTCACCATTTTCACTGTGATGCGAAAGCTCTGACTAAGATCTCATGTGCCGGCAAAGAAATGTTTTATTTAGTGATTTATTTAGAGCTATTTTTTTTCGGACTTTGCCCATTGTTATGCAGTTTGACATCCTATGCAAAAATATTACAGGTTATATTTCACATAAAATCTCAAGACGGAAGAAAAAAGGCCTTCTCCACCTGCTCGTCCCATCTCATCGTTATCATGCTCTACTACGGCACAGCTGCAGCGGTGTATTTATTGCCGTCTTCTAGATACTCTAATATTTTGGATCAGGTCTTCACTTTTTTATATGCAACTGTAACCCCAATGTTAAACCCACTGATTTATAGTCTTAGAAATAAAGATGTGAAGACGGCTGTGATGAGATTATTGCAGATAAGGTATAACACTTAGGGGAAGATTTATCAAAACAATGTACCGTATTTTTCGCCGTATAAGACGCACCGGCCTATAAGACGCACCTAGGTTTTTGAGGAGGAAAATAAGAAAAAAAATATTTTGAACCAAAAGGTGTGCTTTTGGTGGGTTTTGAACTAATTGTGGTCTGTGGATGGCACTGTTATGGGGGATCTGTGGGTGACGCACTGTTATGGGGGATCTGTGGGTGACGCACTGTTATGGGGGATCTGTGGGTGACACTTATGGGGGATCTGTGGGTGACACTTATGGGGGATCTGTGGGTGACACTTATGGGGATCTGTGGGTGACACTTATGGGGGATCTGTGGGTGGCTCTTATTGGGGATCTGTGGGTGGCTCTTATTGGGGTCTCTGTGTATGACAGTTATGGGGGGGATCTGTGGATGACACATATATAGCATCTTATGCTATGTGTCATCCACAGATCCCCTCCATAAGTGTCCCTGTAGTGAATGACCCTCAATACAGGGCTGGGGGCCGGCATCTGGCTTTATAATGACAGCGGGGCCCGTGCAGTGACTGTATTCTACTACACGGGCCCCGCTCACTGTATAATCGTATGTCTAATAGTAAATAGTTATGTGCATAATCGCATAATGAGCGGAGTACTTACAACTACAAGCGCTCGCCGAGAGGAGGGAGGAGGCAGGAGGCAGGCCGGGAGGACAGGCGCTGGCAGCGTAAGTCATACGTCATGTGCCCACGCCGCCTGCTTCATTCATAAAGTGGGCGGCGCAGGCGCGTGACGTATGACTCACACACTGCCAGCGCCCATCCTCCCAGCCTGCATCGCGGCGGGTGTATCATTGAAAATCGCAAAATAATTTGCGCAAAAAATTTGCGCAAAAATTCGCAAATCGCAAGATAAGCTGCATTCGCCGTATAAGACGCACTGCTATTTCCCCCCCACTTTTGGGGGGGGAAAAGTGCGTCTTATACGGCGAAAAATACGGTAAATAGAATACAAATCAGATTCCACCTTTCATTTTCCAAAGGAGCTCCGACAAATCTAAGGTGGAACCTAATTGGTGCTATGGGCAACTGAGCCAGTTTTTCTTTACTCCAGTTTTGATAAATCTCCCCCTTAGACCTTTAACCTATATTACTTTTTAAAGGTCAGTGTTTTCTTCTTCTAGACCTAGAGCTGCACAATACAATTCAGCCACCAACAGAAGGGTTTGCTACCTACTGTCTATATATTAAAGGCTATGTACACCATTGGAGGCAATTTTTGTTTATGGTTGCATTCCACTAATTTGTGTCTAAATATTTTGAATTGGCCTTTATTAAAAAATATTGAGTCGTTCTGTCACACAGAGTTAATTGTTTTTCTAAGTGTGTGACTTGTACTTTCACTTTGTGTCAGTCATCTAATAAACCTTATCTCTAAACTACTGAGCGGTCATAAACACTTATTTAGGCCACATTCTTATCAGTAAGATATGGAATGAGCTTTGATGAGTGTTTACAATGTCAGAGAGCAGAGATAAGGAGTCCACCTGCTCCCCAGATGACGGAAAAGACAAAAAATCCATTGGCTGCTACTAAAGCATCTCAGCTATGTATACAATAAAGGATTCCATATTTTTTTTTAAAACAATTGAAAAAATAATTTTTAGCTCAAAATAAGTACAATGCAATAATAAAAAAAAGTCCAAGCCTTAAAACTCAGCAATAAGCACTATACAGTTTATTTGGCTCCTGTATCTCAAAGGCTTTCTCTGTCACAGCTAACTGCATCTCAAGGTTTCCTTTTGTCAAGTCGCCTCCAAAAAGTCAACTGGTAGTAAGCCTCAATACAAGATTTTCATAATACTCCTCAGGTCCACTTTGCATTCACTCATTCAATATACCACTAGAGTAACTTTGACTCTAACTCTCAATGGTTCTCAATGTGCAGCTGCTCCCACTGTCCACGTAAACCAGTTTAGTTTAGGTATTTATGACCATGTTGCATCTCAGGACTTCAGAACAACCAGAAAAATAAATATCCTCCAGTGTCCCCCAGATTGGAGCACAATACCACCCACCACACCACTGGTTCCACAACTACACTATTTAGTCTCAAAGGGCCCTCCAGAGCTAACCACTAGGGACTGACAGCACTCTTCAACTCCCACTGCTTCAGTGACATCCTAGACAATATGTCTGAACCACTTAACACTACAGGAATCACTCCTTCTCCACTCCAGAAAGGCCCTCTGTCATGACTCCAGACTTCCAGTTCATCACAGCCTCAGCCTCCAGTCTCTCCTACTTCTCCACAGAAAAACCAAGCCTACTCACACTGGTCAAAGCCTAAACATCAAATAGACTGTCAGCATCCAGTTCTAAAACCTCACATGGTAGCCTCAATCCTCCACTAAACCTCCTCCTTTTACGGGCTTACCCCTGTCCCCAGTGGAACGGTGAAGTGAGTTGTTGTTTTTTTTTGTTGATTTATACCATTTTGCATAGAATTTATAGCTTTTCAAAATAATTACTAACAGACCGACAATCACTTTTAAGAGGTTGTCCAGTGCCAAATCAAAATTATTTTTATGTGCTCCTAACACCCCTCACCATGCATTACAGTATATGCCTCCAATACCTGTTTTTCATATCTGTGCTCTCCTTCCCCCTGTCTGGGCATCAGACTATGCTGGTAGCTTTGTTTACATTCAAAGGTTTCCTATTTTGGTCAATACCTACCTTTATTGATAAACAAGCCTGGCTGCACTGCAGAGTAATGAGTTACAGGCTGAGCCCGTCTGCCACACTCATCAGTCTGCAGGAGCTCCGCCCACTACACCTCCTGTGGCCATGTTACTACACCCATACAACCTGCAGACCTATTTCTTACTCAGTTTCTAAATCACATCACTGACAGTCCACAGGCTCTTCCCTCACTACCTCCAGAGTGCAATAAACAGCAAGCACATCAAAACACATCTGTATATAATCCTATTATGTACGATACAGACTACAATACTGTCTGGTGGGGTGTGTGTTTAATCCCATCTTGTTGTATAATGTCTGGTGGGGTGTGTATATAAGCTTGTCATGTCAGATACTGTTTGCTGTGCATCTGTATGTAAATCAATTATGTGCAATACAGTCTAATGATCCTTTATAAAATATTTTTGTTTTTGATACTGTCTGCTGAAGTCTGTATCACGACCATATCAGTTTTTCGGTCTGCAAATTGCAGAGTTGCAAACCAAAGTTTTTGTCTGCGAGTGATCCATATTTTTTTTCAGAACCATTGACATCAATGGGCTAGTGGTCTGTATTTTGTGGACCAGAATAGGACACGGTCTATCTTTTGCAGAAGACATGGATGGAAAAAGCACATGGATGTCAGCCGTGTGTTTTCCACATCTATATATCTGTTTTGCAAAAGACAGAACATGTCTTATTCTGGTCTACAAAAATACGGACCACAAAAAAATGCTATCCTTAGGCCTGTATTTTTGGTCTGTATCAAATCCACCTTTTTTGCAGATCACAGAGACACCTTTATTTCAATGGGGCCGCAAAGAATGTGGACAACACATTGATGCTGAAAATTATAGAACATGTCCTATTCTTGTCCATTTTCCGGACAATAGGCATTTTGACAATGGTGCCTGGAAAAATTGTGGGATGCTCACGGACCATATGTGTATTTTGCAGACCCAAAACGTATACGGTCATGTCCATGAGGCCTAATCCTATCTTTTTTTGCTACTTCCTGCTGAAGTGTTTATCTAGACCTATCATGTGTGATACAGTCTGATAAGCTTCTATATCTAAGGGCTCATACATATAATGATGATTAGCCCTGGAAACACGCTCCATGTATTGGTCACATCTCCAGATACAGTCAGTTTCTTATCTGATCGCAGGGCCATATTTTGGAGTACTGGTCACACATTGATTGCACTGCTGGGCTGTGTAGGAGCGTGCAGGCCCAGGAATCAGCATGTGCTCCTCCTACACAGCCTACCAAATGCGATGTGTGTCTGACCCCATGGTGCCTGCTCTGATCATCATGGGAACGCCTTGGTGGGCATAACTCCTGAAAGGGGGACAATGTGGGCATTACTTTGCGGGGCAAAATGTCCATCCTTGTCATTTTCAAAACTTGAGAGGAATGTATATATATATATATATATATATATATAAATATATAATATAGAAAAAAGTCCAGCGGGAGCACCATCCAGGGTACGGGTGCAAGATCCAACGAAGGGTAGCGGCAATACCCAATATTATAAAGACGAAGAGGTAGGACTGCACTCCGGAATAATAGTGAAATAAAGCTTTTATTCACCCATAATATGGCAAAATTGTGACGTTTCGGCTCACAAGAGTCTTCCTCCAGCTTGAGGAAGGCTCTTGTGAGCCGAAACGTCGCAAGTTTGCCATATTATGGGTGAATAAAAGCTTTATTTCACTATTATTCCGGAGTGCAGTCCTACCTCTTCGTCTTTATATAAATATATATATATATATATATACATGCAGAAAGATTCAGCTTTGCACAGGTCTATTTTATTTGTTGTATGTGTGTGTGGTTAACAGACATCTATAGTGTCCCATAACAGAGACAGCCACAGCGTCCCCCCATAACAGTGACCTCCAGAGTGTCATAATGGTGACATTTACAGCATCACCTCATAAAATTAACATCCACAGCACCCACAAAACAGAGACAACCACAGCGTCTCCCATAACAATGACAGCCTCAGTACCCTACCCATTACAGTGACATCTACAGTGCCCCCAAATGCTATCCACAGTACCCCCAGTGACATACACAGTGCCCTCCAAGTACCATTCACAGTTCCCCTTAAGTACCATCCAGTGCCCCAAATACCATCCGGAGTGCCCCCAAGTGCTATCCACAGTGCCCCCAATGCCATCTACAGTGACCCCCAGTGTCAACCACAGAGCCCCCCAAGTGCCATCCACAGAGCCCCCCCAAGTGCCATCCACAAAGCCCCCCAAGTGCCATCCAGAGAGCCCCCCATTGACACCCACAGCATAGCAACAGCACAGAGTCTGGTCACTATGCTGTGACTCATGCACAGTGCTTTCACTGTACACTGACAAGACGGCCAGCGGTCCTGGCCAATGCGCACTAGTGTGCAGGCGTCGGTACAAAGGAAGTCCGGCAGGAGGCGTAATGTCAGTAGTGACAAACTATCTCCTTCTAAAGACAGGAAGATAGAAAACTGGATGTGACCAGAAGACCTGAAACCCTGGCAGGAGCAGTCACGTGACCATGAAGAGGCTATGGAAGGTAAGTATGAAACCACCATTCTTCCTTCCACAAGTTAGGTTTATCCACAAGAAATTAGGTTTGCCCGGAGAACCCTTTTAACTCTCAAATACATAAAGAGTGATGAATAATGTTTTCTTGAACAGGCAGAGGATTTCTGTAAGATTACCACAGAGGCGTGATCCATCCAAAGTTATAAACCAACAATGGAACAAATCAAAACTAAATATAGAGAAGTATTCATTACAGAAGAACACAAAGAACTCATGTAACAGTAGTGCTCCTACTAATAAATGCATCCATAAAGGTATATTTAACCAGTGGTCCATGGCTCCAACCTAGCACTATCAGAAATTTTACATGGTCAACCCTGCTGGCAGATGCCCTTCAAATGATGGCAATGAGCTTAGATGATTGCATCATTAATTACTGATAAAGAACAGCTCAAAAAGTCATGAACCATGCATTTGTGACCCTACCATGCATGATTCAGTAATACAGTCAGCATGTGTAGGATCCTCTCCCTAGATGTTCCTTCAGAGAACAACTAAGGCTCTGTAGAATATATTGTGATCATGTTAAAAAGGGTCTCCCTACAGTAAACAGGTTCCTTACTATTCCAATTGCGTCTTGTCTTCCCTACACATTTTTTTGCCGTTGTGCAAAATTAATCAGGAAATATCCAGGACCAAGAGTTTAGGATACTGTTCATTTTGGCCACGCATGGCAGTGGCTAATGGAGCTTCTCAAAATAAGGTACAAAATGGCCTCCAACATGGAGAACAATGCTGTAAAAGAGGATACTTGTAAATTCAATGACTCCAAACGCCAAAGTTCTCCATTATGTTGTTAACAGAAATCCACCATATTAAATAGACGCTCCAGGTACGTATTTTGAAAAACGGGCTGCTTGAGGGGTTAGAAGCAAGGAAGCCTCTCACAAATACTCACAAAAATATTACTTGGGGTAGAAAAAAGCCCTCAAGGTATTTTGGTGCCCTAGGCAGGGCAGGCATATTACTACCCCAAGCAATGTTTTGTGAGTATAATAAAAGAAATGCTGAAAATATGTTTCACCATTGGAGGTTTCTTTGCTTTTAACCCAACGTCCTATCACTGTACACTGTCAGGACACAGCTACAGAGCACGCAGAAAAGGACCAGAGAGTGATGAGTAATACGAGCACTAGCAGCACAATACTCACCACTACCTGGGCCTCCTGTACTAATGAGCGCTTCCACAGTGGAAAAGCTCATTAGCATTGGACGTAAAAAAATGTATAAAACTTCACAAAAATACATTTGTTTGTCCGCCCACCTCCCCTTATATCCTAATTGGTAGCAAGGTGGCGCCCTACCTTGGCCTAAAATTTCACTGGTATAACTGATATATGGTATACGTTCCACCTATCAAAATCAAATCACTGTCGTTTGGAACGCTACATTTCTGTTAAAACTGTTACTTTATTAATCAGAAAAACAAAAGGGAAGGGGGACTAACCTATATTAAAATTCTAGGACACCATCCATTCAGTATAGGGTCGATATGAGGACCTATAAGCCGCATACACGGTAAATGCAGCTGCGGATGGGGTCACTAGAAATGCCGCAGGCTAGTGCTATACTGCAAGTGAAAGCAGAGGGCCATGGGGCCGTGCTAATTGATTCCACAGAAGTAAGCACTAAGGTGCGGTCAGTGTGCTCTGAATCACTACCAGCTCATGGATCCCTCGACTAAAGTTATGGATAGACTAATCCAGTGATAAACATCTGCCTGCAGAAGCCGATCTCAATTGAATCCATCCGTTCATGTGAAACGGATGTCTAAGAATCGGCCCTGCAGACACGAATCACTGGATCTAAGCTAAGCTGGGTGAAACAGGCAGATCTGGATTGCTGTTGCTCATCTAACTGCAGAGGGCTGAGAACCGCAGACCTCAACTGCAGTGTGAGCGCAAAGCAGATACAAATGAACATTGATTCATCCCCACACCACACTCAACGCGTTTCGCCATAAGGCTCGTCAGGAGCGTGTATCTGTGGTTCGCAGGATAAATATTCAAAGCTGCTGAGCCTCCATTACAGAGGCTGCAGCTGTAAGTACGAGGTGGCCGAACGCGGCCGCTCAGGTGCACAGAATATGAGGAGAGTCCTCCTCCCCTCAACTGAGCCCCGCCTGCAGAACGGCCAATGAGGACGCAGGAGGCACGGCATCGCCGCATCATCCATCCCGCCCCCATTGTGCCGCCCCCTCGATGAGACCGGCCCAGATGAATGTAATAACATTCTACATTAAAGTTAGAGTAAATATATACGGCGACTTACTACCCTGGCAACGTTTGTATAGCTCCGATCGGGACAGGGATCATGAAGTGGTATGAACTACATTGTATTTTATTTAATTTTATTTATTTTATTTAATTAATTGAGGACATCAATCGGTGGTGGTGGAGACAATACAGGAGGGTCAGGAAAGACCCAGCAGCATTTTTACTAGACGGCAATACTGTGATCAGGCTGATTTAAAGGGGCAGTGTATGGTATAATGTGGTATAAGTAATCCACAACCAATAATTACACTATCACACCCCTGGTATCTCCTAGCCCCCTCAATTGCCTAGGTGATCTAATGACATAGAGTCATTAGTAGTCCATGCCGCTGAGACACACGGATCGTGGGCAGTATGTCATCACCCCTACTGTTCCCCCGTTGCACCTCAGCTCCAGGGATCTAGAGAAAACACACAAAGGAATTATACTCATTTAGTCCCTGGGGCTGGAGCGCACATAGGCGGTAAATCCACTGTGTCTCTTTTTGCAATAACCGCCTATCAAAGTCGCCTCCTCTTGGCGATCTTCTGACCACCTCCACAGCCTGAAATTTGATGACATCCACATCACCGTTGTGCATGGTCGATATGTGTCTAGCAATCGGGGTATCCGCCCCTTTGCGGATGTCATTTAGATGTTCTGCTATTCTTCTACGGAATTCTCTTGTGGTTTTACCCACATATTGCTTTCCGCAAACACAAGTGGCCAAATATACCAGGCCTCTTGTTTTGCAATTGACAAATGATCTGATAGTAAATCTCTGTTCGGTGACGCTACAGATAAATGTAGCGCCAGTCTGGATTGCAGGGCAAGCCACGCAGCTGCCACAGCGGAAGGTCCCTTTGAGGCTGGTACTCAGCCATGTGGATGTAGTCGGGCCCTGAAAAAAGCTGTGCACCAGGCGATCTCTCAAACTACGTCCACGTCTGTACGTGATTAGAGGTACATCGCCTATCATATCCCCAATATCTGGGTCTGATTTAAGAATACCCCAGTAGGTCGTCAGCAAGTCACGCACTGTGTTGTGTGCTTCATCATATGTGGCTATGATGCGCAACTGGTCCATTCCAGCCGATCCCAACCTAGGGGTAAGGAGGGCATCCCGGTTTTGTGCCAGTGAATGCTGGTACGCTTTAGTTAGTACATGTTGTGGGTACCCCCTACTCCTAAATCTGGTTCGTAGATCACTGGATGCCGTTCTGAAATCCGACATACTGGAGCAGTTACGCCTTACCCGAAGGTATTGCCCTTTTGGAATTCCCCTCTTCAGGGGCAGGGGGTGGCAACTGTCCCAACTAAGGAGGCTGTTTGTTGCAGTCTCCTTGCGGAACAGCTGTGTGCCAATATTGCCCATCCTGTCCCTGAAGATGGTTAAATCCAGAAAGTTGATTTGAGATTCCTGGATCTCTGATGTAAAAAATAATCCCATAGTGTTTATGTTCAGGTCTGAAACAAACCGATTGAAGTCCTCAACACTCCCAGACCATAAAATCAATACATCATCGATGAAGCGTAACCACAAATTAATGTGGTCAGCCCATCTCTGATTATCCGCGAACACAACTTCACGTTCCCACCAGCCCAGGTAGAGATTGGCGAAGGTCGGGGCACAGGGGCTCCCCATCGCCACTCCCCTGAGCTGGTGGTACATGCGATGATAAAAGATAAAACAGTTGTGCTCAAGGATAAATTTCATTAGTTCAAGAATAAATTCGTTATGCTGCCAGCAATGGGTGCCACGTTGACTAAGGAAAGAGGCCACAACTCCACACCCCCTATCATGGGGTATGGAGCTGTACAAGGCCTCAACATCCAGGCTGGCCAGCATAACGTTCTCACCAAGATGTATTCCTTCCAATTTTTTGATTACATCCATAGAATCACGTACATACGAGGATAGGGACACCGCAAATGGTCGTAAAATCCTATCCACGTATGTACTGATTGGATGTGTCAAACTCCCAGTCCCTGACACAATAGGACGTCCCTTTAAAGGGGTAAGTCCCTTGTGCACCTTGGGTAACCCATAGAAACAAGGGATCTGGGGATGTTTGGGAAACAAAAACTCAAATTCAGATCTACTGATAAGGGCATGATCGTGTGCTGTGTCCAAGAGGTCCTTCAATTGCCTCCTGAACATCTCAGTAGGATTTGATTCCAGCACACGATAACATGATTTATCACTGAGAATGTTCAGACACATGATCTTATATTGGTCACAGTTCATTACGACAATATTCCCTTCCTTGTCCGATGGTTTAATGACAAGGGAGTTGTCGCGTTCCAGTGAAATTAGGGCCTCAATCTCCCTTTTCCGGAGATTGGACTCAGTCCCCTTCAATGTGTCGAGCTTTCTCAGTTGGTCTGTGACGACCTTGAGAAAAATGTCAGGTGGTGTGCCATCACTAAGGGGCGGGTTTTTAGTAGAGGACAATTTGAGGTCCGTAAATGGACCCTCACCAATCTCCCTACTCCCTTCCTCCATAAGGGATGCCAGTAGTTGGATATCCGGCAGGTCATTTATGTCCACACCCAATTCATTGCACTGTTGTTGATTATGTGTAGCAAAGAATTTTTTCCATTTAAGTTTCCTCACGAATAAGGTCAAATCCTTGACCCATTCGAAGGAGCTAAAGGAACAGGTGGGAACAAATGATAGGCCCTTGCTAAGTAGTTCCAGTTCTACCTCCGTAAGTGACCTATCAGACAAGTTAATAATTTGTAACTTGTCCCTGGACCTGTTTTTTCCTAGAGGGTTTACAGTCTCGTAATCAGCTGCACCCATTCTATGATGGTGTACTATTGGTTCTTGCTGTTTCTGAGACTGTAGGACCTCGTAGTTTGGTTCCCTAAAAAACCTCCCCGTGATCTGGGGTTCCTACCTCTGCCTCCCCTTCCTCTAGATCCCTTATTAGAGGGTTGGAAGATGGGGTATTGGCTATTCTGGTAGGAGGTACCTTCCAATTCAGTTTCCCCCTCAGAGGATGAGGGTTCTGTCTCAACCTCAAGGGTCCTTGCAGTTTTAGTCGCAAAATCGAGAATGCGCCCTTCTTTAAAATCAGCTTTATCTCTCAAAAATTGAGAGTGCTTACGTTCTTTAAGCTGGGCCGTAAACCGTTCCACCGTCTGTTGCAAAAAGACCTCCTTACGCGTAAACTCAGAGTTACTGGAGAATTTGCTCACTTCTGCAATTTGCTCCTGCAACAATGTGGTGTTTTTAGTGTGCAGGGCCTTTTCCTCCTCCAGCAACAATGCCATAAGTCTGAGGGAGCTCTCAACGGCCTCTTTTTCCCACTTCTTACGGAACTCTGGGGACTGAATTCTGTTGGACGGAAGGAAGGGAATCCGCATACCCCTGGGGACTATTTGATGTTGGATATAGGTTTCCAGGGTTTGAATTTCCCACCACCCTCTGACTTGGTCTTTGTAAATTTTGGTGAGTAATTTAAATGAACCAGTGATACTTAATGCACGGTTGGTTGGGGGTAGATCTGCCTCAGAAAAAACCACTCTAGCTTCCTCATCCCATTTATCACTGCAAATACCTGCCGCCAAAAAGCCTGCCATTACTCTCAAGCAATATATAAAGAAAATTTCACTGGTATAACTGATATATGGTATACGTTCCACCTATCAAAATCAAATCACTGTCGTTTGGAACGCTACATTTCTGTTAAAACTGTTACTTTATTAATCAGAAAAACAAAAGGGAAGGGGGACTAACCTATATTAAAATTCTAGGACACCATCCATTCAGTATAGGGTCGATATGAGGACCTATAAGCCGCATACACGGTAAATGCAGCTGCGGATGGGGTCACTAGAAATGCCGCAGGCTAGTGCTATACTGCACTCTCAATTTTTGAGAGATAAAGCTGATTTTAAAGAAGGGCGCATTCTCGATTTTGCGACTAAAACTGCAAGGACCCTTGAGGTTGAGACAGAACCCTCATCCTCTGAGGGGGAAACTGAATTGGAAGGTACCTCCTACCAGAATAGCCAATACCCCATCTTCCAACCCTCTAATAAGGGATCTAGAGGAAGGGGAGGCAGAGGTAGGAACCCCAGATCACGGGGAGGTTTTTTAGGGAACCAAACTACGAGGTCCTACAGTCTCAGAAACAGCAAGAACCAATAGTACACCATCATAGAATGGGTGCAGCTGATTACGAGACTGTAAACCCTCTAGGAAAAAACAGGTCCAGGGACAAGTTACAAATTATTAACTTGTCTGATAGGTCACTTACGGAGGTAGAACTGGAACTACTTAGCAAGGGCCTATCATTTGTTCCCACCTGTTCCTTTAGCTCCTTCGAATGGGTCAAGGATTTGACCTTATTCGTGAGGAAACTTAAATGGAAAAAATTATTTGCTACACATAATCAACAACAGTGCAATGAATTGGGTGTGGACATAAATGACCTGCCGGATATCCAACTACTGGCATCCCTTATGGAGGAAGGGAGTAGGGAGATTGGTGAGGGTCCATTTACGGACCTCAAATTGTCCTCTACTAAAAACCCGCCCCTTAGTGATGGCACACCACCTGACATTTTTCTCAAGGTCGTCACAGACCAACTGAGAAAGCTCGACACATTGAAGGGGACTGAGTCCAATCTCCGGAAAAGGGAGATTGAGGCCCTAATTTCACTGGAACGCGACAACTCCCTTGTCATTAAACCATCGGACAAGGGAGGGAATATTGTCGTAATGAACTGTGACCAATATAAGATCATGTGTCTGAACATTCTCAGTGATAAATCATGTTATCGTGTGCTGGAATCAAATCCTACTGAGATGTTCAGGAGGCAATTGAAGGACCTCTTGGACACAGCACACGATCATGCCCTTATCAGTAGATCTGAATTTGAGTTTTTGTTTCCCAAACATCCCCAGATCCCTTGTTTCTATGGGTTACCCAAGGTGCACAAGGGACTTACCCCTTTAAAGGGACGTCCTATTGTGTCAGGGACTGGGAGTTTGACACATCCAATCAGTACATACGTGGATAGGATTTTACGACCATTTGCGGTGTCCCTATCCTCGTATGTACGTGATTCTATGGATGTAATCAAAAAATTGGAAGGAATACATCTTGGTGAGAACGTTATGCTGGCCAGCCTGGATGTTGAGGCCTTGTACAGCTCCATACCCCATGATAGGGGGTGTGGAGTTGTGGCCTCTTTCCTTAGTCAACGTGGCACCCATTGCTGGCAGCATAACGAATTTATTCTTGAACTAATGAAATTTATCCTTGAGCACAACTGTTTTATCTTTGATCATCGCATGTACCACCAGCTCAGGGGAGTGGCGATGGGGAGCCCCTGTGCCCCGACCTTCGCCAATCTCTACCTGGGCTGGTGGGAACGTGAAGTTGTGTTCGCGGATAATCAGAGATGGGCTGACCACATTAATTTGTGGTTACGCTTCATCGATGATGTATTGATTTTATGGTCTGGGAGTGTTGAGGACTTCAATCGGTTTGTTTCAGACCTGAACATAAACACTATGGGATTATTTTTTACATCAGAGATCCAGGAATCTCAAATCAACTTTCTGGATTTAACCATCTTCAGGGACAGGATGGGCAATATTGGCACACGGCTGTTCCGCAAGGAGACTGCAACAAACAGCCTCCTTAGTTGGGACAGTTGCCACCCCCTGCCCCTGAAGAGGGGAATTCCAAAAGGGCAATACCTTCGGGTAAGGCGTAACTGCTCCAGTATGTCGGATTTCAGAACGGCATCCAGTGATCTACGAACCAGATTTAGGAGTAGGGGGTACCCACAACATGTACTAACTAAAGCGTACCAGCATTCACTGGCACAAAACCGGGATGCCCTCCTTACCCCTAGGTCGGGATCGGCTGGAATGGACCAGTTGCGCATCATAGCCACATATGATGAAGCACACAACACAGTGCGTGACTTGCTGACGACCTACTGGGGTATTCTTAAATCAGACCCAGATATTGGGGATATGATAGGCGATGTACCTCTAATCACGTACAGACGTGGACGTAGTTTGAGAGATCGCCTGGTGCACAGCTTTTTTCAGGGCCCGACTACATCCACATGGCTGAGTACCAGCCTCAAAGGGACCTTCCGCTGTGGCAGCTGCGTGGCTTGCCCTGCAATCCAGACTGGCGCTACATTTATCTGTAGCGTCACCTGAACAGAGATTTACTATCAGATCATTTGTCAATTGCAAAACAAGAGGCCTGGTATATTTGGCCACTTGTGTTTGCGGAAAGCAATATGTGGGTAAAACCACAAGAGAATTCCGTAGAAGAATAGCAGAACATCTAAATGACATCCGCAAAGGGGCGGATACCCCGATTGCTAGACACATATCGATCATGCACAACGGTGATGTGGATGTCATCAAATTTCAGGCTGTGGAGGTGGTCAGAAGATCGCCAAGAGGAGGCGACTTTGATAGGCGGTTATTGCAAAAAGAGACACAGTGGATTTACCGCCTATGTGCGCTCCAGCCCCAGGGACTAAATGAGTATAATTCCTTTGTGTGTTTTCTCTAGATCCCTGGAGCTGAGGTGCAACGGGGGAACAGTAGGGGTGATGACATACTGCCCACGATCCGTGTGTCTCAGCGGCATGGACTACTAATGACTTTATGTCATTAGATCACCTAGGCAATTGAGGGGGCTAGGAGATACCAGGGGTGTGATAGTGTAATTATTGGTTGTGGATTACTTATACCACATCATACCATACACTGCCCCTTTAAATCAGCCTGATCACAGTATTGCCGTCTAGTAAAAATGCTGCTGGGTCTTTCCTGACCCTCCTGTATTGTCTCCACCACCACCGATTGATGTCCTCAATTAATTAAATAAAATAAATAATAATTAAATAAAATACAATGTAGTTCATACCACTTCATGATCCCTGTCCCGATCGGAGCTATACAAACGTTGCCAGGGTAGTAAGTCGCCGTATATATTTACTCTAACTTTAATGTAGAATGTTATTACATTCATCTGGGCCGGTCTCATCGAGGGGGCGGCACAATGGGGGCGGGATGGATGATGCGGCGATGCCGTGCCTCCTGCGTCCTCATTGGCCGTTCTGCAGGCGGGGCTCAGTTGAGGGGAGGAGGACTCTCCTCATATTCTGTGCACCTGAGCGGCCGCGTTCGGCCACCTCGTACTTACAGCTGCAGCCTCTGTAATGGAGGCTCAGCAGCTTTGAATATTTATCCTGCGAACCACAGATACACGCTCCTGACGAGCCTTATGGCGAAACGCGTTGAGTGTGGTGTGGGGATGAATCAATGTTTCATTTGTATCTGCTTTGCGCTCACACTGCAGTTGAGGTCTGCGGTTCTCAGCCCTCTGCAGTTAGATGAGCAACAGCAATCCAGATCTGCCTGTTTCACCCAGCTTAGCTTAGATCCAGTGATTCGTGTCTGCAGGGCCGATTCTTAGACATCCGTTTCACATGAACGGATGGATTCAATTGAGATCGGCTTCTGCAGGCAGATGTTTATCACTGGATTAGTCTATCCATAACTTTAGTCGAGGGATCCATGAGCTGGTAGTGATTCAGAGCACACTGACCGCACCTTAGTGCTTACTTCTGTGGAATCAATTAGCACGGCCCCATGGCCCTCTGCTTTCACTTGCAGTATAGCACTAGCCTGCGGCATTTCTAGTGACCCCATCCGCAGCTGCATTTACCGTGTATGCGGCTTATAGGTCCTCATATCGACCCTATACTGAATGGATGGTGTCCTAGAATTTTAATATAGGTTAGTCCCCCTTCCCTTTTGTTTTTCTACCTTGGCCTAACCATCATCCCAACCCTGCCCCTGAAGTGCAGCTGATCTTAAGGGTCTTGTGAATGGTTGATTATTTTCAACTCCTACTGTGCTAGGATTGTAATTTCATCATCTCACTGAGTACATCAGGATAGACATTGGAGTTTATAGATCCAGACAGATTACCTGTTTAACAATCCTTGTCCAACATGACCATCAGCTGGCTTTGAGTTAGCTTTTCCGTGGCAGAAAGCACTATGGAAGGAAAGCAGTATAATGTCATGATAAAAACTTTAGAACTTATCATTCATACAAGTGATGAAGATAATGAGCTCTGCCACACATCAAAAAATGTTCAGGAATGGTTGGAAGAACATGACAAAGAGTTCAATGTTCAATCTGATCATCCTTTTGGCTTGAACTGGAAAAAAATTATTCTGATTCACAGAGTTCGCAATACTAAAATCCTGCCACCTATGTACAAGAATATAACTACTATAATACTGCTCCTATGTACAAGAATATAACTACTATAATACTGCCTCCTATGTACAAGAATATAACTACTATAATACTGCCTCCTATGTACAGGGATATAACTACTATAATACTGCTCCTATGTGCAAGAATATAACTACTATAATACCGCTCCTATGTGCAAGAATATAACTACTATAATACCGCTCCTATGTACAAGAATATAACTACTATAATACTGCCTCCTATGTACAAGAATATAACTACTATAATACTGCTCCTATGTGCAAGAATATAACTACTATAATACCGCTCCTATGTACAAGAATATAACTACTATAATACTGCTCCTATGTACAAGAATATAACTACTATAATACTGCCTCCTATGTACAAGAATATAACTACTATAATACTGCTCCCATGTACAAGAATATAACTACTATAATACTGCTCCTATGTACAAGAATATAAGTACTATAATACTGCTCCTATGTACAAGAATATAGCTACTATAATACTGCTCCTATGTACAAGAATATAACTACTATAATACTGCTCCTATGTACAAGAATATAACTACTATAGATGGGCGGAGCCTGGCTGCAGACCTAGCCGGACGCATGTAGGAAGAGCTCTCCTTCATACCACCTTGCTAACTGGTAAATTTAGCGGTCCAAACCACTCCAGAATGGGAAAAGTTGGCAGATATATACCCGGTGAGAAACCAGAAGCCTGCAAACCGGAGCGCAGAACCTCCAACATGGAGAAATATCTCAACAAAAAACCGCCAGCTCCTGCACCGGCCGGTCCTAAGATGGCGCCGCCGGAAGCAGATGAATGGAGCAGAGAATCGGAGGGAGAGGAGGACACAAGCCTCGAGACAAGCCCTGCACCTCAAAGCACCGCTCCGGTATCCAGAAGATTTATACAGCAGGCATTGACAGCGGCCCTTACCCCAATCGTACAGGACCTGCAAGAAATAAAAGCAGATCTAAAACACATCGGCGGGAGGGTGGAAACGCTGGAACATGACCAGACGGTCATCACGAATTACATCAGAGCAGCCAGCGATAATACCATGGCTCTGGCAGCCTCGCTGGATACCGCATACTCTCTCATTGAAGACCAGGAGAATAGAAATCGGAGGAAAAACCTCCGGATCCGCGGCCTACCTGAAAGCATCCCTCATGAAAGCTTACCAGAAGCTGCCGGCGCCATTTTCTCCTTACTCCTGGGAAGTTCCAGTGCAGCCGATGTTCAAATAGAGCGCATCCACAGAGCGCTCCGGCCAAAACCGAAAGAGAAGGAGAACCCCAGAGACGTGGTATGCGGTCTCCTGCGGTATGTAGACACTGCTGCCCTAATGCAAGCCGCCAGAAACAAGAAAGAAATCCTGCATGAAGGTGCTAAGATTTCCATCTATCAGGATCTGGCATCCTCCACACTGAATAAACGGAGGGCGCTGCGGCCCCTCACTGATCACCTGCGCCATCACAAAGTGCCATACAAGTGGTTATTCCCCTTTGGCCTCACATTAGCTGTAGATGGGAAGCGCTGCACCATTCGCCTGCCACAAGATCTCCAGGCAGCCTGGGAGCTGCTTCAAACAGATCCATTAGATGTGCCATCATGGCTGCCGTCTGCAGAGATTGGAACACAGCTGCCAGAACTTCCAGAGGCTTCAGGATGGCTTCCAGCCCCACAGAAGAAGAGGAATCAGCACAGGTCTAGAGACACTTGAAGTCCTGGAATCTATATCGATGTCTTGCTGCATCTCTGTTGTGTTTTTCTGCAATTACCAGAGTGGGACAGGTTCTTACTTGACTTTTGCAAGCCATAATCCGCAAGTATACATGTATCTTATTTGCATTGAATAGCCCCTGTTTTTGTTGGTGCCAACAGGGCAGATATTCTGCCTTACCACTGTTACTTTCATGCATAACTGTTTGGACCAAATATGCAAGGTGCTATTTCGCACCAGTTCAGCGGGTGGCACAATTTGGACGCCATTATGAAGATATGGTTCCACTTTGTACCCCCCCTACCTACCAGGGTTGTCTTGGCACAGACCTGGTACATGTGCCTGATTGCATGGCTGCTCACGCCCGCTTCACTGCAGCCAATTGATCCGCTGCAGTGTTGCTGGCATGGGAGCCATTGCACTGTTCTATTTGTCATGTTGACAGAATCTTTAGTTGTGATGTTATTAGTTCACCCCCTAGATGCGGTCGATGTGCACGACTGGAGTTCTCCGGTTCCAAGGTTATCTCATTCTTGCAATGATGTCGTCAATTAAATGTACAACGTACAATGTCAGGGGCTTTAACACCCCACAAAAGCGCTCTCAGGTCATCCGTCTGCTAAAAAAGAATAATACAGATATCTGCTTCTTTCAGGAGCTGCATTTTAAAGAGACACACATACCTAAAATTCAGAACCCATACTTTCAACACTGGTATTTTAGCGCTTTTGAAAAAGCAAAGAGAGGGGTGGGTATTGCTATTTCTAAGAGGGTACCATTCACATTGATATCTAGCCTGACGGACCCTGAGGGCCGCTTCATATTCGTGAAGGGCCTCATTGGCACACAAAAGGTTACGCTTGCCAGTTTATACAGCCCTAACCGTGGCCAGAAACGATGGATAAAGACCACACTGAATAAACTGGAGTTATTCGCAGAAGGGATTAGGCTAATTGGGGGAGACCTCAATGTCACTTTGAACCCCATCATTGATGCCTCTGATGGCTCCTCCCAATTGACCCAGTCAGTACTAGGATGTATAAACAGATATATTTCAGATATGAACCTGCTGGATGTCTGGCGACTGGCCCACCCAGATACTAGGGACTTTACTTTTTTCTCTGCACCGCATAAATCGCATAAACGGTTAGATTACATCTTACTGTCCAGTAACGCCGTGGATATGGTGGACTCGGCTGACATAGGTGTTGTGACCGTCTCTGACCACGCCCCAGTCTCTGCCGCCCTTAGATTCTCCAGCTTACCAGCCTCAGTCAGACAGTGGCGTTTAAACGAGACGCTGCTGGATAGACAAGCAGATACCTTAGCCCTAGAGCAAAAGTTAAGGGACTTCTTTGTGACCAATGCAACACCAGGTATGCCCCAGACGACACTTTGGGAGACGCACAAGGTGGTTATCCGGGGAGAATTAATAGCCTTAGGCAGTAGAGTCAAGAAAGAGAAACAAAAGATCCTACGTGATCTCTTGGTTCAGATAGCAGACAAAGAAGCGGTCCATAAACGGTCTAAAGCAATAAAAGTTCAGACCGAACTGAACAAGCTGAGATCGCAGCTAAAAGACCACTTAAACATTCAAAATGCTAAAGCCTATCAGTATGCCCAATACAAGCATTATTCCCACGGGGACAAAGGATCCAAGTTGACATCCTCCCTCACGAAACAAAAGAGAGATTCCATGTTCATACCCAACATCAAATCCAGAAGTGGAAGTATGCTGCATAAAACAGCTGATATTGCGGAGGAATTCCAAGAATTCTACAGACAACTCTATGGCCTATCGGACCCAGATCATCCAGACCCTTCATTACAAGAAGCAACAGATTTGTTTCTGAGAGGTCTAAATTTGCCTCAGATAACCTCCCAAGAAGGAGAAACCTTATTAGAGCCAGTCACTGAACTGGAAGTGAAAACCCTATTATCCTCTATGCCCATGGGTAAAAGCCCTGGCCCGGATGGATTCCCGGTGGGCTATTATAAAAAATTCCCAGATATACTGATACCCCATCTGGTAACGTGGTGCAATGCTTTACTGAATGGGGAAACCTTACATAAGCAATCATTGGAGGCCACGGTTACCATACTCCCAAAACCTGGGAAAGATCCCCTTCTCTGCGGTAGCTATAGGCCAATCTCGTTACTTAACGTAGATATAAAAATATGGGCCAAACTCCTAGCGACGCGGCTGAGTCGCCTGCTCCCCAAACTCATCCACCCCGACCAATCTGGCTTTGTTCCAGGGAGAGAAGGGAATCACAATTCCTGTAGGTTGATTACTGCAGTACAGTGGGCCAAAAAGAAGAACCTCCCCTTAGCGCTTCTTAGTGTAGATGCGGAGAAGGCCTTCGACCGGGTGAGCTGGGACTTTATGAAGAGGACAATGTCGAGGTTTGGAATCCCGACTAGATTTCAGGAGGCTGTCATGTCATTATACAAAAGTCCGAGTGCAAAAATTAGGGTCAACGGTACATTGTCCCCATCCTTCCCTATTTGTAACGGGACACGTCAGGGCTGCCCCCTATCTCCCGCCTTGTATATACTGGTCATGGAGACCCTCCTTCAGGCCATTAGGGAGCATGTAGATATTCGTGGGGTGAAAACAGGGAATAGCGGAGCAGAATATATTAACGTGGCTTATGCCGACGATTTACTGATCATGGTCTCCAACCCGGTCGAGGCCTTCCCGCATCTCTTGAAACTATTTGAAGAGTATGGTAGGCTATCAAACTACAAAATGAATTATTCCAAGTCAGAAGCTTTAAATGTTAATGCCCCGGCGAGCTCCATAGCCATTTTAAAAACCACTACGCCCTTTAAATGGCAATCCTCATGTGTCTCCTATCTGGGGGTCAAGATCTCCGCGTCCACTGACGATCTATTCCGGCTCAACTATACTCCCCTAATAGCAGAGGTCCAAAAACTGCTTCAATCACTACGCCTCCCTTACTCCTCTTGGATGGGAAGGAAAAATATCCTAAAAGCTTTTGTCCTTCCAAAAATTATGTACGTATTACAGATGTTGCCAATATTTCTACCTAACTCGTACTTTACAAAGCTCCGTAGGCTTTTTGCGACTTACCTGTGGGGTGGGAAGAAGGCTAGGGCTCCTCACCAGAGGCTTATACTGGGGCGTGGTCATGGAGGTATAGCACTGCCAGATGTCCAGACATATTACAGGGCCATACACCTGAAGAGGTGGTTGCAGCTCCACTCCCCTGCCTATCACACATTGGGCACGGAACTGGAACTAGTACAGCTTACCCAACAGCAGAAAGCAGCTTTATGGGGTCAATCAAATGCATCACTCCATTCCCATGTACTCCTAAAGGGGACCAGTCTGGTCATTAAACAGCTCAACAAGGCTTACGGGCTCCTACAGAACCCTCCCGGCGCGATGCCAGCAGACCTCATTCCGCACACTATCCAACCTCCAGGTACTCAGGTCTCACAGATTTGGCACAGATTAAGAGGTTTCTCCACAGCCGAATTTATAGGAAAAGTAAACGGCACCCTGTCGGAACAACACCCACTCAGCCTGGTTTGGAAGGCAGCTAACTTTCTAGACCTAATTTCTATAAAAGCTGCTGGGAAACAGCTACTTACCCAGAAACCATGTGTACTGACCTCGACATGGTTTGAGAAGTTAGCAAACCCCCCCTCCCCTCAGCGCAAATTGATATCCAACATATATATGGCCTTGACCTCACCTCAACGCCGCATAACCCCACAGTATGTTCACACCTGGGCCAATGACCTTCAGACTACTTTCTCAGAGACAGATGTTCTCCGCATGCACGCGCACTCGCATGGCTTCTCCCGCTGTGTGAAGATCCAAGAGCATTCATATAAGGTTCTCACGCAGTGGTACCTTACCCCCAAACAACTATTTCTTAGTGACCTGTGTGACCACGACAAGTGTTGGAGATGTGGAGAGGAGGCTGGCACTCTTCTACACATTTTCTGGTCCTGCCCTAAAATAAGAGGCTATTGGGATAACGTCTCCCAGATCATTAATGAAATTCTAAACATTAACCTGACATTATCCCCTCAACTGGTTCTTTTATGGCTTCCAACAAAGGACCTATCGCCGTCAAAGAACAAGCTTCCTACACACCTGATCCAGGCTGCACGTTTACTGATCCCCCAAAAGTGGCTGAGTTTAGATCCCCCCACAATCCCTCAGTGGTTAACCAAATTGGACCATATACACCGTATGGAGGAGCTAGCGGGATGGGAACTTAGAGCACACGAGAAACATAAGAAGTTATGGGCCCCTTGGGTTGCCTATAGGCGTGCGAATGGTACTTCAGCATCTTAGCGATTTTTGACTGACTACAACCCTATGACAGTCCCGTTGTTATGTCAGACACATAAGCGAGAACGGAAGAAGCCAACCGTCTTCCTTTCTTTGGAATCGTCAAATGTATCTCAACAGCCTTAGACCGTATCTGTCCAGTTCTAAGGACATATTGTAACCCCCCCCCCCCTCCCTCCCCTTTCCCCGCTCCCCCTAACCCCCCCCCCCCCCCCCATCCTTATCAGTTCGTGTTGACTTTACTTACCTCAGGTTACACTTTGATTGTCAATTGCCGATATTTGCTGACCTAGACATAGAAAAGTGCACCTTCATATGTCTTAAGTATAGTATTTAGGCACCTGTTAATTGCATTCATGATTGTATGTAACGACCTTGACTTATACATCATTGTATGTTGTGCTTTTTCTTTGATGCTTTTCAATAAAAAGACAATTGACAAAGAATATAACTACTATAATACTGCTCCTATGTACAAGAATATAACTACTATAATACTGCTCCTATGTACATGAATATAACTACTATAATACTGCCTCCTATGTACAAGAATATAACTACTATAATACTGCTCCTATGTACAGGAATATAACTACTATAATACTGCTCCTATGTACAAGAATATAACTACTATAATACTGCCTCCTATGTACAAGAATATAGCTACTATAATACTGCTCCTATATACAAGAATATAACTACTATAATACTGCCTCCTATGTACAAGAATATAACTACTATAATACTGCCTCCTATGTACAAGAATATAGCTACTATAATACTGCTCCTATATACAAGAATATAACTACTATAATATTACCTCCTATGTACACGAATATAACTACTATAATACTGCTCCTATGTACAAGAATATAACTACTATAATACTGCTCCTATGTACAAGAATATAAATACTATAATACTGCCTCCTATGTACAAGAATATAACTACTATAATACTGCTCATATGTACAAGAATATAACTACTATAATACTGCCTTCTATGTACACGAATATAACTACTATAATACTGCTCCTATGAACAAGAATATAAATACTATAATACTGCGTCCTATGTACAAGAATATAACTACTATAATACTGCCTCCTATGTACAAGAATATAACTACTATAATACTGCTCCTATGTACAAGAATATAACTACTATAATACTGCTCCTATGCACAAGAATATAACTACTATAATACTGCTCCTATGTACAAGAATATAACTACTATAATACTGCTCCTATGTAAAAGAATATAAATACTATAATACTGCGTCCTATGTACAAGAATATAACTACTATAATACTGCCTCCTATGTACAGGAATATAACTACTATAATACTGCCTCCTATGTACAGGAATATAACTACTATAATACTGCCTCCTATGTACAAGAATATAACTACTATAATACTGCCCCCTATGTACAAGAATATAACTACTAGAATACTCTCCCCTATGTACATGAAGATAAATACAATACTGCTAACCTCTACAGAAAAAAGGTAAGTAGTACAGGTGTAGCAAGTGGAGTTATCTCACCCTGACTTATCACCCAATCCTGGTATTTCCTGTATCTGAGATGGCTTCTTCAGGAGCTGGCAGTCAGTAATCAATCTTCTTCCAATCCGTATGGGAAGAACAACAATTGTTTGTTCCATACCGATTGTAGATTGACACATTCATATGGGATTTGTATGAATTATCATTCTGTCAATCATTTGGTGCACGTAAATGGTCCTTTAGGCACAGGCAGATGAGGAGGAGATGAGGAGGTAAGTAATGCAGTAACGATACACTCACCTAAAGAATTATTAGGAACACCATACTAATACGGTGTTGGACCCCCTTTTGCCTTCAGAACTGCCTTAATTCTACGTGGCATTGATTCAACAAGGTGCTGATAGCATTCTTTAGAAATGTTGGCCCATATTGATAGGATAGCATCTTGCAGTTGATGGAGATTTGAGGGATGCACATCCAGGGCACGAAGCTCCCGTTCCACCACATCCCAAAGATGCTCTATTGGGTTGAGATCTGGTGACTGTGGGGCCATTTTAGTACAGTGAACTCATTGTCATGTTCAAGAAACCAATTTGAAATGATTCGAGCTTTGTGACATGGTGCATTATCCTGCTGGAAGTAGCTATCAGAGGATGGGTACATGGTGGTCATGAAGGGATGGACATGGTCAGAAACAATGCTCAGGTAGCCCGTGGCATTTAAACGATGGCCAATTGGCACTAAGGGGCCTAAAGTGTGCCCAGAAAACATCCCCCACACCATTAGACCAACACTACCAGCCTGCATAGTGGTAACAAGGCATGATGGATACATGTTCTCATTCTGTTTACGCCAAATTAGGACTCTACTATTTGAATGTCTCAACCAGTCTTCAACAGTCCAATTTTGGTGAGCTCGTGCAAATTGTAGCCTCTTTTTCCTATTTGTAGTGGAGATGAGTGGTACCCAGTGGGGTCTTCTGCTGTTGTAGCCCATCCGCCTCAAGGTTGTGCGTGTTGTGGCTTCACAAATGCTTTGCTGCATACCTCGGTTGTAACGAGTGGTTATTTCAGTCAACGTTGCTCTTCTATCAGCTTGAATCAGTTGGCCCATTCTCCTCTGACCTCTAGCATCAACAAGGCATTTTCGCCCACAGGACTGCCGCATACTGGATGTTTTTCCCTTTTCACACCATTCTTTGTAAACCACAGAAATGGTTGTGTGTGAAAATCCCAGTAACTGAGCAGATTGTGAAATACTCAGACAGGCCTGTCTGGCATCAACAACCATGCCACACTCAAAATTGCTTAAATCACCTTTCTTTCCCATTCTGACATTCAGTTTGGAGTTCAGGAGATTGTCTTGACCTGGACCTCAACCGTACATGCATTGGAACAACTGCCATGTGATTGGTTGACTAGATAATCGCATTAATGAGAAATAGAACAGGTGTTCCTAATAATTCTTTAGGTGAGTGTACATTACGATATAACAGGTTTCCTCAGTAATAGATTAGATAATGCATTGAAACAAATTTGAGTCCTCATATCTCAAAGGCAGTGCAGATGGAGATATTTTTTTTTTATCATTTCCCTATAGAATTTCTACCAGTGTCTGAATACTCCACCGGGACCTACGTATAAGTCTAAACAGAGTATAAATACCCTTTATTCCATTTATCTCTTTCCTGAAATGCAGCTGCCACTTCTGTACCCAATGCTTCTGTGATTTATATTTTCTCATCGAATCCTAAAAACATATTTTTTCTATTTTCATCACTTCCATCATTTTCTGAATAATTCTGCACGAAAGGCACTCCATGAAATGTAATCCGACCAACTGTATGGGCATGGGAAGTCTTTGTGAAGTACCAGACAATTTAGCCGGCTGTGAGGCAAGGGTAACATAAGCCGGGCCTTAGAGTATTAACACCCACTTTACTGCCCTGAAGTTTTTGGAAAGATTACTCCCTCAGTTATCCGGATGAAGTGGTTGGCTGGGTCTTCTGACAAGAGGTTTTCCTTTGGAAGGCACAGGTGATAACATTATATGGTGTAACAAGGTGTGTGTAAAAAGTGCTGTTAGGGGTGTATATTTCACCCAGAGTCCTCCGCTAGATGAGATCAAAAGAATCCAGAAAGCAGTATTTGTTTCAGACAGGTGTAGTTTGCTGCAGCTGTGTTGCTCAGATTTTCTTGTGGGTTGGATTTCTTTTGGACTGGTAGGTAAGTCTGGCAGTGGGACCTACCTGTCCACACACTTACTCCAGGACAGCTATTCCTTCTAGCCTGAGAAAATCCAAGTTTTGGATACTGGGGAATAAATAGAGGCCTCAGAGCTTCAGTCAGGGTCAGAGCATGGTGGCTGTTTGATCATGTGGCTGTGGAAAGCCAGATCCCCCCTTGACGTGCTGAAGGCATAGGTGAGAGAGAGAGAGAAGTTCTCTGTATAGTTAGCACCCAGACGGGCAGGTGTTTATTTCATGTTATGTGCCATGGCATCACCCAAGTGGTGGTTCATTTCGATGCAGTGTATTGTGTTGGATGAAACATAAAACACCATTCTGACTTTTAACCCCTAAGTCTGAGAGTCTGTTACTGCCGACCCCACCGCAAATACATAGATCCCTACAATGGGTATAATTTATTTTTTCACAACTGTAGAAAAAGACATGGCAGAGGGGTAATTTATGGAGACGAACCCAATGATTAATGACTATAGTAAAAAAAAATCCCATTGAGGTTGTCTTTTCATCTTTGCCAAGCTTTACAGCAACCACCAGATTCATTCTCCTCTTTTCTTACAGTGTCACTTGATGGCGAACCTCACCTCGCCTCGATATTTCCACATTGTGCCATTTTCAAGCACAGCAGAGGATAAGCCACTCATTTTTACGGTCTTCATTTTCTTGTATGTATTTGGAGGAGTTGTGAATGGCATTACCATTGCGGTGATATATAGAGAAAGCCACTTGCACACCCCTATGTACTTTCTTCTATGTAACCTATCGATAGTAGATATCTGCTACACAACAGTCATTATCCCAAAGCTGCTAGATATGTTATTATCTGGAAACAACTCCATGTCCTTCAGTCAATGCTTCACTCAGATGTATTTCTTTTTCTGGACTGGAAGTACAGAAGACCTGCTGCTGTTTGCCATGGCCTACGACCGTTATGTTGCCATCTGCAACCCCTTACACTATTAACTTGTTTTGAGTCGGAATGCTTGTATCTTGATGATCACCTCCATCTGGATATGTGGATCCTTGAACGGGTTCTTCCTTTTATTTTCATTCACAGGATTGTCCTTTTGTCACTCTGATACCATTCAGCATTTCTACTGTGACTCGAAGGCCCTCACGAAAATCTCCTGCAGGGGGACAACCTTATTTTCTAGCGTCATGTACATAGAATTTGTTTTGCTTGGAGTTTTCCCATTCGCATGCACGTTAGGCTCGTACGTGAAAATTATTAATGTCATCCTGTGTATTAAATCTACGGAGGGAAGGAAAAAAGCCTTCTCCACCTGCTCATCCCATCTCACTGTCCTCTTAATCTACTACGTCACAGTGGCCATAGTGATAGTGATGCCATCAGGGCAGCATTCAGACCTCTTGGAACAGATCTTCACAGTTCTATATGCCACAGTTGCCCCCATGATAAATCCACTAATATACAGTCTTAGGAATCAGAAGGTTAAGAGGGCTGTACAGAGATTCATAAAGATGGCTTAAAGTCAAATATTTAAAATGGACACTTACAACAAAAATAATGCTCCAGTATTGCACATTGTAACCAGGTTGGTTGTATGAATATGGAGACACAGATTGGCTGTCTTTGATTACTCTGCTTGTCTGAGACCCTGATCTATGTTGGCCAAAAACTTGTAAATACTTTGCTGTACTGATACATTCAGAGCCTGTGTCAGACCTGTGAAACCTTCTGTCCAGAAACTGAGCCAACATGCTTATCTGCTGCTGTAAAATGCATCGTCAACCAGTGACTTTGAGGAATGCTAGAGCACTTTCTTTTTTTGTGTCACGCCCATGAGTTCCTGTTTCATGCACTCCATGTTCCTAAAACTAGAAATCCATGCAGTTTCATATTCCTGAAGGCTTGTTTTCCTGAAAAACATGATATTGAAGATCCAGGTTGATGAAGCTCTGTGATCCTCAAGCTAGATGCTCCTGTAACCCTATGTTAATGAATCACCTTGATCCTTATGCTCTTTAGTTCCGAAGTCCACCGTGTTCCTAAAGTTGTGTATCAGAGCTTCCACGTTCCTGAGTTTAAATGTTCTAGTACTAACATCCCCAAGATTTCTTAAAGCGTACCTTTAAAAAAGTTTGCATAATTGCTGTGCTCATTTGTATAATCATAAAAGTGAAGGAATAGCTCTTTTTTGGGTATTCCTGTCTTTTTACAGCCATATTATTCCCTGTTTCAGTTGCACAGCTAGATGCATTTCACTCAGAAGCAGGGGGCGTATCCCATCTATGAAATCTGCCAGCACTGTACTGCTATGAAGTCCTTTTCCTTAGTTCCCACTATGTTTGTTTTCAACTCTGCAGCTCACAGGACAGATAAGGATGGATAAATCACACAGACACACAGGAAGCTCCTGTAATCTTCAAAGCAGTGTATAAGCAGTTCTTTTATCAGGCTCAGGATCTCAGCTAGCTCTGACATGCCCCCATTTCCTATGAGCCATCTTCTTTGTCTCTGTTACTAGAGGCAGATGTTGCCTGACAACAGGCGGTGGACTGCAAATTAGGTGAAAGTGAGACCCATAGTGGCCATCACTTTTTTGAGTTTTCGTTTTTCGCTCCCTGCCTTCCCAGAGCCATAACTTTTTAAATTTTCAATTCACATAGCCGTCTGAGGACTTTTTTTTTTTTTTTTTGCGGGACAAGTTGTACTTTCTAATGGCACCAATTTAATATTGCATAGAATATAGTGGGAATCTGGAAATCTGGAAAAAAAAATCCAAATTGGGTGGAATTAGAAAAAAAATGCAATTCTTCCAGTTTTATGGGTTTTATTTTGACAGCGTTCACTATGTGGTAAAACTGACCTGTGCCCTTCATTCACCAGTTCAGTATGATTATGGTGCTACCACACTTTCTTTAGGTTTTTTTTGCATTTTAATACTGAAGAAAAAAAAAATTAAAAACTGGATTTTTTTTTTCTTTTTATCGCCATATTCTGACCCTTATAATTTTTTTATAGTTATGTCTACGGAGAGGTGTTGGGCTCAATTTTTGAAGGACAATCTGTAGTTTTTGGTAATAACATATTGGTATGACTTTGATCACTTTTTATCCCATTTTTTGCAGAGGTAAAGTGATAAAAAAAGGCAAATCGGCAGATTTTTTCTTTTTTTTCCATTACACCATTTATTTTTTATATTTTAATAGTACAGGTATTTTCACACACGATGCCCAATATGTTTATTTTTTTACTGTTTATATAGATTTTCGGGAAAGGGGGGGTTGAATTTTTATATTTAAAAAAATAATAATTCTATTTTTTTTTAGGTCCCCAAGTGGACCCCAACATGCAATCATTTGATTGCAGTTTGTATAGAGTAGTGGAATTTTTTCCATTACCCTATGCATAGATCACTATATTACAATACAGTGCTGCTACCTGCTGGCCTGAATTGTTATATACAAATACTGAGCCTAGAAACCTAGTACAGGCTCTGGCTCATTACTTACAAGGAAAGTCTTCCCCGATCTCTGCCCGGGGGAGACATTACTGCTAGCGAAGCGCTCACTTCCGGGTTTTCTGGCCTTTACGATTCTGTGGTCACACTTATCCATGGCTTCTGAAGGTTTAAATGTCTGCAGGTGTCTGCTGTGTGAAACAGTAGGCACCCGTAGCTATGGCGCTCGCTCCTCTCCGGGAGCCACCTTTAAAGGCCCCACATGCGCTGTACATGTACGGCGGATGTTGGAAAGGGGTTCATAATGTTTTGAATTGGAAAGCAAATGAATGAAATGGTCAACTCTGACTTTGGAGATAGAAATGTTGGATTGCTGAAAAACTCGTCCTGCAGTTATGTCTTAGGCAGATATGTAAAATATTATAGGTGTGGTCTGATTAGACACTGGTCTTGCAAGAATACTCTCAGAGGATATTTTTGGGTAGTGAACCTCTTGGTGAGAGACCACTGACTAGAAAGACCTCTACAATCTACTCGAACACATTTTGCCCAGTTGACAGACTTCAAGAAGGGGAGCATCATTGGACTGAGAGAAACAGGGTGGCCGTTTTGAATTGCCGGCCATCTAAGTCTTTCTGACCTAGTTGTTAGGAGGTGTTGGGAACTGTGATTACGTGAGGACACGCACACATGGCGTACAGGCTCTGGGCAGCCCAAACAGACCACCAGTAGATAGTATTGTTTGATCCAATGACAAGCACGAGCAGCTCCACAGATGTTCACTGGTGTCAGGTGCTTAGCAGAAGGAAATTTAGTGTCATGGCGCCCATTACATGTCCTGCCATTGACAGTCAGCCACTGTCGCCTTCATCTGCAGTGGTGTCGTGAAAGAGAAACCTGGACTGCTACAGACTGGAACTTTATTGCTTTTAGCAATGAATCCAGGCTCTGTTTGGGATCCCATAACGATCAGGCTTGAGTAAGCAGGCCTCGTGGTAAGCACTTAAATCCTGCCTTTGTTGTGCAGCGACATTGCCCCAACTGCTAGTGTGATGACATGAGGAGCCATTGCATACCACAATCGGCTTACCCCTAGTAGTAATATACCAACAGCTCAGCGATATGTGCAGGATGACCTGTGGCCACATGTGTTGCCTCTCATGGCAGGGTAGTTTTGGAGGCACAGACAAAGCAGACAGGCTGAGTACTTGACAAGAGCACAGACAGGGCAGAAAGGGTGGGTACTGAAACACAAACAGAACTAAACTGAATGAAGGGCAAGAGCAGGAGCACACAGGCAGGATGGGTACAAGCCTAGACAATGGCAGGAACATAGGAAGGAATAACACAGGAAAATCACAGGAGTAGTAGACTAAGAGACTCCTTTGCTAGTCACCAGAAAACCTAAAGCTCAGGCAATCTCTGAGTGGGGAGGGTGCTCTAAATATCTAGGGACTCCCAGTCATTGGCTGGGGAAGGAATTGGAAGTATGCTGGCCCTTTAATAGGCCATATGTGAGCATTCATATACCCTAAGAGGACAAATTCTGGAGGACTAGGCAGGAGCTTACAGGTCACCACTTGGAGAAGACTTTATAAACCAGGACACCAGATGGTAAATGGTGAATAATGTGGCATCCACACCAAAAAGGGGAACAGTAGGGCAGTGGTTGGCACACACATTGTCAGCATAACACTGTTCAGCTGGATTGGGTTTACCAGGAATGTCTACGCCAGATTACAACACTTCCTTGGCATGTCAGGTCACCAGATTTATCTCCAAAAGAGTATTTATGGGGCCATCTGGGACATCACGTTTGGCAACCTAAAATTGTGCAGGATTTAAAGGCCCAGCTGCAATATCTGTGGGCAAATGTGCTGGAGGATGCCATATGGAACCTGTATGCCTCTATGCCCTCCTGTATCTCATCTTGTATACAGACTAGAGGGGGCCCAACAAGGTACTAGATCCTCCTTTCAGTTGTACAGTTTTCCTCATTAAACTTATCCTTTCAATTCCAACAACTCCTTGTTGGTGCATATTTTTTTGTGTATATGAGAACTACCCAGTGGTTGTCTTGTATCCGGGGATACAAGACTCAGAAAGGTTTAAGTTCAACCTTTTAATCTTCTGCTTCCCTTATGCTTTACTAGAGGTTTCTGGAAGCCACTTATTTCCTACCCTTGTTGCAATAATTTCCTGTTCATATTTATGGGGTAATAATGTCTAGGGTCAGCTTTAAACATGAGGACAAAATAAGACTACAGTACTTATGAGTTTGCCTGTTCCCTCGGTTCAAGTAAAACTTATTCCATGATAATTTCAAGTTTCGTCTTGAACCTATACCAGCTCCAGTGGTTTTCTCAGCTCCTTCTCCACAGCAGCACCGTGGTCATCCTAATTCCTGTCAGGTACATGTCTGCTTTAGAGAGAGTGCTCAGGAAAGAAAATTAAGTTTTTGACATGCCCTAGGTCTGCAAGCTGTCTTTGGCCAACCACAGGATACCTTCAGCATGCACGGTGCCACCTCTTTATTAGCTAGCTTAAGAAGGGCTTCCAGTCTCATCACGACAGGGATGCCTCCACTGGGTCTGTACAATGCTGAGATTGATGGTTTACTGGCCTCATCAACAGAGATCTTCTAAAAACTGTGCTAAAAAAAATACCTTACATCACTAAAAGTGCAACACCAAGCGATCAAAAAGGTGTATGGCCTCCAAAATTGATTGTTTCTTGCGTATGAGGATTGGATAGTTTTTACTGCATCAATAAAGTGTTTCCTGTTGTTTAAAAAGGCTGGATTTTCTTACAAGTCCTAAGTAACAGCCGTGTCCAGGCTGGCGTCCGTGCTCACAACAGGTGAGAGCTGCAATTTTCTATTTTCATTGATTGCTTATGCCCCCCAAAATACTACCAATCTAACCGTCACCTCATCCCGCAAAAAATAAGCCCCTACCTAAGACAATCGCCCAAAAAATAAAAAAAACTATGGCTCTCACACTATGGAGACACTAAAACATGATCTTTTTTTGTTTCAAAAATGCTTTTATTGTGTTAAATGTAAAAACAAATTAAAAAAGTAGACATATTAGGTATCGCCGTGTCCGTAACAACCTGCTCTATAAAAATACCACATGAACTAACCCCTCAGGTGAACACCGTAAAAAAGATAATAAAAAACTGTGTCAAAAAAGCTATTTTTTGTCACCTTACATCACAAAAAGTGTAATAGCAAGCGATCAAAAAGTCATATGCCCCCCAAAATAGTGCCATTAACCACTTCAACCCCGCTAGCTAAAACCCCCTTAATGACCAGGCCACTTTTTACACTTCTGCACTACACTACTTTCACCGTTTATCGCTCGGTCATGCAACTTACCACCCAAATGAATTTTACCTCCTTTTCTTCTCACTAATAGAGCTTTCATTTGGTGGTATTTTATTGCTGCTGACATTTTTACTTTTTTTGTTATTAATCTAAATTTAACGATTTTTTTGCAAAAAAATGACATTTTTCACTTTCAGCTGTAAAATTTTGCAAAAAAACGACATCCATATATAAATTTTTCGCTAAATTTATTGTTCTACATGTCTTTGATAAAAAAAAATGTTTGGGCAAAAAAAAAATGACTATGGAGACACTAAAACATGATTTATTTTGTTTCAAAAATGCTGTTATTGTGTAAAATTTTTATAAATAAAAACAGTATAGATATTAGCTATCGCCGCGTCCGTAAGAACCTGCTGTATAAAAATGTCACATGAACTAACCCCTCAGGTGAACACGGTAAAAAAAAATTAACCTGAGATGAGTCCTGTCCCTGACTCATTTCACATACAGGACTCATCCCAGGTTAATTTGCATATGTATCAAATCATTTTTTTTACACAATAAAAGCACACAGAGCTATGGGGACTGGGTATTGCAGATGTGCTAGCGGCCATCTAGCAACCCATGTCCTCAGCTCTATACACAAAATCCCGGTGACAGGTTCCCTTTAAGGTAAAAAATGGCAGGGTCCTGGAGGGGTTAAGGAGATTCTTATTTTTTATGTTTTTTGTTGTTTTGTATTGTTAGAGTGCTCTTAGCACTATACTCACTGTTCCTGTGCGATTCTGCAGCCTCTTGGCGGGTGCATCACATTGCTAGGCGACTGGTGTGCTGATCGTGTCATTGGGGAGGACTTAAATGAAGAAAATCAGCTTTGTAAAACATATTCACTGAAGCACACAAATATATATACGTAAAAACAATATACCATTGCAGAAGAAAAAAGATCAATCGAAAATTGCTAAATTTATTTTTGCTTTGTATTATTTTATAAAATAAACTGAACTAAATAGTAAATTAATTACAAAATAAATGTTAACTATAAAAGGTTTCCAGTGAGAATAAAAAACAGAAAATCTGAGTTTAGTCATTTAAAGTTGGAAACCAAATCATCTACTTTATCCAGAATTTCTGAATTTATTCCAAGGTTAGCTGATGTCTTTAAAGAGGAACTCTCACCGCTCCTGACATGCTTGTTTTAATAGCTTCATGCATTCCCTATGTAATAACAATTGTGGAACATCTATTCTTATGGCTCTATGTTGTGCCATTCCTTTATTATTCCTGCTAGAAGTTCTGAATTAATTGCTAGCAGTCTGCAGTAAGGGTACAGAGGGGAGGTAACCAGTTGGGGTGTGTACTTGCACAGACTCACTCTATCCAATCAGTGCTGCCATTTTCAGACTGTGCAGGTACACGCCCCCAACTGGTTACCTCCCCTCTGTACCCTTAATGCAGACTGCTAGCAATTCATTCATAACTTCTAGTAGAAATAATAAATGAATGGCACAACATAGAGCCATAAGAATAGATGTTCCAGAATTGTTATTACATGCATGAAGCTATTAATACAGGCATTTCAGGAATGGTGACAAGTCCTCTTTAATTATTGGATTTATTATAAACTTGTATTTTATCTGTATATTTTAGTAAAAAAAAATTTTATTAATAAGTACATTTATTTTTGACATTGTCATACAAAAACTCACTTTAAATGGTCACTAACCTTTAAAACAACTTCTTCTCAAAGTTCACTTTAGGGGATCCTAAACAAATCTGTAGATCACTTTGATTAAATATTTTCATCTTATCCTTCCTAAAAACACTTCTGAAATCTCTTCCACTAAGCGCAAGGGGTCTCCCTTCTAGCAATTTTGCTGTCCACTCACTGTGAAGGTGAATCCCATCCTTACCAACAAGAGGAGGTAGACTGAGTGAAGAAAGCGGGTGTCTCTTCACTGGCTGGCTCCGGGGCTTAGTGAGCTTCTGAGCTCAGTGCAGAGGCCCCATCCCCATCCAGGGCTCAGAGCTTGAACACTGCAGAATGCAAGGCATCTCAGGCTGCTGTTTGTTGTGCACTGTGGCAGCTAGATGTCAATATCAGCAGACCAGAGAACCTGGAATAGATCCTCACACAGTTGCCAGCAAAGTAGAAGTTAATTTGTGAGACGCTCTGAAACTGATACCCTTTAAGATCACATGTGAGTGATTCGGTGCAGGATTATCTGTGCCTGAAAAAATCACATAAACCTGAATAGTGTTGTTTCTGCTGCATTAGCATGGATTTCAGCAAACCCTATTCAGATGAATGGGAGATTCGCAGAAATATCTGTAACAAATCTGCTGGGTGTGAATATTCCCTAAAAATATTGGGGTGGAAACATGCAAAATGTTACACAGTGTTTATGTAGTAAAATCATTTTAAAGGGGTTTTCCAAGACCCAGCAGGCCCCACAAATCCATCTTTATTACTCATATCTTGAATAGTGAAGAAGATTGTAATACACTTAACATTTAGAACATGCACAGGTGCTTGGGAACCCGGCCATGTGATGCTCCTCTTCTGTAAATCAAACTACCCCTAATGTCACATCCTTTAACCGATTTCCGGATTGGTCAATTAACAAGGACTTTAATATTTCAGCCCAGGAAGGGGAAGGTCCCGTGGACTTGGTGCATCTACTATATCTAGCTCCCCTGCAAATGCGCCAGGGAAAGCAATGGTTCTGGTCCTGTCTGCAGTACCTCCCCTGTCCAGGGCTGCAGAAGTGACATTCCTGTTAGGGTCCGCATCCGTGATGTGGCATGGCCACGGAACGGTGCCCGTGTATTGCGGATCCGCAAATGCGGTCCGCAATACGGCAACGGGCTTTACACGTTCGAGTGAACGAGCCCTTAAGGTGTGAAAACCCCTTTCATTTTTAAACTTCTAGTTTCCCTGAAATCATTTAATTATCAAATAATATTTTTTTCAATTTTTTAAAACAATATTTTTTCTATATTTTATAAATGGCCTGTATTAAATACATACATTTCAACAGTTTTGATCACTTTTCTAATTTGTAAAAAAGTATTAAACGGGGCAAATAAATATAATAATGGTGAATATACAGCAACACACGGTATACATTTCACATTAATTATGATTAGCTCCTAGAGGAATATTATTCATTTGTATTTGAAGTGCTCTCAGAGGAGCAGTCAGCTTATAAACTGTCTTCCACCTGCCGCACATTAACTGCCGTGGATAGTTTTTCAGCTAAGTGTCACGTTTCCATTTGGACGCCGTTTCGTGGACCTCATTTTCAGCAGTAACATTTGGGATATTTTTTCCTGCACGCATTATTACTTTGCTTTTATTTTAATAGAAATTGACTTTCATTCCTGCCGCTTGCTGTGTGACGTATATATATGCTTGACATGAACATCAGTATTACAGGTTTCATACAGGAAAAAAAAATCTCGTCAGAAGCTAATGTCTTACAGGCCATAGGAGTTCAGGTGCAGTACAGGCTCACTCCTCCACTTCAATGAAGATCTTAACTTCCTCAGCTTGTCAGTATAGCCAAAATACATGTATAAAGGTGCAGCCGATCGCGTAATAATTGAGTAATCTCTCGTCATAGGGTCTCAATACCGGAGGAAAACGCTTCAGTTTTGTCCCCATTGATTGTCAATGGGAACAAAACTGAACTGAAGGGAACCGAATCACCAGAATGCATTCTGCTCCATTTCACTGCGTTCCCACGCCGGACACAAAAGATCAGCAAGCAGCGTTTTTGAGTGCATCCTGGGATACGGAGCAAGACGGATCCGTCATGACTCACAATGTAAGTAAATGGGGACGGATCTGTTTTCTCTGACATAAAAGAAAACTGATCCATCCCCCATTGACTTACAATGGTTGTAGAGACGGATCCGTCATTGCTATGTTAAAGATAATACAACCGGATCTGTTCATAACGGATGCAGCCGGTTGTATTATCGTCAAGGAAGCGTTTTTGCTGGTGTGAATAAGCCCTAATAGAGTGTTTCCTAGTGTATTGATTTCACATATCTTGGGGACAAGGCTTGTTGCAGTGGATTATTCCCAATAGATGAAGCTACTTATGTTTATTAAAGGGAATCTTTCAGTTCCAACCACCCCCTCAGAGTAAGTGACGCCGAGCCCGGTCATGTAATTATTATTTTCATACAGACTTGTATTGCAATGCTGTGCTCCCACAAACACAATGAGAGGACTCCTCTCTAAGTCCATTACGTGTGTTAGCACGGGAGTCCTCTCAACGCATTTTCCTGCTGGTTTGATGGAGCACAGCATCAGAATTCAAGTATGAGAAAAATGACATAACCGGACCCGGCGTGACACCATTTGCTCTAGTTTGGGAGTGTTCTGGAGCCGCCGGATTCTGTTTAAACACTTTTTACAACGTGTGTGAGCATTTCTTATACTGGTTGTAAGATAATTGTATCTTGTTGCCACCTTCCAGTTCAAGATAACAAAAAAATGACATTAAGGCCCCATGCTCACAACAGTATCTATTTTTGAGGTATCCAAATGGCAAATCCACAAAACACAGATAGCGGCCGTTTACTTCCCACACTTTCCCCTTCTGCAGGTCCCGCACTATGTTACAAATGACTATGCTTACCTGCAAAATGGACAAAATAGGACATGTTCAATTTTTGGGGGGGAAGGGGGGGCCACGGAACGGACATACGGAAGCGAACAGCACATGGTATGGTGTCCGTATCTTTTGCAGCCCCTTTGAAATGAATGGGTCCTCATCAGATTTTTAATGATGTGGGTCGTCTGCAGACCGAAAATAAGGTCATGTGCATGGGGTCTAACTGAAGAACGAACAGAGCACTTCCATGCTGACCTCCTTGTCAGTTTTCAGATCCACCAATTCCCGGGCTCCTCTTCTACCATCCAAGAAGACCACAATGCTTCTCACACTGTGTGTTTGGTAGCTCCAGACCTCATTGTGGCCTGGACTGCTCACGTGAGCAGTGACTGGCCAATCAGAGAGAGTGGCTGGATCAGCAGGAAGTCTGGAAACCATTGCGGCCATCTTGGATGGCAGAAGAGGAGCCTGGGAATCAGCAGCTAAAAAGATGAAAAGGAGGTCCCCATGTAAGTGTTCTGATCATCCCCCAGTTAATATCAATTTCTTTATTGAACCCGAAGGTTGCTCTACAGCTTAGTAAATGGATGAAATTTGCTCACCCGACATCTTTTCTTCTGGCATTTCCTGCAGGTAGATTACATAGTGATGATAGTTACATAGTTAATGTGGTTGAAAAATCATATAAATCCATCAAGTTCAACAAAAGGATAGGTGGGGATGTGAATCCAAGAAGGAAGTGAGACTCAGATTTCTACACATTTTCATAAGCATTAAAGGGACACTGACAGGCCCAATAAGCATATTTAGGTATATATATATGACAGTACAGGTCTTCTAAAGTGTATTAAAATCATATAAGTATACCCCCTGTCCACCTTATAAATACAGTAAACTGAAGTTTTATAACCTGGTAGAATCGTCTTCATTCTGCCCAAGGGGCGGCGTTTTATCTCCACTTGCGCCCAGCCAGCCTCGCCCCAACTGCCGCTTTGAAGAGCCGCCCAGCTCATCAATATTCACTTCGCTGGGCGGCTACTACTGTCCCCGACTTCACAAGATCCGGCGCATGCCCAATACAATCCTATGGGCATCGGCCTCCGTCTCATCTTCAGCGCATGCGCCCGCACCCTCACTGGCCGGGATCACATTGCGCCTGCGTACAGTCTGCATCTTAGAGGCCGAGGGTGCCGGGCGCATGCGCTGAAGATGAGACGGAGGCCGATGCCCATAGGATTGTATTGGGCATGCGCCGGATCTTGTGAAGTCGGGGACAGTAGTAGCCGCCCAGCGAAGTGAATATTGATGAGCTGGGCGGCGCTTCAAAACGGCAGTTGTGGCGAGGCTGGCTCGGCGCAAGTGGAGATGAAATGCCGCCCCTTAGGCAGAATGAAGACGATTCTACCAGGTTATAAAACTTCAGTTTACTGTATTTATAAGGTGGACAGGGGGTATACTTATATGATTTTAATACACTTTAGAAGACCTGTACTGTCATATATATATACCTAAATATGCTTATTGGGCCTGTCAGTGTCCCTTTAATGTCATTTAATTTTAAGAATTCATCTAAACCCTTTTTAAAACTACCCCCCGTCCCTGCTGTGACCACGTCCTGAGGACGTCTATTCCACAGATTCACAGTTCTTACAGTAAAGAAGTTTTGACGCTTTGAACTTTTTCTTCTCCAGTCGGAGGCAGTGCCCCCTTGTCTTTAGAGGGCATTTTACATGGAACGTTTTTCCCCATATTTTTTGTATGGCCGATTTATATACTTGTATAGGTTAATCATGTCCCCCCTTAGACGTCTCTTCTCAAGACTAAATACATTTAATTATTTTAATCTTTCTTCATAACTAAGACCTTTCTTCTTTCGCAGGATAATAAATAAGATGGAGAACACATCGTACTTCGGTGAGTTGCACATACTGCCTTTTGCCGCTAGACACCAAGATAAGCCGTTCCTCTTCAGTCTATTTCTTTGTATCTACACCTCCGGGGTGTTAGTGAATGTCACCAGCATTGCTGTGATATACCTGGACACCCGCTTACATAACCCCATGTACCTATTTCTTTCTATGCTGTCGATGGTGGACATCTGTTATACAACCGTCATTATCCCGATGCTCCTGGACATGCTCTTCTCTACAGGCAACAAAGTATCACTGACGCAATGTTTTACACAAATGTTCTTCTTTTTCATGGCTTGTGGAGCGGAGGATATCATTATGTTCATCATGGCATATGACAGATATGTCGCCATTTGTAGTCCTTTACACTATACCCAGATCTTCAGCCAGAAGAACTGTCTCCTCATAGCCATCGCCATCTGGATAACCGGCGCTCTGAATTCTTTCTTATTCACCATGTCGGCCTCAAACATGTCTTTCTGTCGGTCCAACACAATTCAACATATCTACTGTGATTCCAAAGCTCTGACGAAGATCGCCTGTGTCGGCACCGAACTCTTCTACGTAGTCATGTATCTGGAGTTACTTGTATTTGGTGTCGGGTCATTTGTGTGCAGTCTGACCTCTTACATAAAAATCCTCAGTGTTATATTAAGAATGAAATCGGAAGATGGAAGGATAAAAGTCTTCTCCACCTGCTCATCCCACCTTGCTGTCCTTCTTCTGTATTACAGCACAGGAGTCTCTGCGTTTTTGATTCCCTCATCAGAACAATCCTATCTTCTGGATCAGATTTTTACTGCATTGTATTCTACACTTACTCCTATACTCAATCCCTTAATATACAGTCTACGAAATAATGATGTCAAGAGGGCTCTGCTGAGATTACTGGGGGTCCACAAAAGGTAGAAGCGAGGAAGTCCTAAGAAACTTTAAAGGAATAAAAAATTGGTTTGCACCCAAAACTTCTACACACACAATATACAATCCTTGACCAAAGGTTTATTAAAATTTGACGATGACCTTCTTGCTTGCTGAACACCTCATTTCAATACTATAGACCTAGTTCCATACAGATTTTCACACACAGTTGCTAGGAGACGATCGGGCTGGAGACCTGATCATTACTATTTTCCCTTATAACATGGTTATAAGGGAAAATAATAGCATTCTTAATACAGAATGCACAGTACAATAGGGCTGGAAGGGTTAAAAAAAATGACAGCGGGGCCCGTGCAGTGACTGTATTCTTCTACACGGGCCCCGCTCACTGTATAATCTTATCTCTAATAGTAAATTGTTATGCATATAATCGCATAATGAGCGCTGTGTATTACTTACAACTACAAGCGCTCGCCGCTTGGTAGGTAGCAGAGAGGAGGGAGGAGGCAGGCTGGGAGGACGGGCGCTGGCAGTGTGAGTCATACGTCACGCGCCTGCGCCGCCCACTTTATGAATGAAGCAGGCAGCGTGGGCGCATGACAATTTACTATTAGAGATACGATTATACAGTGAGCGGGGCCCGTGTAGTAGAATACAGTCACTGCACGGGCCCCGCTGTCATTATAAAAGCAGATGCCGGCCCCCAGCCCGTGTATTGAGGTTCATTCACTACAGGGACACTTATGGAGGGGATCTGTGGATGACACATAGCATAAGATGCTATATATGTGTCATCCACAGATCCCCCCCATAACTGTCATACACAGATCCTCATAACAGTGTCATCCAGAGAGCCCAATAAGAGCCACCCACAGATCCCCCATAAGTGTCACCCACAGATCCTCCATAAGTGTCACCCACAGATCCTCCATAAGTGTCACCCACAGATCCCCCATAAGTGTCACCCACAGATCCCCTATAAGTGTCACCCACAGATCCCCCATAAGTGTCACCCACAGATCCCCCATAAGTGTCACCCACAGATCCCCCATAAGTGTCACCCACAGATCCCCCATAAGTGTCACCCACAGATCCCCCATAAGTGTCACCCACAGATCCCCCATAAGTGTCACCCACAGATCCCCCATAAGTGTCACCCACAGATCCCCCATAAGTGTCACCCACAGATCCCCCATAAGTGTCACCCACAGATCCCCCATAACAGTGCGTCACCCACAGATCCCCCATAACAGTGCGCCATCCACAGATCCCCCATAACAGTGCCATGCACAGACCACAATTAGTTCAAAACCCACCAAAAGCACAACTTTTGGTTAAAAAAATAGTTTTTCTTATTTTCCTCCTCAAAAACCTAGGTGCGTCTTATGGGCCGGTGCGCCTTATAGGGCGAAAAATACGGTAGTCTCCTGTGCTAGTTGGATCCATTTCTTTATCACATTATACACTGCTCGTTTCCATGGTTATGACGGCCCTGTAATCCATCAGTGGTGGTCGTGCTTGCACACTATAGAAAAAAGTGCTGGAATATGCGCACTCCAGTGGTCTCGGCTGCCAGACAGGCCAGCGTTTTTTCCTATACTGAGCAAGCACGACCACCGCTGCTGGACTACAGGGTGGTCATAACCATGGAAACGAGATGTTTATAATGTTATAGAAATATTAATCCAGCCAGCAAAGGAGGCAACATGGAGAATCACAATACATTAGTAATGCCTTGTAGTAAAGGGTATGTACGCCTTTGGGGGCAATTTTTTTTATTATTGCATACTCATTTTGAGCTAAAAATATTTTTTTTAATTGATCTTTATAAAAAAAAATATAGCGTATTTTTTTACTGTACAGAGCTGACATGCTCTAGAAGCATCCTTCAGATTTTGTGTCTTTTCCGTCAGACCAGGAGCTGCCGGTCTCCTTATCTCTGCTCTCTGACCTCCTAAACTCTTATTATAGCTCAATCCTTATCTTACTGATAGGAATGTGGCTTAAATAAGTGTTTTTATGACCTCTCAGTATAGTTTAGAGATAAGGTTTATTAGATGAGAATAGAAGGATCAAAATGGAATATAGATCCATCCCACATGTTCGAGGCAGCATAGAACATTCGAATTGGAGCAAATCCGGAAAAAGTATTTAAACTGACAAGATCCATGAGAATGTTGACCACTGAGGAAGGAGTCGCAGTAAACTCTGAAACGCGTATGGTAAATACTTCTCATGGAGATTGAAAAGTGACATTATTAAACAGACAAAGAAATTCTGGAGCGCTTCAGTAAAATCTAAAGAACCAATGGGGAAAAGGATCGGTAATCCAACAGACAGGTGGAACGCCGACTTAAACCAGACACGTGGGACGCTGAGTCAAGTAGGGCGGTGCAAATAGGCATATCCGCTGTCTATCCACCGAAGGTTCCCAGATTCAATAAAAGACATACTAACTAGAGAAGGTAACCTGAGACAGGACTGCCATCACCGCAACACGTGGGATGCCACGGCATGTGCGGCGCTCTCAGCGAATACCTGCCAAACAGTGAGTAAATCACGCATAAGTGATAAAAGCTAAGATAATTATTGTCACATTTATAAACAATAGTGATATTAAGAACGGTAAGAAAACACACCTTGATGTTTCGTATCTACAAGATGTTATACAAGGACATTTGAGACCAGCGCAGCAATGGACTAATGTTGTACAAGCAAGGGACACTTTTCATGCTTTTCTATATGAATTCCAAAGCTGAAACAAATAAGGATAATTTACAGGCACAGCAAGAACTGGTATCGCCTAGAACAAATAAGCTAATCTGCGTGTAATAGATGTGCTACACTACGAACATTAAAATATAACAGTGGATAAGATCATATAGAGATAAGATCTATTTACGTTAATATTGCAATCAAGTACACACGATTTGTATATAGATTATATGTGCAAAGGTACAATTTTATATACGAACCTTGCTTACAGCATAAACACGAGTTGATCGACGTCTAGTGTTTATTGTGTACAGGGGAGCAGCATATATACCGCAAGTTCATCGCAACTTAATCTCCGTGCACAGTGAATACGTGTATGTTGCTGATACAACACAGCTATAGTACCACTAATGCCAGCATAATTAGTCACATTATTATATGCGGTATCTGTATCCAATTTTGCCTATTGAAAGGTGTAATATCTATGCAATTATGTTGTATACAATGTTTTGTTAGTGGTTTTTAAAGGGGGATCTTTTTATCTTGTTTTATTTAGTTTAATAAATACTTATTGATACTACAGTTTTGTTTCCATGTGGACCTGACTGCAGGTGTGCCCTACTACATTATATATATATATCAATGTTTTTAATAAAATTTGATATTTTTTGTTCTTTTAAGTTATGTATTTGACATGTATTTGTACTGGCCTGCAGCAATATTGTTATCCAATGACAGTCTAATATACCTCTGGCCACATAATAAGTTGATGTTTTCTGTCCGGTGAATGCCTAATGTTTGGAGCCCGTACTCCTGTGGGGCCCAAAATAAAAGTTTTCTAGGCTCCAGCAGGCCACATTTTTGACAGTTTCCCTTTAAGACGCATAAAAATGGCCCCTGATTAAAATACATATTTTTGGTTGGAATTTTTGTCATTGATCCCCCTCTAGTATGTCACTGTCCATGTTGTGGGACGATTTGTGAACTTCTACTAAGTATTTGGTGGCTGCAAATATGAGCTGAAGGTTTTTCAGGATCGCCTGCCATTAAAGGGTTTCTACCACTTCGGTATCACATATTTAGCTGTCAGACACTAGCGATCCGCTAGTGTCTGCTCTGCCCAACCATCCTAATATAATTGTTTTTGGGGCAGCCGTTTTGCTAAAAAAAGAACTTTTATTAATATGCTAATGAGCCTCTAGGTGCTATGGGGGCGTCATTAGCACCTAGAGGCTCCGTCTACCTTCAGAAACTGCCGCCGCCAGCGCGTCCCTCCAGCCCGCCCATCTCCTCCTGAATGCGATCCTCGTATGTATTCTGCGCATGCGCAGTAAATGTCTGACAGCTTCCCTGCTCAGACATCTCCACTGCGCCTGTTCCTCGGAGCACTATGGCGTCATCGCGCAGGCGCAGTGGAGATGTCTGAGCAAGGAAGCGGTCAGACATTCACTGCGCATGCGCAGAATACATACGCTCACAAGGAGGATCGCATACAGGAGGAGATGGGCGGGCTGGAGGGACGCGCTGGTCGGCGGCAGTTTCTGAAGGTAGACGGAGCCTCTAGGTGCTAATGACGCCCCCATAGCACCTAGAGGCTCATTAGCATATTAATAAAAGTTCTTTTTTTAGCAAAACGGCTGCCCCAAAAGCAATTATATTAGGATGGTTGGGCAGAGCAGACACTAGCGGATCGCTAGTGTCTGACAGCTAAATATGTGAAACCGAAGTGGTAGAAACCCTTTAAAGTGAATGGGGCCCACTGCAAACTTGTGGTTCGCGAACATTTGATCACATTAGCGCGATTGCGTTTGCGAATCGTCCTGGTCAATGTTCGTCCATCACTGCCCCTCGCCCTTTCCACTGGGTGGTTCACTACTACCATATGGACTAGGGATCGACCGATTATCGAATTTACCGATATTATCGGCCGATATTCAGGATTTTGAACGCTATCGGTATCGGCATTTGTTTTGCCGATATTCCGATAGCGTATGGGGAACACAGATCGCGCTGCTGACAGCGCTCTCCGTGTTCCCTCAGCAGCAGCACAGGGGAGAAGGAAGCAGTGTCTCCTCCCCCTGTGCTGCTGCCGCCAATGAGAGGACAGGGGACAAGAGGAGGGGAGGAGCTATGGCCACTGCGCCACCAATGAAGCTTAATCTCTCATTTATTCATATACAGGAGGCGGGAGCTGGCTGCGCAGGATCACATAGCCGGCTCCCGGCCTCTATGAGCTGTAGCTGCGATCTGCGGTAGTTAAAGAGGACCTTTCACCTAAAAAAAAAATGTAAACTAAGACCATAGCTTTACTTACATGCCCCCATGAAGTGTTGATCGTTTTTTCTTTTTTCAAACTGTGCCCCCGTTTGTCCGCTATGCCCCCCCGGAATAATTCCCGCCGTCTATGCTAATGAGCCAGCCTCAAATGGGCTGGCTTTAAAAGTTCTCCTCGGCGTGCCTTCTCTCTTCCCCCTGGCACGGAGCGCATCCAATCAGCGCGCTCCGCTCTTAGCCAGGGAGAAGACGCTCCAGTTCTCGCGAGACTTCAGAGAACTGGAGCGATTTCGTCTATCCGGCTAAGAGCGGAGCGCGCTGATTGGATGCGCTCCGTGCCAGGGAGAAGAGAGAAGGCACGCCGAGGAGAACTTTTAAAGCCAGCCCATTTGAGGCTGGCTCATTAGCATAGACGGCGGGAATTATTCCGGGGGGGCATAGCGGACAAACGGGGGCACAGTTTGAAAAAAGAAAAAACGATCAACACTTCATGGGGGCATGTAAGTAAAGCTATGGTCTTAGTTTACATTTTTTTTTTAGGTGAAAGGTCCTCTTTAACTACCGCAGATCGCAGCTACTTGTCATAGAGGCCGGGAGCCGGCTATGTGATCCTGCAGCTCCCGCCTCCTGTATATGAATAAATTAGAGATTAAGCTTCATTGGTGGCGCAGTGCGCCCCCCCAAGCCCCCCAGTATTAGACATTGGTGGCGCAGTGCGCCCCCCCTCCCCCCCAGTATTAAGCATTGGTGGCGCAGTGCGCCTCCCCCCCAAGCCCCCCAGTATTAAGCATTGGTGGCGCAGTGCGCCCCCCCTCCCCCCCAGTATTAAGCAGTGGTGGCGCATAGGGCCCCCCCACCCCAGTAGCAGTGCGCCCCCCCACAGGATCCCCTCCTCCCCTGCTCCTCCGATCGGAGCCCCAGCAGTGTAATGCTGGGGCTCCGATCGGTTACCATGGCAGCCAGGACGCTATTGAAGCCCTGGCTGCCATGGTAAGCTCCATGTTGCTGTGTGCACAAAGCACAGAGCAGCAGGGACAGTGTAAGCTCCTATTCACCCTGATAGATCTCTATCAGGGTGAATAGGACAAGGGTTCTAGTCCCTAAGGGGGCTAAAAGTTAGTTAAAAAAAAAAGTTATAAAAACACCAAAATATTAAATATAAATGAAAAAGAAAGATTTACAAAAAAAAAAATACACATTAATAATAAACATAAATTTTCAGCAGATTTGTGGGAATTTTATTTATTTTTTTCAAAAATGAAAATTCCCAGAATATCGGTATAAATTATTGGCTATCAGCCTGAAAGCTCACAAATTATTGGTATCGGTATCGGCCCTAAAAAATCAATATCGGTCGATCCCTAATATGGACGCCGTTCAGTACAATTATTTTGGCGGCACTATTGTTTTCTGGAGTCCACACTAGGCATCCAAATTTCCTAGGTATAACTATAATTATCGCACCACTATTTCTGAGCTCACTTTTACCACTCACGGGTGATGCGGAATATCTAGGAGGGAAGAATCTAATAAACGGTGGCATCTTATTACAGCACTATTTCGGAATTCAGAGTGCTCTCTAACTGCATGACTAGGGGCCGGGTGTTATAAACTGGTAGCAACAAATCTAAAGTCAATGATTAACCCCTTCACGAAATCTGCTGTACATGTACAGCAAATGTCGAGTCTTTAACCCCTTCCCACATCCTCACGTGCACGTACACGATGGGATCGGGCCCTGCTGTTACTGATAGCCGGGCCCCTGCTGCATCCGCCGGCATCGCTGTGTGCGGTGATGCTGGCGGATTAACCCTTTCACGTGCGGTGGTCAACGCTGACTGCGGCACGTGCGGGGTATACAGAGAGAGCGCGCTCCATCTGACTCCATCCCCCCCGCGCGAGCTGCCCTGGCAGGGGGTCGATGGTTGCCATGGCAGCCCCAATGCCTTACACAGGCATCGGGGCTGCCAGCCTACGGAAGCCCAGTAGATCCAGCATGAGCGCTGGGTCTCCTAGGCAACTGTCAGCCTCTCACTGTGTGAGAGGCTGACAGTTCAATTCAGTACAATACAGAATGTATTGTACTGAATTGAAACAGGGATAAAATCCTGAAAAGGTGAAGTCCCAAAGTGGGACAAATATAAAAAGTAAAATAAAGTTTTAAAAAAAGCGTTTTTTTTCCAAAATAAAGTAAAAAAAATGCAAAAATTTTATAGGAAAAAAAAGGGAAAGTAGACATATTACATATCGCCACATTCGTATAGACCGGCTCTATAAAAATATCACATGACCTAACCCCTCAGGTGAACACTGTCAAAAAAGTTAAATAAAAACTGTGCTAAAGAAAAAAAAATGTTGTCACCTTACATCACTAAAAGTGCAACACCAAGCAATCAAAAAGGCGTTTCCCACCAAAATAGTATCAATCTAACCGTCACCTCATCCCGCAAAAAATGAGCCCCTACCTAAAACAGTCGCCCAAAAAATAAAAAAATTATGGCTCTCAGACTATGAAGACACTAAAACATGATATTTTTTTTTGTTTAAAAAAAATTAGTGTATAAAACTTTAATAAATAAATAAAAGTAGACATATTAGGTATTGCCACGTCCGTAACGACCTGCTCTATAAAAATATCACATAAGTTAACCCCTCAGGTGAACACTGTAAAATTCTTTTTTTTTAAACGGTGTAAAAAAGCCATTTTTTGTCACCTTACATCACAAAAAGTGTAATAGCAAGCGATCAAAAAGTCATACACAGTCCAAATTTGTACCAATAAAACCGTCATCTCATCCCACAAAAAATGCGAACCTACATAAGACAGTCGCCTAAAAATAAAAAATAAACTATGGCTTTCAGAATATGAGACACTAAAAAATATTTTTTTTCAAAAATGCTTTATTATATAATACTGAAACAAACAACCAAAACAAGTAGTTATATTTGGTATTGTCGCATCTGTAACCACCTGCTCTATAAAAATAGCTAACCTGTCAGATGAACATTATAAATAACAAAAAATAAAAATGGTGCCAAAACAGCTATTTTTTGTTACCTTGACTCACAAAAAGTGTAATATAGAGCAACCAAAAATCATATGTACCCTAAAATAGTACCAACAAAACTGCCACCTTATCCCATAGTTTCCAAAATGGGGTCATTTTTTGGAGTTTCTACTCTAGGGGTGCAACAGGGGGCCTTCAAAAGTGACATGGCCCTCCAAAAACCATATGGCGTTCCTTTCCTTCTGCGCCCTGCCGTGTGCCCGTACAGCAGTTTACGATCACAAATTGGGTGTTTCTGTAATCTACAGAGTCAGGGTAATAAATATTGAGTTTTGTTTGGCTGTTTACCCTTGATTTGTTACTGGAAAAAATGGATTAAAATGGAAAATCTGCCAAAAAAGTGAAATTCTGAAATTTTATCTCCATTTTCCTTTAATTCTTGTGGAACACCTAAAGGGTTAACAAAGTTTGTAAAATCAGTTTTGAATACCTTGAGGGGTGTAGTTTCTAAAATGGGGTAATTTTTGGGTGGTTTCTATTATGTAAGCCTCACAAAGTGACTTCAGACCTGAACTAGTCCTTAAAAAGTGGGTTTTGGAAATTTTCTGAAAAATTTCAAGATTTGCTTCTAAACTTCTAAGCCTTGTAACATCCCAAAAAATAAAATGGGATTCACAAAATGATCCAACCATGAAGTAGACATATGGGAAATGTAAAGTAATAACTATTTTTTGAGGTATTACTGTCTATTATGAAAGTAGAGAAATAGAAATTTTGAAATTTGAACATTTTTCAAAATTTTTGGTAAATTTGGTATTTTTTAACCACCTCCCGACCGCTGTACGCAGATATGCGTCCGGGAGGTGGTTGCTTTACTCCTCCTGGACGCATATACGCGTCATCTCACGAGACGCGAGATTTCCTGTGAACGCGCGCACACAGGCGCGCGCGCTCACAGGAACGGAAGGTAAGCGAGTGGATCTCCAGCCTGCCAGCGGCGATCGCTCGCTGGCAGGCTGGAGATCCGAATTTTTTAACCCCTAACAGGTATATTAGACGCTGTTTTCATAACAGCGTCTAATATACCTCCTACCTGGTCCTCTGGTGGTCCCTTTTGTTAGGATCGACCACCAGAGGACTCAGGTAGGTCAGTACAGTCGCACCAAACACCACACTACACTACACCCCCCCCGTCACTTATTAACCCCTTATAAACCCCTGATCACCCATGATCACCCCATATAAACTCCCTGATCACCCCGCTGTCATTGATCACCGCCCTGTCATTGATCACCCCCTTGTCAGGCTCCGTTCAGACGTCCGTATGATTTTTACGGATCCACGGATACATGGATCGGATCCGCAAAAAGCATACGGACGTCTGAATGGAGCCTTACAGGGGGGTGATCAATGACAGGCGGGTGATCACCCATATACACTCCCTGATCACCCCCTGTCATTGATCACCGCCCTGTCACTGATCCCCCCCTGTAAGGCTCCATTCAGACGTCCGCATGATTTTTACGGATACATGGATACATGGATCGGATCCGCAAAACACATGCGGACGTCTGAATGGAGCCTTACAGGGGGTGATCAATGACAGGCGGGTGATCACCCATATACACTCCCTGATCACCCCCGTCATTGATAACCCCCCTGTAAGGCTCCATTCAGACGTCCGCATGTGTTTTGTGGATCCGATCCATGTATCCATGGATCCGTAAAAATCATGCGGACGTCTGAATGGAGCCTTACAGGGGGGTGATCAATGACAGGCGGGTGATCACCCATATACACTCCCTGATCACCCCCTGTCATTGATCACCCCCCTGTCATTGATCACCCCCCTGTCATTGATCACCCCCCTGTAAGGCTCCATTCAGACGTCCGCATGATTTTTACGGATCCATGGATACATGGATCGGATCCGCAAAACACATGCGGACGTCTGAATGGAGCCTTACAGGGGGTGATCAATGACAGGCGGGTGATCACCCATATACACTCCCTGATCACCCCCCTGTCATTGATCACCCCCCTGTAAGGCTCCATTCAGACGTCCGCATGTGTTTTGTGGATCCTATCCATGGATCCGTAAAAATCATGCGGATGTCTGAATGGAGCCTTACAGGGGGGGTGATCAGTGACAGGGGGGGTGATCAGCCTGATCACCCCCTGTCATTGATAACCCCCCTGTAAGGCTCCATTCAGACGTCTGCATGTGTTTTGTGGATCCGATCCATGTATCCATGGATCCGTAAAAAATCATGCGGATGTCTGAATGGAGCCTTACAGGGGGGGTGATCAGTGACAGGGGGGTGATCACCCTGATCACCCCCTGTCATTGATAACCCCCCTGTAAGGCTCCATTCAGACGTCCGCATGTGTTTTGTGGATCCGATCCATGTATCCATGGATCCGTAAAAAATCATGCGGATGTCTGAATGGAGCCTTACAGGGGGGGTGATCAGTGACAGGGGGGTGATCACCCTGATCACCCCCTGTCATTGATAACCCCCCTGTAAGGCTCCATTCAGACGTCCGCATGTGTTTTGTGGATCCGATCCATGGATCCGTAAAAAATCATGCGGATGTCTGAATGGAACCTTACAGGGGGGGTGATCATTGACAGGGGGGTGATCACCCTGATCACCCCCTGTCATTGATAACCCCCCTGTAAGGCTCCATTCAGACGTCCGCATGTGTTTTGTGGATCCGATCCATGTATCCATGGATCCGTAAAAATCATGCGGATGTCTGAATGGAGCCTTACAGGGGGGGGTGATCAGTGACAGGGGGGTGATCACCCTGATCACCCCCTGTCATTGATAACCCCCCTGTAAGGCTCCATTCAGACGTCCGCATGTGTTTTGCGGATCCGATCCATGGATCCGTAAAAATTATACGGACGTCTGAATGGAGCCTTACAGGGGGGTGATCAATGACAGGGGGGTGATCAGGGAGTCTATATGGGTGATCACCCCCCTGTCATTGATCACCCCCCTGTCATTGATCACCCCCCCCTGGTAAGGCTCCATTCAGACATTTTTTTGGGCACAAGTTAGCGGAAATTTTTGGTTTGTTTTTGTTTTTTCTTACAAAGTCTCATATTCTACTAACTTGTGTCAAAAAATAAAATCTCACATGGACGCACCATACCCCTCACGGAATCCAAATGCGTAAACATTTTTAGACAATTATATTCCAGACTTCTTCTCACGCTTTAGGGCCCCTAAAAAGCCAGGGCAGTATAAATACCCCACATGTGACCCCATTTCGGAAAGAAGACACCCCAAGGTATTCCGTGAGGGGCATATTGAGTCCATGAAAGATTGAAATTTTTGTCCTAAGTTAGCGGAAAGTGAGACTTTGTGAGAAAAAAACAAAAAAAAATCAATATCCGCTAACTTATGCAAAAAAAAAAAAATTCTAGGAACTCGCTAGGCCCCTCATTGAATACCTTGGGGTGTCTTCTTTCCAAAGTGGGGTCACATGTGGGGTATTTATACTGCCCTGGCTTTTTAGGGGCCCGAAAGTGTGAGAAGAAGTCTGGGATCCAAATGTCTAAGGCTGGGTTCACACCTGAGCGTTTTACAGCGCGTTCCTACGCGCTGTAAAACGCTCAACAAGGAGAAACCAATGATTCCCTATGGGAATGGTTCACACTTGGGCGTTTTACAGCGCGTACGATCGCGCTGTAAAACGCCCGACGCTCCAAAAAGTACATGAGCGACTTTCGGGGCGTTTGTGGCCATAGGACACTGTAGTGAATCACACAAACGCGCGTCAAACGCGCGTTTACTATTACAAAAACGCGCATAAAAATGTGCGTCAAAAACGCGCGTTTGCGCAACGCTCAAGTGTGAACCCAGCCTAAAAATGCCCTCCTAAAAGGAATTTGGGCCCCTTTGCGCATCTAGGCTGCAAAAAAGTGTCACACATGTGGTATCGCCGTACTCAGGAGAAGTTGGGGAATGTGTTTTGGGGTGTCATTTTACATATACCCATGCTGGGTGAGAAAAATATCTTGGTCAAATGCCAACTTTGTATAAAAAAATGGGAAAAGTTGTCTTTTGCCAAGATATTTCTCTCACCCAGCATGGGTATATGTAAAATGACCCCCCAAAACACATTGCCCAACTTCTCCTGAGTACGGCGATACCACATGTGTGACACTTTTTTGCAGCCAAGGTGGGCAAAGGGGCACATATTGCAAAGTGCACCTTTCGGATTTCGCAGGCCATTTTTTACACATTTTGATTGCAAGGTACTTCTTACACATTTGGGCCCCTAAATTGCCAGGGCAGTATAACTACGCCACAAGTGACCCCATTTTGGAAAGAAGACACCCCAAGGTATTCCGTGAGGGGCACGGCGAGTTCCTAGAATTTTTTATTTTTTGTCACAAGTTAGCGGAAAATGATGATTTTTCTTTTTTTTTCTTTTTTCCTTACAAAGTCTCATATTCCACTAACTTGCGACAAAAAATAAAAAATTCTAGGAACTCGCCATGCCCCTCACGGAATACCTTGGGGTGTCTTCTTTCCAAAATGGGGTCACTTGTGGCGTAGTTATACTGCCCTGGCAATTTAGGGGCCCAAATGTGTGAGAAGTACTTTGCAATCAAAATCTGTAAAAAATGACCGGTGAAATCCGAAAGGTGCACTTTGGAATATGTGCCCCTTTGCCCACCTTGGCAGCAAAAAAGTGTGACACATCTGGTATCGCCGTACTCAGGAGAAGTTGGGCAATGTGTTTTGGGGTGTCATTTTACATATACCCATGCTGGGTGAGAAAAATATCTTGGTCAAATGCCAACTTTCTATAAAAAAATGGGAAAAGTTGTCTTTTGCCAAGATATTTCTCTCACCCAGCATGGGTATATGTAAAATGACACCCCAAAACACATTCCCCAACTTCTCCTGAGTACGGCGATACCAGATGTGTGACACTTTTTTGATGCCAAGGTGGGCAAAGGGGCACATATTCCAAAGTGCACCTTTCGGATTTCACCGGTCATTTTTTACAGATTTTGATTGCAAAGTACTTCTCACACATTTGGGCCCCTAAATTGCCAGGGCAGTATAACTACGCCACAAATGACCCCATTTTGGAAAGAAGACACCCCAAGGTATTCCGTGAGGGGCATGGCGAGTTCCTAGAATTTTTTATTTTTTGTCGCAAGTTAGTGGAATATGAGACTTTGTAAGGAAAAAAGAAAAAAAAAGAAAAATCATCATTTTCCGCTAACTTGTGACAAAAAATAAAAAATTCTAGGAACTCGCCATGCCCCTCACGGAATACCTTGGGGTGTCTTCTTTCCAAAATGGGGTCATTTGTGGCGTAGTTATACTGCCCTGGCAATTTAGGGGCCCAAATGTGTGAGAAGTACCTTGCAATCAAAATGTGTAAAAAATGGCCTGCAAAATCTGAAAGGTGCACTTTGGAATATGTGCCCCTTTGCCCACCTTGGCAGCAAAAAAGTGTGACACATCTGGTATCGCCGTACTCAGGAGAAGTTGGGCAATGTGTTTTGGGGTGTCATTTTACATATACCCATGCTGGATGAGAGAAATATCTTGGCAAAAGACAACTTTTCCCATTTTTTTATACAAAGTTGGCATTTGACCAAGATATTTTTCTCACCCAGCATGGGTATATGTAAAATGACACCCCAAAACACATTCCCCAACTTCTCCTGAGTACGGCGATACCAGATGTGTCACACTTTTTTGCTGCCAAGGTGGGCAAAGGGGCACATATTCCAAAGTGCACCTTTTGGATTTCACCGGTCATTTTTTACACATTTTGATTGCAAGGTACTTCTCACACATTTGGGCCCCTAAATTGCCAGGGCAGTATAACTACCCCACAAGTGACCCCATTTTGGAAAGAAGACACCCCAAGGTATTCTGTGAGGGGCATGGTGAGTTCCTAGAATTTTTTATTTTTTGTCGCAAGTTAGTGGAATATGAGACTTTGTAAGAAAAAATAAAAAAAATAAAATCATCATCATTTTCCGCTAACTTGTGAAAAAAAATAAAAAGTTCTATGAACTCACTATGCCCATCAGCGAATACCTTAGGGTGTCTACTTTCCGAAATTGGGTCATTTGTGGGGGTTTTCTACTGTTTGGGCATTGTAGAACCTCAGGAATCATGACAGGTGCTCAGAAAGTCAGAGCTGTTTCAAAAAGCGGAAATTCACATTTTTGTACCATAGTTTGTAAATGCTATAACTTTTACCCAAACCATTTTTTTTTTTTGCCCAAACATTTTTTTTTTATCAAAGACATGTAGAACAATAAATTTGGCGAAAAATTTATATATGGATGTCGTTTTTTTTGCAAAATTTTACAGCTGAAAGTGAAAAATGTCATTTTTTTGCAAACAAATCGTTACATTTTGATTAATAACAAAAAAAGTAAAAATGTCAGCAGCAATGAAATACCACCAAATGAAAGCTCTATTAGTGAGAAGAAAAGGAGGTAAAATTTATTTGTATGGTAAGTTGCATGACCGAGCGATAAACGGTGAAAGTAGTGTAGTGCCGAAGTGTAAAAAGTGCTCTGGTCATGAAGGGTGTTTCAGCTAGCGGGGCTGAAGTGGTTAATAAATAAAAATGAAATTTTTTGACTCAATTTTACCACTGTCATGAAGTACAATATGTGACAAGAAAACAATCTCAGAATGTCTTGGATAAGTAAAAGCGTTTTAAAGTTATCACCACATAAAGTGACACAGTGATTTGCTAAAAATGGCCTGGTGCTGAAGGTAAAAACTAGCTTGGTCTTGAAGGGGTTAAAGAAGGTGCCTCTCAGATGCCATAGTCAAATGTGACTACTGTGTCTAGGAGGGCGAAAACCTGGAAGCGCATGCGTCCGGGGCAGGAATGGTTTCCCCGGAAGAGATTGGGGAAGGGATAGTCACATTTCCCGAAACGCGTCTGGTAAACGCCATACAGCTGTCGAATTTCTTCTAGTCGCATGGCCATGCAGACATCATTATAATACTTGGAAGATCGAACTTTGAATCTTTGAATCGACACAGTAGATATGTCATCACCGGACGAAACAGGAAGTCACGTAAGTGTGATCCCGCGAGAAATGGCAAGTGCGGCCACTGAGGAGAGCGACGTGAGACGCCAGAGTCTCCCGCATTACCCGCTCCCCGACAAACACCGCGGACACACATGGACTACCCCTGGAAGGAGGAGGTAAACGGCTGAACAGCCGAGAATACTGTTATTCTTTTTCATCCTGACCAAAAACCTTGGGACTGAATCTTGATGTTATACAAATAATATCACCTTACAAGTCGACTGAGAGTGCCATTTGTGGACTACAGATTAACCTCTCCAGCGCCTACAGGAACTTATAACAACAATCGTGGTTTTTAGTGGACCTCTGTGGAAAAACGAAGGACACACTAGAAGGCCCTACAAGGAGCCCTAAGTGCCGCAAGCGCTAGAGCGTAGAATAGCCCTTCATGGGCACCGCTAATGTCACTTTAATATTTATCAGTCCTATTGTGGTTATTCATTGACGCATTTTTAGCTATTGTATTTATGTGTTTTTTATTTTGTTTTACATTTTATCTTGATTAAATGTGTGCTTTATGTTAGAGTGCTCGCCCAATACACTTCTTTACTTTATATTCATAATGAGCCTGTACTAGGCTTCCAGGCTCATTACATGTATATAATAATGTATATAATAATTCAGGCCAGCAGGTGGCAGCACTAAACTGTGATATAGCAATTTCTGTATTGAATGTATAGAAGGGAGAAAATTCCATTATTCTATACAAATTGCAATCTGATGAACAAGTAAGGCTACTTTCACACCTGCGTTAGGTGCGGATCCGTCTGTGCAGATAACAGACGGATCCGGTAGTGCCATAATCGTACTGACCTGGAGAATGAAGATCACAAGTCAGTTTTACCGCATAATAAACGCTGTAAAAACAAAACTCAGAAAACTGTGACAGAATTGCATTTTATTTTCCAATTCCACCCCATTTTTAATTTTTTTTTCCAGCTTCCCTGTACATTGTATGGAATATTAAATGGGGGCAATAGAACGTGCAACTTGTCCCGCAAAAAAACAAGCCTTCATACGGCTGTGTGAACATAAAAATAAAAAAGTTATGGCTCCAGGAAGGCAGGGAGTGAAAAACTAAAATGCTAAATCACTGCATCAGGAAGGGGTTAAAGGGGTTGTCCAGGCTACTCCTCAGGATAGGACACAGCACTAGAACAAGTGATCAACAGGGATGCCGGGATTAGGACCCCCATCAATCTGATATTGATGACCTATCCTTAGTTTTATATATATATATATATATATAAAATAAATAAATTCAAACATTATAATTAGGACACCAGAATCCTAGAGGGATGTCATTAGTTCACTAGTTTCCTTTTTTACCCTCAATGGTGTTTCATTAGTATATTGGAATAAAATATCAGCTTATAATTTGCCCCTATATTCTATCCATTGTGCAGTAAATGCTGCGTATTGAGTGTCAGGTCTGGATTTGTAGATTTCATATTGTGGATCACGTGATGTTCTGATCTTCAGGGTTAACACGTACATCGATACTTATTAATCACAAGCAGAAGATCCCTAGATTTCTCTGTACAGTTCGGTTTTTATGTCTTGGAAAACGACACCGTAATCCGAAGATGCTCTGAAACGCGTTACGCAGCACATTATAAAATAAGTACATGGAAACATAGAAACATAGAAAGTGTCGGCAGATAAGAACCATTTGGCCCATCTAGTCTGCCCAATATACTGAATACTATGGATAGCCCCTGGCCCCATCTTATATGAAGGATGGCCTTATGCCTATCCCATGCATGCTTAAACTCCTCCACTGTATTTGCAGCTACCACTTCTGCAGGAAGGCCATTCCATGCATCCACTACTCTCTCAGTAAAGTAATACTTCCTGATATTACTTTTAAACCTTTGCCCCTCTAATTTAAAACTATGTCCTCTTGTAGCGGTTTTTCTTCTTTTAAATATTCTCTCCTCTTTTACCTTGTTGATTCCCTTTATGTATTTAGCAGTTTCTATCATATCCCCTCTGTCTCGTCTTTCTTCCAAGCTATACATGTTAAGGTCCTTTAATCTTTGCTGGTAAGTTTAATCCTGCAATCCATGTACCAGTTTAGTAGTTCTTCTCTCAACTCTCTCCAAAGTATCAATATCCTTCTGGAGATATGGTCTCCAGTACTGAGCACAATACTCCAAATGAGGTCTCACTAGTGCTCTGTAGAGCGGCATGAGCGCCTCCCTCTGTCTACTGGTAATGCCTCTCCATTATGGAGATATAATGAAGTTACTTTACACAGTTACTTTTCAGGTTATCTGAAGCCACAGGAACCCACAAAAAAGTCATACAATCTGACCCCATGGTAAGGTCACTATGGTGGGAATCATACTTACCTGAGCCTCACCTTTGGGTTCTGGCTCCTTCGCCCCCTCATCAATGTTGTAGATCTATGGTCCCCCTGCATCAGCATCTGGTTTTGCGTGGGTTATGTGGCCGCTGCAGCCAATCACTGGCCATAGCTGTGATGTGTCCCACAAGCATCAAGTCACTGGGTCACATGATCATGGGGTAAACGCACCGCTTTGGCCAGTAATTGGCTGCAGCGGCCACATAACCCGCGCAAAACCAAACGCTGATGGCCGAAGATTTGCAGCATTGGCGGAGGAGCAATGGAGCTGGGACCCAGCAGCAGGGATCAGGTAAGTATGGTTTCCTCCAAGGGTCTGGCCACGCTGGGGAAGTCTACCCAAAGAGGCACAGGGGATGAACAACGCCTTTAAGGAGATTTGGGTCTGAGTAGCTAAATAAGCAATGGGCTGAACTTAGCCAATACTGGACAATGATTATTCACAACCTTTTACAGACTAAAAATATGATAACAAAACAAGCATAATGTAGACAAATGGGTTGAAAATACTTTAATGTTAACAGTAAACTGAATGCAGATGCTTAAAGGGGTTCTGCAGTTTGTTTAAACTGATGATCTATCCTCTGGATAGATCATCAGCATCTGACCGGCGGGGGTCCAACACCTTTGAGAAGCTAGCGACCTTCTCACTGTTTACCGCAGGCCCAGTGACATCACGACTTGTATCAACTGGCCTGGGAGCGGCTAAGCTCCATTCAAGTGAACAGAGCTTAGCCGCGCCCAGGCCAATATAGCCCGATTCACCACCAGTGATGGCCAGTTCGCCGTGTTCGCCCGCGAACACATGCAAGCTGCCATCTTAAGTCTGGCGATGCACAGGTAAGTCCTTACCTGTGCCTGTGCGCAAGCCGGTCTGAAATGAAATGCGTCCTCTGGGTGCAGGCAGTTCCGAGAACAGCCCGATGAAGGCCCCCGGAGGCTGTTCTCGGAACTGCCTGCACCCGGAGACCGCATTTCATTTCAGACCGGCTCGGGCACAGGCACAGGTAAGGACTTACCTGTGCATCGCCGGACTTGTGAGTTAAGACGGCAGCTCGCATGTGTTCGTGGGCAAACACGGCCAACTGGCCATCACTGTTCACCACCACCTACGATAGTTACAACCCATATGAACATTTACCACATCAGAACCTAAACATTTCAGGTAAGATAATAATACGGAACTTTGTTCCATCCTTCAAAACTAGCTCTAAAGTATCACATACTAAGAAAAAAGAGAAGAAACACCTCAAACAGGTGGCAGAGCTTTTACTAGAATCAGTGAGGCTCGTTCTGAAGAGAAACCTTTCCTCGACAAACCTGTGGCTAAAACAATAGTGTCCATAACACACAATGCATACATGTACATAACATGAAGCATGTATGTCTCTTATAGAGACCGGTCTGTACTCCTTCAATATCAGCTGGAAACACTGGACTGTTAAAATTTTTCAGCAGAGGAACCGCCTGCCGGAGTCCATAGTATCTGGCACAGCCAGATACTGCCTCTCCGTGCAGGATCTCATTGACTTTAATGGGACTCAGCACTAATGCCGGAAACAGGCCGGAACCCATTATAGTAAATGGGGCTTGGCGGTTCTCCAGTACCGCTCCAGCTGACCATAAGATTTTTAAAGGGTTTTTCACAGATTTTAAGACTGATGACCTATCCTCAGGATACAGTAAGTCATCAGTATCTGATCGGTGGTTGTCCGACACTCGGGAGCCCTGCCAATTAGCTGTTTGAGAAGACACTGGTGCTTACCAAGCACAGCGTCGTACATTGTATAGTGGCTGTGGTTGGTATCGTACTCAGCTCCATTCACTTCTATGGGACTGAGCTGTGCCTAGGCCACGTGACCGATGAATGTGCCATCACTGGCCTAGGGAAAGCAGCTAAAAGGCTGCGGTGCTCACAGAAGCACGTGCTGGACCCCCACTGATCAGGTACTGATGACCTATCCATTCGATAGGTCATCAGTATTAAAATCTCAGAAAACCTTGGCATAGCCAGAAAGAACCGGAGCACCGCCAGGTCCCATTTACTATACTGGCATCCGGTCTGTTTCCGGCATTAGTGCTAGTAGAGTTTTTTGTCCGCCTGAATCCCAGCACTAATGCCAATGCCAGAAACAGGCCTAGTATTGGACCCCCCACTCATTAGATACTGATGACTTATCCAGAAGATAGGTCAGTATTAAAATCTCTTTAAAGCTAGTGTGAAACTAGTCTAGCAATAACTTGCCCAACACCCAAATATTTTGAAACTAAAAACCCCCACTGTATAAACCCCTCTTCCAGAATGTCAAATTCCATTTTAATTATCCATGGTATTCATAAAAAGCCTGCCACTACTGCCTGTGACTGTACAACTGTGTGATAGACACCTATGAAGTAATAGTACTTTTTGGTATGCAGGTTTTAACCTTTAATTTAATTCTGGAACTGACAGAACTGCAACTAAAAACACAACTCTAAGTATTAGGGTACTTTCACACTTGCGGCAGAGTATTCTGGCAGGCAGTTCCATCACCGGAACTGTCTGCCGGATCCGTCAAAACGTATGCAAACTGATGGCATTTGTCAGACGGATCAGGATCCTGATCCGTCTGACAAATGCATTGAAATGCCGGATCCGTATCTCCGGTGTCATCCCAAAAAACAGATCCCGCATTTTTCATTTTGTTTTTCACATTTTTTGCGGTCTGAGCATGTGCAGACCGCAAAAACGGATCAGTTTTGCCGGAACACTCGGCATTAATGCATTTCAATGGTAAAAAATTTCAGATCCGGCACGTGTTCCGGAATGTTGAACGGAGATAAAACCGCAGCATGCTGCGGTATTATCTCCGTCCTGAAAAGGCAAAAAGACTGAACTGAAGACATCCTGATGCATCCTGAACGGATTTGATCTCTATTCAGAATGCATTAGGATAAAACTGATCAGTTCTTTTCCGGTATTGAGCCCCTAGGACAGAACTCTATGCCTGAAAAGAATAGCGCTAGTGTGAAAGTATCCTTATACACTAAGAGCCCACTGCAATTAGAACCTATTTGCATTGCTTTTTGGAGTTGATCTTGATCCAACCATCAACTACATAGAAGGCAGAATGCAGAGGCTCGGAGAACTTGGCTGTGATGGTGTGTAGATGCTCCACTTGTGAACAAAGTCTATAGAATGAAAGCTGTCCAGCCTCGTAATCTAAAAATACTCCAACGGCACTCATGCTGGAATCATTAGATACAATCTGCTTGCAATCTGAGTTGTGGCATACTTCAATGCAGTCTTTCTCCCAGATCAAGCACCAGGACTTCTCATTATATCCTAAAAAAGCCTTTAAACCTCTTCTTTCTATGGTAGGATAGGCCACGCCAACGGCTTTCACTCCAGTGTGACTGGTTCTCACTTCCCAAAAGTATTTTCCAGAGGAGAAAGATGAGATACTAAGGACCTGACTGGTTTCAAACCTGCTTGGCATGGGTTCTCGGCAAAGTTTTTTCCTGGAGTACTTAACAGTTTTTAGATCAGCAGAGAGGGTAAGAAAACGACTGGCCGTGGCTTCATTCAGTAAGAGGTTGGCTTCGTAATGTAAACGTACCAAAAGACTGGACAGTTGTGGTAGATGGTCTGAAAGACGTTCTATGGTTCTCTGTGAGATTAAGCCAATCAGTAACATGTCCAAGCCCAGGACTGGTGGAGCTGCATCGGGTTCTGCTCTGAAGGCACTCCACACTTTGTCCTGTAAAATAAGGAAGGGGTCCATTTTGCTGCAGGCGGTCTGAAGATGTCCTATGTCCTGGGACAGCTTGGCCGCTCTTTTTTGTACAGAAGAAATTTCGCCAGAAATCTGATTTGAGACCTGCCCCATGTGTATCCTTACCTCACTCATGACACTGACATGAGCGTCTACGACACATTCACGGAGTTCGCTGTACATGACTTGTATGTCGTTTTTCAACATTACTACTTTTTCTTGCGTTTGTTTGAGAACGCCCAGCAAAACTTTAGCTCTTCCCTTAAAAAATTCCTGCTCTAATTTTAAGCTTTCAAGAAGTTTTTTTAATTGCTCTTTTTTACTCAGAGAGGCTTTTTGCAGGACCTCAGTCTGGTGGTCTTGGTGTTCTCCGACCACGCTGCAAGATGTACAAATGCATGTCTGGTCCTTTATGCAAAAATATGTTAAGACTTCGTCATGGATGATGCATTTTCTGCTCCGCTGTGATGCTGTGGGGTCAACTAAAACATGTTCCTTGCCTTTTCTGTGGAATTCCAGGTGCTCCTTACAATAAGAAGCTTGGCAGTGCAGGCATGTCTTCACAGCTGTGACCGAAGACTGAATACAATAGGTACAGCTCACCTTCTTGGTGCTCTCATGTTCCTGCAAGGATTTATAATACTGCACTATATTTGCCAGTTTAAAGTTGACCTGCTGTAAATCTCTAGGTGAACATGGTGTCCTGCATTCGGGACAAGAATCGTTTCCAAACTCCGTATCAATGACCATCTGAATGCAGTCCCTACAGAAGTTATGTCCACAGCGTAACATTACAGGGCAAGTAAAAATATCCAAACAGACTGAACACGTGAGCTCATGTTTTAGTGCCATGGAGGCCATCCCTGCGCTCTGAAAGAAAGTCTAGTAGTTTCTAATGCAGATCAATGAAGTCCAGCCTCAAAACGTAAATTCCAGCATTTGTTCTAAAGTGAACGACAGAAAACAAATGAGAAATAAGGAGATTTAAAGAAGACTTTACCGAGTAAAATTGATTGGTGGCAGATTATCAATAGAGATGAGCGAATTTCATATTTTGAAATTCGTTCACGCTTCGATTGGTGTTAAAAGGTGAATTGCGTTATGGATTCCATTACCACGGACCATAACGCAATTCTATGCCTTTAGAGGCATTCCGTTATTCATTCCGTCATAATAGAAGTCTATGGGTTGCAAAACGGATCCGTCCCGTTTCCGTTATGCAGGGGAGCATAGGTCGTGCTACATTTTTTCTGGAAGAGTAAAAATATTCCTCTTACAATTTTTGAGGAGTATTTTCAGCCAATGAGGAGTACGAAAGTTACAGTAATTCAAATAGTTAATACGAAGGCCTACATAACATTAAGGGGTTGCCATTTATGCATGAAAACCATTACTAGTGCTCTAGAACTGTCTTCCATGCATAAATGGCAAATTTAGACAATTTTACATTTAGCTGAGGTCCCTGTTGCTCTGAGGGGGTCGGCACCACTGACCCCTCACCTCTCCTGATTTGTCCGTTTTGGTAACTACTTGCACCCCCCACCCCCATGTAATAACAATCCTGGAGGATATATTCTTATGACTTTATGTTGCACAATTCCTCTGTTATTAGTTATCAATGACTTGCTGGTAGTTTGCAGTGAAGGTCCAGATAGGGGTGTCACCGCACAGCCTGATATTATTCAATCAGTGCTGTCAACTGGTAACATCCAGCTGGACCTTTATTGCAGACTACTAGCAATTAGTTCATAAGTTCTAGTAGGAATAATAGAGGAATGGTACAATATAGAGTCACAAGATTTGACTCCCCAGAATTGTTATTGCATGGGAAATGCAAGTCGTTACTAAAACAGACATGTCTCCTTCAAGTACATTATCGCTGGGGGTCCCACCTTGGTTACCATGTTCTAGTGTTCTCTGGGTCAAGTATGGATAGGTAAATAGTGCTGATCTTGGGACAATCCCTTTAATTTTTGCTGCTGTTTCTGTGCTGCTGGTCACTGGGGTATGCTATCCATCACGTGGCCATTGCTGCCCACCAAAGTTACATCCTTGTAGATGAGCTCTCAGGTGGGTATGTCGTGCCACCGGGGCTGTTTGTAGACTCTGAAGAGACCTGAGGCACTGGCAGAGCAGGACACAGGCACAATGGATGGTGGTGCATGCTGGTGCCAAGGGCACAAGCGAAAGACCCGGGCACATACCTTGCAGCGCCACTGTCACATGTTATCGATCTGGATGATGACATCACGCAGTGATAACCACTGATCTAGGGTGCAGCAACCTTTGGCACTCCAGCGCTGCTGTGAAACTACAACTCCCAGCATGCACACTTGCTCAGCTGTTCTTGTAACTCCCAAAGAAGTGAAAGGAGGATACTGGGAGTTGTAGTTTCAGAACAGCTGGAGTGCCGGAGGTTGCTGATCCCTGATCTAGAGGCTGTCATTTTGTGTTATGCTTGATCTTGCTATAAAGGGGAGTTTGTCTTCCATGACCCATTGCCCTATCTCATGCCACAAAAAAGCCACCACCGCTGTGGTTACTGGATTATACAGTTTTACAGCAAAGTACTTCATGTGTTTGGCAGAGGGACTGTATGTCCTGGAGGCTGTAAATGGCCACATGCGGCACCGCATTACAGAAGAAATCCTTATAAGCATCTGATGGAACATGCTGCAATGAATCCTTGATGGATTCATAGGAAAGCTGACGGGTGACAGGTCTGTCGTTATGGAGGTTTCCTCCTGTTGGCGTATCCAGCGATGGGACCCCCACTGACTTCTATAAGCAGAAGTCTGAAGCGCTCAGCCACTTTTCCTCACTGCTGACCGCGGTAGTGGAGACGGTCCCCTAGACCTTCTATTGAGGCCGTCTTCACTACCGCGCTCAGCAGGGAGGAGCGCTCGGCTGAGCGCTTCAGACTCATCACTATAGGGTAAAAACAAGGCGCTCAGATCCCCACTAAATTTCACAGATCCCCACTTACCCCGCCAGTGAGGATCTCGCACCTCCCTCTTCAGAGCGGTGTGCCATAAGCTCCGGCAGCCTGCTCAAACTGACCAATAACAAAGCTCCTTGCTGTAAGGAGCCTTGTTATTGGTTGTCTCAGTCAGCAGCAGCATCGCTGCGCTGCCTGTGCCGTTCACAGTGCTCACTGCGCTGATGAATGGCAGGGAAAAGTCTAAGGCGTATTGGTAAAAAAAAAAAAAAAAAAACGCTTGTACAGGCGTTATTGCGACCTCTGCAGTTTGTCAGCAGCAGATCTCCCCCATAACAGTGCGTCAGCAGCAGATCTCCCTGATAACAGTGCGTCAGCAGCAGATCTCCCCATAACAGTGCGTCAGCAGCAGATCTCCCCCATAACAGTGCGTCAGCAGCAGATCTCCCCATAACAGTGCGTCAGCAGCAGATCTCCCCCATAACAGTGCGTCAGCAGATCTCCCCGATAACAGTGCGTCAGCAGATCTCCCCCATAACAGTGCGTCAGCAGCAGATCTCCCCCATAACAGTGCATCTCCTTCTCCCTGGTTGTAGCGCGGTCCAATTGTAGCAGAGAGCATCACAGCAGGCAGAAGGTGAGCAGTTTTTTCTCCTTGGCTGTGACGCTCTGCACTGCAACTGGACCGTGCTACAGGGAGAAGGAGACGCCCCCTGAGAGACCCTGACGTCTCCTCCTCCCTGTACCGATACTCTAAATTAACATATGATGCGCCAAAAACAGCGGGGGACACAGCGCCGGAACAGAGGGGAATTTTAGAAAGAAAGTGCTGGCATCTGTAGGGGCCGCCCTATCTGGTAAGCATACCAGTTTGTAACCCATAATCCCATGAAAGGTCCTCTTTAATACTGATGACCTATCCTCTGGATAGGTCATGAGTAAATGATCGATGGGGTCTTGCCACCCGGGACCCCTGCTGATCAGCTGTTTGAAAAGGCACCGGCCCTCGCAGTAGCGCCATGGCCTCCTCTCAGCACGGTCATCACTCACAAGGCCTAAGCAAATTAATGGGGCTCAGCGCGATACCAAGCATAGCCACTACACAATGTACAGCGCTGTGTATGGTGAGCTATGAGAAGGCTGGGGCGCTCACAGGAGTGTCGGTGACTTCTGAAATAGCTGATCGGAGAGTGTCGGACCCCCACCAATCAGATAAGGAGGACCTATCCATAGGTCATCAGTATATGTCTCAGAAAACCCTTTTAAAGAAGTGAAGACATATCCAGCTGTAATTCCTGGGGTACCTACCTACCAGCCAGTTACAACCTCTGGATGTTTTTATTAACAAGTCATTTAAAGTTTTTATGCGTGAAGAGTCTGGCTGCCGGTGATCACGATCTGACACCTAAATGCCCACTATCACTCAGGACTGTGAGTGGGGGGATCACTGTTGCAGGTAGTGATGAGCGGCAGGGGTCATATTTGTGATATTTCGCAAATATTTTGTACAATATTCATCATATATTTGCGAATTCGTATATTAGTTATATTCTACTTTTTTTTACGCAAAAATCGGCAAGGTAATGATCGCGTAATATGCAAATATTAGGCGCTTAATACAGGCGTGGGTCAAAAACAAATATATAGCACTATAGAATATAGTGCTATATATTTGTTATAATGAATAATCGTCATTTTTTCCAGCTGAACACATGATTCCTCCCTGCTTCTTGCTTGTGGGCCAACTTAAGCAGGAAGGAATCATGACTTGAGATGGAAAAAAATGACAAATATTCTAAAAAAGAAATATATAGCACTATATTAAATATAGTGCTATATACCGTATTTTTCGCCCTATAAGACGCACCGGCCCATAAGACGCACCTAGGTTTTTGGGGAGGAAACTAAGAAAAAAAAATTTGGGCCAAAAGGTGTGCTTTTGGTGGGTTTGGAACTAATGGTGGTCTGTGGATGACGGACACTGTTATGGGGGGATCTGTGGATGACGGACACTGTTATGGGGGGATCTGTGGATGACGGACACTGTTATGGGGGGGATCTGTGGATGACGGACACTGTTATGGGGGGATCTGTGGATGACGGATACTGTTATGGGGGATCTGTGGATGACGGACACTGTTATGGGGGGGATCTGTGGATGACGGACACTGTTATGGGGGGATCTGTGGATGACGGACACTGTTATGGGGGGGATCTGTGGATGACGGACACTGTTATGGGGGGATCTGTGGATGACGGACACTGTTATGGGGGGGATCTGTGGATGACGGACACTGTTATGGGGGGGATCTGTGGATGACGGACACTGTTATGGGGGGATCTGTGGATGACGGACACTTATGGGGGGATCTGTGGATGACGGACACTGTTATGGGGGGATCTGTGGATGACGGACACTGTTATGGGGGGATCTGTGGATGACGGACACTGTTACAGGGGGGATCTGTGGCTGGCACTGTTACAGGGGGGGATCTGTGGATGGCACTGTTATATATGTGCCATCCACAGACCCCCCACCCCATAATCGTGCCATCCACAGACCCCCCACCCCATAATCGTGCCATCCACAGACCCCCCAGCCCATAACAGTGCCATCCACAGACCCCCCCCCACCCCTTAACTGTGCCATCCACGGATACAAATAGAAAATGTCTTATTCAATAAAAATGTATTACATATGCCCCCTCACTCCTAAACTCCTAATAGTACCTTACATCCTATTCCTAATAGGTTCTGTACAACGCCGGTGTTCCGGCAGGCCGGGCGGCCAGCGCGTCACTCACTGACGTCACTTGCCTGCGCCGCCTGCTTCATTCATAGAGTAGGTGGCGCAGGCAAGTAAGATCAGAGAGTTACGCTGCCGCCCGCCCGGCCTGCCGGCATCGTACAGAACCTATTAGGGATAGGATGTAAGGTACTATTAGGAATTTAGGAGTGAGGGGGCATATGTAATACATTTTAATTGAATAAGATATTTTATATTGCTATACCGGAGCGGCGGGGCTATAGTACACTGACTGCACCGCCCCGCCGCTATTCCCGGCCCCCAGCTCCTCCTACCAGTCCCTCCCCCGGCCCCCGCTCGCTCTACATCGCATCCAGCTATGTTAAACCTGTCAGCATTCGCCCCATAAGACGCAGGGGCATTTCTCCCCCATTTTTGGGGGGGAAAAAGTGCGTCTTATGGGGCGAAAAATATGGTATTTGTTTTTTAGAATATTCATCATTTTTTTCCACCTGAAGTAAACACATCATTGGCCCACAAGCAAGAAGCAGGGAGGAATCATGTGTTCAGATGAAAAGATAACGAATATATAGCACTATATTCTAAATATTTGTGAATTCTCAAAGTGCCGATATTCACGATTAAAATTTGTTATTCGAATATTCGCGCTCAACACTAGTGGCAGGCTGTGAAGGATGGTGTTAGACGGCTCTGTATGAAGAGAGTGAAGACAGTCACACCAGAGACTGCGAGCAACTGAGCTCGATTACTTTAGACAGCAGGGATGAGGAGTTCTTGGGGTTCCCTGAGGACTAGAGAACTACTGTACTTAAAGGGGTGATCCAAGTTCTGTAAGCCCCCCCCCCATATGCCCAGGCCCCTCACACTGGTTATACTTACGTTGCTCCCTGACCCTGCGTCACTTCTCATACTGGCACATCCGCCGCTGCATCTCCCCGCCGCCCGGATGAAAACAAACTCTTGTCCCCATCGCGCCCTGCTATTGGCTGCCCCCCTTCCATCTACAGATCTGTACGAGCGGTTGTTTTTAGCCGGACGGACTGTAGTTTTTATTGGTCGGAGACCTCAGCGCTCCTCGGGGGCGTCACCTTCTCCCCGGCTGTGACGCTGTCCAACTGCAGCCACGAGCTGGTAAATCCAGCGAGAACAGGCCGTGTAAGCGAGGGTTATTTTTTCTTTTCTGAGGCATAAAAATATACTAAGCCCCATATAATACCAATAAAATGTAAATAGAATAAGGGTCCATTCACACGTCCGTTGTTTCTTTCCTGATCTGTTCCGTTTTTTGCGGAACAGATCTGGACCAGATCTGGACCCATTCATTTTCAATGGGTCCTGAAAAAAAATCAGACATTGTGCTGTCCGATTTTTTTCAGGACCCATTGAAAATGAATGGGTCCAGATCTGGTCCAGATCTGTTCCGCAAAAAACGGAACAGATCAGGAAAGAAACAACGGACGTGTGAATGGACCCTAAGAGGTCCCTGTTCACATGTGGGTTTTGTGTCAATTTGCGTATGAATAAATTTGCACCAACGCTGAGAGCTTTCCGCGGTTATCGGTGTTATACACTGCGGTATTGTCACGTAACTGGCGGCCATATACAATAAGACTGAGGGACATCTGTGTGACACATATCTTGCTAGGTAAGGCCCTTTCCTGACAGACAGTACACTGGACTGCTGAGGTGATCCTCAGGCTGCTCTTCAGATTTACACCGACTGAGGTAATAATGACTCTGTGACAGATAATGGCCACAGATGACAAACATGACAGGGCACAGGCCGCCATCTTACCTGCTTCTCGTCTTGAGGTAACTGTTAGGCCACGGTTAATGGCGCCAAATCAGTTCCAGCGCACCCTAGCCTGCTTACTGGACGCACTTGATTGGCTGATTCGTTTCGCTCTTGCTTCTGATTGGCTGTGGGAGTCTCCGGGCTGCTCTTCCTCGGCGGGCTCGGCGCAGTCTTCTCCTGGGCGCAGTAGCGGCGGGTGTATAAGGGTGTCCGCGGGCCGGGGCTCGGGCCTGGGTGACGGAACGGCATTACCGCCGGCCCGGGCTTACTGGTTACTGCCTACCGGAACTTATAAGTGCTAAACACGTGACTATCAGTTACGTTCTGCCGTGTACGAGCGGCCATTAGTAATAATAATCTAGTGAGGTAATACTGTCTACCCCTCCATGTCTGTCACATCTTCTGTCTGATCTAGCTTTCTGTTTACCTCATATCTAGCAATCGGTCTCATCTCTCTCATATTAGTTATATCTTTGTATGTATCTATTATATATATCTGTCACATACTGATATCTAAATCTATGGTTCTCATTTATCTATTATCTGTCCATCTATTTATCCCATATCTATCTAATATCTATCTGTCACCTCTTGATATCTCCCATGCGCCCTGTGGCTTCATTCTGGTTCTCCTCGGCAGTGTCCGGATTGTTCTTTGATCAGGACCCAGTACTGGGGACAGCGGCCATCTTTTTTCCTAGACCGGGTCAGACTGTTCTCCATGTGTCACATGTATAATTAAAGGGGTTCTGCAGCCTCTGGATAGATCATCAGCATCTGATCAGCAGGGGTCCGACACCTGGGACCGCTGCCGATTCGCTGTTGCAGTAGCGCGGCGGCCTTCTCGCTGTTTTCCGCAAGCCCAGTGACGTCACGACTAGTATCAATGGCCTGGGCGGGGCTAAGATCAATTCAAATGAACAGAGCTTAGCCCCGCCTAGACCAGTGATACCAGTCGTGACGTCACTGGGCCTGAGGGTAACAGATAAGGCCTCGGCGCTCCTGGAGCGCCACTGCCTTTTCAAACAGCTGATCGGTAGGGTTCCTGGGTGTCGGACCCCCGCCGATCAGATTCTGATGACCTACCCAGAGGATAGATCATCAGTAAAATAAGAACTGCAGAACCCCTTCAAGCGACAGCCAGTTTGGACCAAATGCCGGATCCCCATTTTTCAAATCTGACATGTGTCACTTTATCTGGTAATAACTTTGGAACGCTTTTACTTATCCGGGCCATTCTGGGACTGTTTTCTCGTGACACATTGTACTTCATGTTAGTGGTGAATTGGAGTTGCTACGTTTTACCTTTATGCATAAAAAAAATCCCAAATTTGCAGATATTTTTGAAAAATTCATTATTTTCAGAATTAGAATTTCTCTTTTAAGATGGATAGTGATGCTTCATAAAATAGTTATCACTTTACATTCCCCATATGTCTACTTTATGTTTGCATCATTTTGTAAATGTCATTTTATTTTTTTAGGACGTTAGAAGTTTAGAAGAACATTTTTAAGAAATATTCCAAAACCCACTTTTTTAAGGACCATTTCAGTTACGGTATGAAGTCACTTTGTGAGGCTTACATAGTAGAAACCACCCATAAATGACCCCATTTTAGAAATTACACTCAAGTTATTCAAAACTGATTTTACAAACTTTATTAACCCTTTGGATGTTCCACAAGAATTAAAGCAAAATGGAGGGGAAATTTCATTGTTTTGGGGGGGAAGATTATTCATTTAAATAAAAAATTTCCTGTAACACAGCAAGGGTTAACAGCCAAAGAAACCTCAATATTTATTACCCTGATTCTGCAGTTTACAGAAACACCCTATATTTGGTCGTAAACTGCTTTATGGACACACGGCAGGGCACAAAAGGAAAGGAGCGCCATATTGTTAACGGAGGGCAGATTTTGCTGGAATAGTTTTTAGGTGTCATGTCACATTTGAAGAGCCCCTGAGGTACCCCTAGAAAGAAAACCCCAAAATGTGACCCTATTTTGGAAACTACATCCCTCAAGGAATAAATCTAGGGGTGAAGTACCGTATTTTTCGCCCTATAAGACGCACCGGCCCATAAGACGCACCTAGGTTTTTGGGGAGGAAAATAAGAAAAAAAATATTTTTAACCAAAAGGTGTGCTGTGTGTTTGGTGGGTTTGGAACTAATGGTGGTCTGTGGATGGCACTATTACTGGGGATCTGTGGATGACTGACACTGTTATAGGGGGATCTGTGGATGACGGACACTGTTATAGGGGGATCTGTGGATGACGGACACTGTTACGGGGGGGATCTGTGGATGACGGACACTGTTATGGGGGGATCTGTGGATGACGGACACTGTTATGGGGGGATCTGTGGATGACGGACACTGTTATGGGGGGATCTGTGGATGACGGACACTGTTATGGGGGGATCTGTGGATGACGGACACTGTTATGGGGGGGATCTGTGGCTTGCACTGTTACAGGGGGGGGGATCTGTGTCTGACACTGTTACAGGGGGGATCTGTGGATGGCACTGTTACAGGGGGGATCTGTGGGTGGCACTGTTATATATGTGCCATCCACAGACCCCCCAGCCCATAACAGTGCCATGCACAGACCCCCCCAGCCCATAACAGTGCCATCCACAGACCCCCCAGCCCATAACTGTGCCATCCACAGATCGCAGCCCACGCCGCCACAGCCATACAAATATCAGATGTCATATTGAATTAATAGTTATTAAACATGCCCACTCAGTCCTATTACTACCTTACATCCTAATCGCTGCTGTAGAATTCAGGCAGGGCGGGCGGCGCGTCTCTCACTGACGTCACTTGCCTGCGCCGCCTACTTCATTCATAAAGTAGGCGGCGCAGGCACGTGACAAGAGTTACGCCGCCGGCCGCCCGGCCTGCCTGCCTGAATTCTACAGCATCGATTAGGATGTAAGGTAGTAATAGGACTGAGGGGGCATGTTTAATAACTATTAATTCAATATGACATATTATATTAGTATATCGGAGCGGCGGGGCGGTGCTATACTACACTGCACCGCCCCGCCGCTATTGCCAGCCCCCAGATCCTCCTCCCAGTCCCTCCCCGAGTCCCCGCTCGCTCTACATCGCAGCTTGCGATGTAAAACTGGCATCATTTGCCTCAGAAGACGCAGGGGCATTTCTCCCCCATTTTTGGGGAAGAAAAAGTGCGTCTTATGGGGCGAAAAATACGGTAAATGCTTTGACCCAACAAGCTTTTAATAGAATTTAGAAACACATGGCTGTGAAAATGAAAAATTAACTTTTATTTCCAATACAATGTTGATTTAGGCACAAATTTTTCATTTTCACAAGTGGTAATAGGAGAAAATGGTAATGCTTTTTTTTCCCTGAATTTGGCGACACCATAGATGTGGTCATAAACCGCTGTTTGGGGGCACGGCAGCATTCAGAAGGGAAGGAGCGACATCAGGATTTTCTAACATCTTATTTGCTTAAATTAGTTTAGGGCCCATAACATTTGTATTGTTTCACCAATGTAGCTGTCTGGGGGCTTCTTTTTTGCGGAACGGGCTGGAGTTTTTATTGGTATCATTTTCGGGTACATGTGTCTTTTTGATAATTTTTTATACCATTTTGCATGTAGGCGAAGTGGTCACAAATGGCAATTCTGTGTTTTATATTTTATGGGGTTCCTCTTGTGGTAAATATTATATGATTATTTTATTCTGTGGGTTGATACAGGTATAGCAATACCAAATTTATGTAATTTTATGTTTTACTACTTTTTCAGCAATAAAATCACTTTTGTGTTAAAAATAAATGATATTTTGCATCGCCATATACTAAAGTCCATAACTTTTTTATTTTTTCACCAACGTAGCTGTTTGGGGGCTTGTTTTATTGCGTGATGGGCTTTAGTTTTTATTGGTATCCTTTTGGGGTACATACGTCTTTTTGATCACTTTTTTTTGTGGATGTGAGGTGACAAAAACAGCAATTCTGTAATTTTTTTCTACATAATTTTTTACGGCCTTCACAGCACAGAATTTGTAATATGATACTTTTATAAATCAGTCGTTACGGGCGCGGCGATACCAATTATGTGTATTTTTATTTATTTACCGTAATTTTTTTAAATGACATAAATGAACAGATATGAGAAAAGACAATTTATTATTTTTTTTACATATTTACTTTTTTTCACTTTTTATTTTTTTTATTTATCAAGACCCATCTGGATCTTGAACATCCAGTGAGCCTGATGGCTATACAGTGCATTGCAATAGTCATCGGACCCGAGCCGCAAAAAATGCGGCTCGGATGCGGAACTAAACCACAGTCCTGGAATGAGCCCTAAGGCTGATTAGACCCTCAGGTAGAAAAATATTCTACCCCAGAGGTTTTTTTTTGTTTTTGAATTTTCGTTTTGCGCTCCCTGCCTTCCCAGAGCCATAACTTTTTTATTTCCCTGTTCACATAGCTGTATGAGGGCTTGTTTTTTTGCAGGACAAGTTGTACTTTCCAACGACACCATTTAATATTGCATATGATGTAGTGGGAAGCGGGAAAAAAATTCCAAATGGGGTGAAATTGCAAAAAAAAAAAAGCAATTCCACCACAGTTTTATGGGTTTTCTATTTACGATGTTCAATGTGCGATAAAACTGACCAGTTACTTTTATTCTACAGGTCAGTACAAATCCTTATATGTATAGTTTTTCTTGCGTTTTGATAGTGACAAAATAATTAAAAAAAAGTGGGAATTATGTGTACAGAGCTGTATGTGGGCACATTATTTTATTGATACCATTCTGGGTGTGTATGACTTTTTGATCACTTTTTATAAAAAAAAAATTGTAGAAAATTAAGTGACCAAAAATGGCAAATCTTAGTTTGATTTAGCATTTTGCTGTATGGGGAATATATATTTATACTATGGGCGTTTTCGCACATCACAGCAACCATAATGTGTATTATTTTTTTAGTTCTTTTATTTGGGGAAAAGGGGGGTGATTTGAATTTTTATGTTTTTTTTATTTTTAGAAATGTTATATTTTTTTATTTATTTTTTTATAGTTCCCATAGGCATCTATAACAAGCAATGATTAGATTGCTATTCTCATAGACCCCAATGCACTAGCATTGGAGTCTATGAGAGAATTGCTAGTTTCCTATGGAGCCCTATTACAGGCAAGGGCTCCATAGGAAATACTCTGCAGCAGCCTCGTGTCATTCACAAAGACAGGTGCTGCTGCACACAAGCGCCAGCTCCTCCGATCGCCGTACAGGGGAGTCTGAGCATCACGTAAGCGCGCGCTTCTGGTGTTTCTTGAGCTCAGATGCCGTTGTCAGGATTGACCACGGCATCTGAGAGGTTAACTGTCCGCGATTGCCATTACTGACGGTTGCGGACATTAGCCGCAGGTGTCTGCTATAAGAAATAGCAGGTCACCCGCAGCTATGACACCCACTCCACTCAGGAGCGGGCTCCATCTTTAAAGACCCAGCCAGCGCCGTATTAGTACAGCACTGGTCGGGAAAGGGTTAAATCATCCCTCTCCCAATTTTACATATATAAACAATAAAAATTAAACATATTAGGTATTGCTGTGTCCGTAAATGTCTGAACTACTAAAATATAAAAAAAATAATGTCCTGTGCCGTGAACGCCATAATTGAAAAAAAATACACGATTCACCATTTTTGTCATCTTGTCGTCCCCCCCCCAAAAAAATAATAATTGAATAACAGTGATCAAAAAGTTGTACACACCACAAAAATTGTAATAATAAAAACTACAGTTAGCTACACAAAAAACAAGCCGTCATACAGCTCTGTAGACTGAAATATAAAAAAGTTATGGCTGTCACAATATGGCGATGCAAAGAAAATGTAGATTTCTTCTTTTTAAAGGTTTAAATTTTTTTTTTTCAGTAATTAGAATACAAGTCTGGTATTGCCGTAATTGCATTGAGCTGCGGAATAAGAACGTCATGTAATTTTTAGCGCACAGCGAACACTGTGATGTCAAAAACCTTGGTGGAATTGTGGTTTGTTTTTACTCCCAGAAAACCCCTTTAACATCCCCTACACACATTTGGTCTTAAATTTTTCCATCACAAAAAAAAAGCCATAAAATCCACTTTTGTATTTTTCCATACCGCAATGGTGGGGTTATTTTATTTTTATTTTTTTACAAAACCAGTGTTTGAATAGTGTTTTATTTCTCTTAGGGTACTTTCACACTAGCGTTATTCTTTTCCGGCACTGAGTTCCGTCCTAGGGGCTCAATACCGGGAAAATAACTGATCAGTTTTATCCCCATGTAGTCTGAATGGAGAGAAATCCGTTCAGGATGTCATCAGTTCAATCTTTTTGCCTTTTCAGGACGGAGGTAATACTGCAGCATGCTACGGTATTAGCTCTGTCCAAAATTCCGGCAACTGATCCGGAATGCCGGATCCGGCATCCATTTACATTGAAATGTATTAGTGCCGGATGCGGCATTAAAAATACCGCAATGCTGGATCCGTACTTCCGTATATAACGGATCCGTTTCTCCGGATGACATCCGGAGAGACGGATCCGTTCTTGCAATGCATTTGTGAGATGGATCCGGATTCGTCTACAAAAGCTGTCCGTTTGCATGCAGATTGCCGGATCACTCTGCCGCAAAACAAAAAAATGTCTGTCCTGCATCTCCTATTTCTCATAGACTTTTAGCTAATATTTGGGGCTGGCGTTTTTAAAGCAAAAAAAAAAAGGCACTAAAACTAAACTAAAATAGATGAAAACTCTGCAAAATACTCAAAAAAGAAAGAAAAAATCCATCTGCAGGTGTTTTCTGATCTATTTTAACTATTTGCACCACGTCTTGATGTCCATGGACATGTGATCATGTCTGGCTGTAAGGTACCTAGCACGGGCTCGCCCCCACAGCTCTCACCTCGATTTAGAGGGGTCACTAAGTAGCATCTAGATGTAAGCAAATGTCGCTGCTCTTCGTGTTGTGACTAAACTGCATTTTATTTTCCTTCAGTCGTCCATGACCTGAGTCCGCTCTCTCCGACAATGGCGTACATGTTCTTAAAGAAGGAGATCATCTGCACCCTCTGCTCCGACATTTACAAAAAGCCTGTGATGCTGCACTGTGGACACAACTTCTGCAGCCGCTGCATTAAGATTCACATTAGTAAGCAGGACTCGCACGTGTTATACCCCTGCCCGGAGTGCAAGAAGATATTTAAAGCCAAGGCCCCGCTGACCATCAACACAAAGCTGCAGATCATCGCGCAGAACTGGAGGTCAGTTGAGAATCGCCATAGCCTTGGTGACGCCATGTGTAACTACTGCCTGGATTACCTGAGCCCCGCCGTGAAAGTCTGCCTTCACTGTGAATCTTCTTTGTGTGACAAACACCTATTGGTCCACAGCAGAAGCCAGGAGCACCCACTAGTGGACGTCACAACTTCCTCGCAGACTATGGTTTGCAGTTTCCATGGCGAAATGCTAAAGTTTTTCTGCACAGATGACAAGTGTCTCATTTGCACGTCGTGCTTCTTAACCGGCAGTCACCAAGGTCACCCGGTGCAGCTGCTGTCGGTCGCCTCCCGTCATAAAAGGGAGAAGCTTCAGAAGCTTGCGGAGCACATGTACACCGAGCTCGACGCCCTAAAGAGAAGAGAAAACCACCTGCAGGAGATGCTGAACGAGAACACAGAAAAGGTGGAAGCTGGGAAAAATGAGGTCCAACAAATATGTTATGCCCTCCTTAACTATCTGGAAGATGTGATGAGAAAAATCACGGCTGAGATTAAACACCAGAAAATGGAAATCTCAAGGGAAATATCACATAAATTGTCTTGTCTGCGGGGGGAGGAAAAGGACTTGTCCAAGAAGATACAAAAGGTTGAGCAAATGTGTAACGAGGACGATCCCGTGCTCGTCCTGCAGGACAAAACCTTTGAAAAGTCCGAGCTGGAGATGAAGCACCAGGCCGGACAGCTCCTCACAAATGCCGAGTTCGACCTCCCACTCATTTCCTTGAAATTAACGAAGAGCCTTATTAACTTTACAAAATTAGCGAAGACCCTTTGGTCCACACATTGTTTCCACCTGAAACACAAAGCCAAAATCCTGCTGAATAACTCCACTGCCAGCGACTACCTCCGGGTGCAACCCGACCGTAAATCTGTTATCTACAACACGCTTAAAAGCAAGGAGCGGCCAATGCTGGGACAGTTCAGCACCCGTTACATCGTCAGCGCGTCAGGCACACCTCCCAGAAAATGCAAAGTAGAGCCACCAAATCCTGAACAATTCGAACCCCACCGCCATGACCTGAGCGTGTCCGGCTCCTCTTCCAGAAAACACAAACTAGAACCACCAAGGTCCGGACAATTCAAAACCAGTCTTGTCCTCAGCGAGTCAGCCTTCTCTTCTGGAAAACACTATTGGCAAGTGTTAAGCTCCAAGAGCGGTGTGAAGAGCATCGGCGTGGCGTATAACTCCATCAAGAAGGACGGCCCAGAAGCGTTTATAGGCTACAACAAGAAGTCGTGGTGCCTGACCTGGAGCCACAGATACATAGAGGTCTGTCACGACTCCAGATGCTTGCACATCCCTTCTGTAGGATCCATCATGTGCTCAGTAGGGGTGTATTTGGATTATGATGTCGGGCGGCTCTCCTTCTACAGGATCTCCCCAGTTCAGCACCTCTACACCTTCACCAGTAATTTCACCGAGCCTCTCCATGCTGCGTTTTACGTAGTCAACTCCTGGCTGAAGATCATATGTTAAAGGATGCAGCGGTGGCGATGTACAGGGGAAGATTCAGTAACAGGTTGGGCCCCCACGGATCACTTAGAAGAGTTGTCCATGTTTTTATTGTTGCTGGGTTTTTTAATTTGCACCCCAAAATTGAATACCTGTGGAGAAGTTTCTACTTACCTTCTCCCCGATGTTCAATTCCGGATCCCTTCCTCCCGCTCTTCACTTGTTTATGGTCTCATCAGCGTCTGCCCGGGTGGGGTCACATGCATTGTAGCAACCAATCAGTGACCTCAGCTTTCACATGACCTGGCAGTGATGTGCTGCTTGGGGACACGTTACTGCTGAGGCCAATCATTGGCTGCAGAGGTTGATGGAGAGTGGAAGACCAGTGAAGGGAGGGAGCCGGAGCGGCGGGGAGCAAGTGAGTATGGAAAAGGCCTTTATGAGGCACATTCCAGCATCATTTGCAGTTGGTGGAATCCCTCATGCACCAGATAGGGGATTACTATCTGATCGGTAGTCAGTCTGACTGCTGGAAGCCCCACTGATCTCAAGAACTGGGTTCCCAGGTCGAGCATGCGCCCCTTGCTCTATTCATTCTCTATAGGACTGCCAGAGGTAGCCAAGTACGGCGCTCACCTATCCCTGGCAATCCCATTGACAATGAGTGACCTGCCGCTCCATTAGATCGGGGAAACTTAGATTGCCGTTTTAGTGATCGGTGGGGGTTTCAGCGTTTGGACCGCACACACATTGATCAGATAGTTATCCCCTATCCTGTGGATACGTTTGAAACATGGTGCAATCCTTTTAAAGTCCCGGAATACCCTTTCAACATCTTAGACAAGCGCAACAGATGAAGCGCTCAGAAGAAAATTGGATGCGGGCGAAGCGAGAGGTGCCGGCCTAGAGGTCTAACCTGCAGTGAGAGCAGTAAATGTATGTAAGGTGCACACATCTAAAGCTAGGGTCAGAATTCTGCTGCTTAAAAAGAGAGCAGGGCCTTGTAGAGCCGAGCAACTGTCCCGTGCCTGACAACAACTGCAGTCTGTTTCCAGCAGCTTTAAGTGACTGGAGAAGGAGACCACTCAGCTCGATATGTGTAGAAGCAAAAAAAAAAAAGTTACTGGAGATTTCAGATGGCAAAATGTCTGATCCATGACGTTCAGGTTACAGTCCAGGACCTTGTTATACAGTGTGGCCCTTGAAGTGTCTGTTACTGAAGGGCCCATATTAAAACACTACACATGACATTGGGAAGCTGTGCAACTCCTCCATTCGCACCAGAGCTGTGTTGGTAGATAAGGTTTCCTCTATGTTCACATTAGCATTGTGATGTCCTGCCAGAGTTCACCGTATTCAGCATAGCCAGATAGTGGCGTGAACTCCCGGATCCCCATTGACTACTTTCAGATGACGGCTTTCAGCTGGACAAAAAGTTGTGCACGACATTCTTTACTGTCGAAAGCTGCCAATTGTGTCGGATCCCATTGCAGTGAATAGGGATCCGGCAGGTCATAGCACTATCTGGCTATGCTGGATACGGCGAACTCTGGCAGGCTGTTCCTCTGTTTAGGGATGAGTGAATCGACTTCAGATGAAACATCCGAGGTCGGTTCGCATAAAGCTTCGTTCTAATACTGTACGGAGCAGGAGCTCTGTACAGTCTTAGAATGTATTGGCTCCGATGAGCCGAAGTTATTACTTCATGAGACTTCACACAATAACCTCATAAATTAATTTGTACTGTAAAAAAAACATTTCCCGAACTCGGGTTCGGTTCCAAGGTGCCACTCATCGGAGCCAATACATTCTATTACTGTACGGAGCTCCTGCTCTGTACAGTATTAGAACAAAGCTTTATGCAAATCGACTTTGGATGTTTCATACGAAGTCAATTCGCTCATCCCTAATCACAATTACTGTGAATGTAGCTCAGGCTGAAGGCCTGTTCTGCTCTGGTGACTCTACACAGCTACGCCGTTGGGAGAAGCAGCACAGACATCGCCTGTCCACGGTCATGTAATAAGACTTGTGAATGCTGCTTTAGAGGTGACAGGAGTATAATACATTCCGCCATAATAGTGACGCTCTTCTGCAAAGTTTTAGAAAATGTGTGAAAGTTTTCTGTTCTGTTTAATAACTTGTTCAATCTATGGAAATGTAGGAACCGCTGGGGCCCAGGGGCCAAACCAGGTGTGGGGGACGGCACTACCACCTCATTCAGAAGTGTGAATCAGGTCTCCTGCACACGGCCATGACAAATTGCGAATGCGCAAAACATGGATCCTTGGCAAGTTCTTGCCGTCATTTAAAAAAAAAAAACTTCTGTAGAAATGTCCAATCCTTATCCACAAAACGGACAGGAATAGGACTTGTTCTGATGTTTTTTGCAGGGCCGCGGAACAGACATTTTGTTTATCCATTTGAAATTAATAGGTCTGCATCCGATTTAGAAACTACGGCCATGTGCACATAGCCCGCTGGTCTCCGAAGCCCACGCCGCGCCTGGTCACATGACTTCAGTCTTATTCCCAGATGTTTTAGTGAGAGCTTACATCTGATTGGCCGCTGCTGAATCTGTTTTACGCTTGTGTTATTATAATAAACATTCGTTACAGATGCAGATTGCCGTTTTTATTCCGTGCGTTCATTACTAGTAAGGCTACTTTCACACTAGCGTTTTTTGTGGATCCGTCATGGATCTGCAAAAACGCTTCCATTGCAATAATACAACCGCATGCATCTGTCATGAACGGATCGGGTTGTATTATGTCTTCTATACAGGGCTCCAGACTAAAAAAAATATGAAGGAGCCATTGGCTCCTAACCTGAAAAATGTAGGAGCCAAATTAAATTTTTAGTCATAGCTGGGATGCTTAGGAGCATATAAGCCATCTAAGGCCTCATGCACACGAACGTGTATATTCTTTCCATGTCCATTCCGTTTTGTTTTTTTTTGCGGGCCGTATACGGAACCGTTCATTTCAATGGGTCCGCAAAATAAACTTTCTGTATGTCCGAAGTTCTGTTCCGCAAAAAAATAGAACATGTCTTATTATTGTCCGCATTACGGACAAGGATAGGACTGTTCTATTAGGGGCCAGCTGTTCCGTTCCGCAAAATACAGAATGCACACAGACGTCATCCGTATTTTATGCAGAACCATTTTTTGCAGACTGCAAAATGCATACTGTCGTGTGCAAGAGGCCTAAGTCTGAGAGGACACATCAACCCCCTTTAAGCAGTGCATGTTGATTAAGTCAGCTGGCACATGCCCAATGAGGCAGGTCTGTGAACAGTACCGTACCATGAGCTTTTAATTTACTTCTTTACTAGGCCATCAGCACCTGCAATGACTGAAAATAATCTAACACAGCAATCTAACTCCTGTTATAGGTGCCAGAAAAAAAAAAAAGGTGTCAAGGCTGTCAATCATTAGTGCATGGACAGCTTAAACCAGGAACACACTAGAAATCAGACAGCAACTGTACATATGTCATTTAGTGCCGATTTGGAAAGATATTAAAGGAGTTGACAAGGGAGGCAAAATTTTTAGTACAGTGCTCAGGGTGGTTTAAAAAGAATCAATACTCACCACCACGGATCCCCTGCCACTCCCATTTCAATGCTTAATGGGTCCCCACTGGTCTCTGCACACAGGAAATGCCAGCTCAGTCAATCACTGGCCGAGAAAAGTATAGCGCCATGGCTAGTGATTGGCTGGGCAGGCTTCTCCTGGCATTTCCTGCTTGTGGAGACTGGACCATTAAGTAGAGACCAGTGGAAACCCAGTTAAAACGGGAACATCAGGGATTGAGGGATGGTGAGTTTTGATTTTTTAATATAAAACCACTCCAAACACTTTACTAAAATTTTGCACTGCACTGGACAATCCCTTTAAACATTTTGTACTCAGTACTTAAAGGGACAGCAATAGGTTAGATAATAAAAAAAAAAAACTCTCACTAGTTGAATCCCACATCACTCCTGCACTGATCCTTCCTTATTTTCTGGTGCTGTACATTTACATGGTGTGAGTCTACGGTCACCTGCTGCACATGCTGGCATCACCAATGAGGCCAGTAATTGTCTGCAATGGACATATTTCATGTCATCACTTCAGGAAAGAAAAAACTGCTGGGGACAACAGTATCAGCGCTGGAGTGGCCGGGAATTAACCGATGAGTGAGTTTATTTTTTTAATATTTCCTGCACTTAACCACTTCAGCCCCGCTAGCTAAAACCCCCTTAATGACCAGGCCACTTTTTACACTTCGGCACTACACTACTTTCACCGTTTATTGCTCGGTCATGCAACTTACCACCCAAATGAATTTTACCTCCTTTTCTTCTCACTAATGGAGCTTTCATTTGGTGGTATTTCATTGCTGCTGACATTTTTACTTTTTTTGTTATTAATCGAAATTTAACGATTTTTTTGCAACAAAATGACATTTTTCACTTTCAGCTGTAAAATTTTGCAAAAAAAACGACATCCATATATAAATTTTTCGCTAAATGTATTGTTCTACATGTCTTTGATAAAAAAAATATGTTTGGGCAAAAAAAAAAAATGGTTTGGGTAAAAGTTATAGCGTTTACAAACTATGGTACAAAAATGTGAATTTCCGCTTTTTGAAGCAGCTCTGACTTTCTGAGCACCTGTCATGTTTCCTGAGGTTCTACAATGCCCAGACAGTAGAAAACCCCCCACAAATGACCCAATTTCGGAAAGTAGACACCCTAAGGTATTCGCTGATGGGCATAGTGAGTTCATAGAACTTTTTATTTTTTGTCACAAGTTACCGGAAAATGATGATTTTTATTTTTATTTATTTTTTTCTTACAAAGTCTCATATTCCACTAACTTGCGACAAAAAATAAAAAATTCTAGGAACTCTCAATGCCCCTCACGGACTACCTTGGGGTGTCTTCTTTCCAAAATGGGGTCACTTGTGGGGTAGTTATACTGCCCTGGCAATTTAGGGGCCCAAATGTGTGAGAAGAACTTTGCAATCAAAATGTGTAAAAAATGGCCTGCGAAATCCGAAAGGTGCACTTTGGAATATGTGCCCCTTTGCCCACCTTGGCTGCAAAAAAGTGTCACACATCTGGTATCGCCGTACTCAGGAGAAGTTGGGGAATGTGTTTTGGGGTGTCATTTTACATATACCCATGCTGGGTGAGAGAAATATCTTGGCAAAAGACAACTTTTCCCATTTTTTTATACAAAGTTGGCATTTGACCAAGATATTTTTCTCACCCAGCATGGGTATATGTAAAATGACACCCCAAAACACATTCCCCAACTTCTCCTGAGTACGGCGATACCAGATGTGTGACACTTTTTTGCAGCCAAGGTGGGCAAAGGGGCACATATTCCAAAGTGCATCTTTCGGGTTTCGCAGGCCATTTTTTACACATTTTGATTGCAAACTACTTCTCACGCATATGGGCCCCTAAATTGCCAGGGCAGTATAACTACGCCACAAGTGACCCCATTTTGGAAAGAAGACACCCCAAGGTATTCCGTGAGGGGCATGCCGAGTTCCTAGAATTTTTTATTTTTTGTCGCAAGTTAGTGGAATATGAGACTTTGTAAGAAAAAAAGAAAAATCATCATTTTACGCTAACTTGTGACAAAAAATAAAAAATTCTAGGAACTCGCCATGCCCCTCACGGAATACCTTGGGGTGTCTTCTTTCCAAAATGGGGTCACTTGTGGCGTAGTTATACTGCCCTGGCAATTTAGGGGCCCAAATGTGTGAGAAGTACTTTGCAATCAAAATGTGTAAAAAATGGCCTGCGAAATCCGAAAGGTGCACTTTGGAATATGTGCCCCTTTGCCCACCTTGGCTGCAAAAAAGTGTCACACATGTGGTATCGCCGTACTCAGGAGAAGTTGGGGAATGTGTTTTGGGGTGTCATTTCACATATATCCATGCTGGGTGAGAGAAATATCTTGGCAAAAGATAACTTTTCCCATTTTTTTATACAAAGTTGGCATTTGACCAAGATATTTCTCTCACCCAGCATGGGTATATGTAAAATGACACCCCAAAACACATTCCCCAACTTCTCCTGAGTACGGCGATACCAGATGTGTGACACTTTTTTGCAGCCTAGATGCGCAAAGCGGCCCAAATTCCTTTTAGGAGGGCATTTTTAGACATTTGGATCCCAGACTTCTCACACTTTAGGGCCCCTAAAAAGCCAGGGCAGTATAAATACCCCACATGTGACCCCACTTTGGAAAGAAGACACCCCAAGGTATTCAATGAGGGGCCTGGCGAGTTCATAGAAATTATTTTTTTTTGCATAAGTTAGCGGATATTGATTTTTTTTTGTTTTTTTTCTCACAAAGTCTCACTTTCCGCTAACTTAGGACAAAAATTTCAATCTTTCATGGACTCAATATGCCCCTCAGCGAATACCTTGGGGTGTCTTCTTTCCGAAATGGGGTCACATGTGGGGTATTTATACTGCCCTGGCTTTTTAGGGGCCCTAAAGCGTGAGAAGAAGTCTGGAATATAAATGTCTAAAAATGTTTATGCATTTGGATTCCGTGAGGGGTATGGTGAGTTCATGAGAGATTTTATTTTTTGACACAAGTTAGTGGAATATGAGACTTAGTAAGAAAAAACAAACAAAAAAAATATATATATTTCCGCTAACTTGGGCCAAAAAAATGTCTGAATGGAGCCTTACAGGGGGGGTGATCAATGACAGGGGGGTGATCAATGACAGGGGGGTGATCACCCATATAGACTCCCTGATCACCCCCCTGTCATTGATCACCCCCCTGTAAGGCTCCATTCAGACGTCCGCATGTGTTTTGCGGATCCGATCCATCTATCCATGGATCCGTAAAAATCATACGGACGTCTGAATGGAGCCTTACAGGGGGGTGATCAATGACAGGGGGTGATCAGCCTTACAGGGGGGTGATCAATGACAGGGGGTGATCAGGGAGTGTATATGGGTGATCACCCCCCTGTCATTGATCACCCCCCTGTAAGGCTCCATTCAGACGTCCGTATGATTTTTACGGATCCATGGATAGATGGATCGGATCCGCAAAACACATGCGGACGTCTGAATGGAGCCTTACAGGGGGGTGATCAATGACAGGGGGTGATCAGGGAGTGTATATGGGTGATCACCCCCCTGTCATTGATCACCCCCCTGTAAGGCTCCATTCAGACGTCCGTATGATTTTTTCGGATCCGCAAAACACATGCGGACGTCTGAATGAAGCCTTACAGGGGGGTGATCAATGACAGGGGGGTGATCACCCATATACACTCCCTGATCACCCCCCTGTCATTGATCACCCCCCTGGTAAGGCTCCATTCAGACGTCCGTATGATTTTTACGGATCCATGGATCGGATCTGCAAAACACATGCGGACGTCTGAATGGAGCCTTACAGGGGGGTGATCAGGGAGTGTATATGGGTGATCACCCCCCTGTCATTGATCACCCCCCTGTAAGGTTCCATTCAGACGTCCGTATGATTTTTACGGATACATGGATCGGATCCGCAAAACACATGCGGACATCTGAATGGAGCCTTACAGGGGGGTGATCAATGACAGGGGGTGATCAGGGAGTGTATATGGGTGATCACCCCCTTGTCATTGATCACCCCCCTGTAAGGCTGCATTCAGACGTCCGTATGCGTTTTGCGGATCCATGTATCCGTGGATCCGTAAAAATCATACGGACATCTGAATGGAGCCTTACAGGGGGGTGATCAATGACAGGGGGGTGATCAATGACAGGGGGTGATAAGGGAATCTATATGGGTGATCACCCACCTGTCATTGATCACCCCCCTGTAAGGCTCCATTCAGACGTCCGTATGTGTTTTGCGGATCCGATCCATGTATCCGTGGATCCGTAAAAATCATACGGACGTCTGAACGGAGCCTGACAGGGGGGTGATCAATGACAGGGGGGTGATCAGGGAGTTTATATGGGGTGATCATGGGTGATCAGGGGTTCATAAGGGGTTAAAAAGTGACGGGGACGGGGGGGGTTTAGTGTAGTGTAGTGTGGTGTTTGGTGCGACTGTACTGACCTACCTGTGTCCTCTGGTGGTCGATCCAAACAAAAGGGACCACCAGAGGACCAGGTAGCAGGTATATTAGACGCTGTTATCAAAACAGCGTCTAATATACCTGTTAGGGGTTAAAAAAATCACATCTCCAGCCTGCCAGCGAGCGATCGCCGCTGGCAGGCTGGAGATCCACTCGCTTACCTTCCGTTCCTGTGTGCGCGCGTTCACAGGAAATCTCGGCCCTCGCGAGATGACGCGTATATGCGTCACTGTGCGCAGGGCTGCCGCCTCCGGACCGCACATCTGCGTTAGGCGGTCCGGAGGCGGTTAAAGAGGACCTTTCACCGATTATGACACTGTGTACTAAGAATACAGACATGGAGAGCGGCGCCCGGGGATCTCACTGCACTTACTATTATCCCCGGGCGCCGCTCCGTTCTCCTGCTATGCCCTCCGGTATCTCCGGCCACTAAGTTATGGTAGGCGGAGTCTGCCCTTGTTCTGTTGTAGCGCTGGCCAATCGCATTGCAGAGCTCACAGCCTGGGAGAAAATAACCTCCCAGGCTGTGAGCTCTGCAATGCGATTGGCCAGCGCTACAGCAGAACAAGGGCAGACTCCGCCTACTATAACTTAGTGGCCGGAGATACCGGTGGGCATAGCGGGAGATCAGAGCGGCGCCCAGGGATAATAGTAAGTGCAGTGAGATCCCCGGGCGCCGCTCTCCATGTCTGTATACTTAGTTCACAGTGTCATAATCGGTGAAAGGTCCTCTTTAATTTCTTTTGAATTAAAGTTCTTGAAAATGCCTTTAATTACTAATTAACCTGATTTATTTATGCAGTAATGATGGTCCTGAGTACTGATCATGTGCAATCAGCACTGCAGAAACTGGGGAATATGGACAAGAACATATGCAGAATACATACTCATTTTTCAGGCTCCTTGAAGTGTATGAGATTAGGGAAGCCATTAAACGATGCTTATTTTATTCACTACCTACATCCACCTCCTGCTCCCTTGGCTGTTCTCCTTTCTCATGCCAATGGTTAGTAAATGGAGGGATTCCCAGCACTGGTTGTGCAATTTCTTGGCTTTGTCCTGCTTCCTCTCCATCATTCTGCGAGGTATCTTCCCCATTATATCTCCAGTAAGATTGGGGGGGGCGGTGTCCCACCCAAAATTTAATAAATTTGGTGCTTGTGAGTCTGAAGGTGAGAAAATCAAATCTGTGTGTGCACACTGGCGCCATCTTCTGGCTGCCCTGTTTATAAAGCTAGTCTGAAACTTGGACAGTCACATGACCAAAACTGGACACCCCCAGCCCTAGTGTTACTGATGCAGTTGCCCTAGCAACCAAAGGAATCTAATCTGTATTGCTAACTTTAGTCGCTCCTTCACAACCAATCAGATCGCTTCTTTCAGTGTAACCTGCTAAAAATGAGAGCTGTCATCTGTTTGGCTGGCGCGAGCGAACGGCCTTTCACAGGTTAAACACGAGAAGATCTGAGACGTCTGCGGGATCCAGTCCATGCGGTGTGGCAGCGAAGGAGTTAATGGACGGCGCAGCTGTTGCACGCCGGGAGATGTGGTGCTTGCACTGGCTGACGTTCAGGAGCTACCTTTCCCAGAGTGCTGAGCGGCGAGAGGCTGCCAATAGCCGGGCGGAAGTTCACGTCATCAGAGCCGCGGGCTGGAGACCCAGTGAGGTACAGTATCATACATCAGCCACACGGCCAGCGAAAACTACAACTCCCAGCGTGCCACGCTACTTTTGTTTATCAAGTTTATTGAAAAGAACAAAGATCACGCTCCACCAATCGGATCACTGCTTTCATTTTCTAACTTGCTTTGGAAGCTGGAATGTGATTGGTTGCTAGGGGGCTACTCTGCTGTGAATTTGGCCCTTAGCTGATGACAGGGGCCACAGGCAAAGGATTCCATACATTTTGCTTTTATCCATAGCAACCAGTCAGATTCCAACTTAGTGAAAGGATCTGTTTGGGCAGTCCTAGGTTGTGTTTCAATAAACTTTATTTACACAGCACGTACACATTCATGTTCCTGTGCGCTGTGATATATGTTGGTGCTATATAATTATTACTGTGAGGGGGTTTATAACGAGCATTATGTCTTCCAGCTGTCAGTGCCCGTTGTGTGGTGGGCACAGATGGCACTGTTCACCCGCCTTTACCTCCTGCTCATGGCGGTCCTGGTAGCACTGTCACTGGACAAACAGACCGAATACACGGAATGCGATGGCGGCTGGTAGGTCTATTCATGACCGGCAGAGTATCTCTGATGTCATCACTACAACCCCCAACATCCCCTGTCAGTTATACAAAATGAAGATAATGTATTTCACTCATAGCAGACACCCCCAATACTGAGGAGAAGAGGTGACATCTGTCTTATGTCCGCAGGCAGTGGAACAATTACTCTCCGGTCCAAGAGGAGGAGCGCTGCACGGTGGAGAGGAGGGACGCCTCCATCACCTACTCCGAATTCATCAAGAGGTAAGTGATCTCTGCCTGTGCTGCCGCCATGATGTACCCCGCAGCTCTGTACTGAGCCCCCTCTTCTTCACAGGTATGCCTACAAGAGGCCGGTCATCATTCAGGGAATCACAGATAATTCGGTGAGTGTGTCTTTGAGATCTGTCCACTCCTTGCACGCCCCCTGTGGTCCTGTTCTCACTCGCAGCATCTTTTGGGTGTCAGGAGTTCCGGTCACTGTGCAGGAAAGAGCAGCTGATTCGTACATACGGAGATCGCAGCGTCCGGCTGAGCACCGCAAACACGTATTCCTACGAGAAAGGTGATTTACTGCCAGCGCCAAAATACTTGTGCAACCTACAAGACCCAGAATGTAACAGAGGAGGGGGCCACAGTGTGCAAGACCCAGGATGTAACAGAGGAGGGGGCCACAGTGTGCAAGACTCAGGATGTAACCGAGGAGGGGGCCACAGTGTGCAAGACCCAGGATGTAACCGAGGAGGGGGCCACAGTGTACAAGACCCAGGATGTAACAGAGGAGGGGGCCACAGTGTACAAGACCCAGGATGTAACAGAGGAGGGGGCCACAGTGTACAAGACCCAGGATGTAACAGAGGAGGGGGCCACAGTGTACAAGACCCAGGATGTAACAGAGGAGGGGGCCACAGTGTGCAAGACCCAGGATGTAACAGAGGAGGGGGCCACAGTGTACAAGACCCAGGATGTAACAGAGGAGGGGGCCACAGTGTACAAGACCCAGGATGTAACAGAGGAGGGGGCCACAGTGTGCAAGACCCAGGATGTAACAGAGGAGGGGGCCACAGTGTGCAAGACCCAGGATGTAATAGAGGAGGGGGCCACAGTGTACAAGACCCAGGATGTAACAGAGGAGGGGGCCACAGTGTACAAGACCCAGGATGTAACAGAGGAGGGGGCCACAGTGTACAAGACCCAGGATGTAACAGAGGAGGGGGCCACAGTGTGCAAGACCCAGGATGTAACAGAGGAGGGGGCCACAGTGTGCAAGACCCAGGATGTAATAGAGGAGGGGGCCACAGTGTGCAAGACCCAGGATGTAACAGAGGAGGGGGCCACAGTGTACAAGGCCCAGGATGTAACAGAGGAGGGGGCCACAGTGTGCAAGACCCAGGATGTAACAGAGGAGGGGGCCACAGTGTACAAGACCCAGGATGTAACAGAGGAGGGGGCCACAGTGTACAAGACCCAGGATGTAACAGAGGAGGGGGCCACAGTGTACAAGACCCAGGATGTAACAGAGGAGGGGGCCACAGTGTACAAGACCCAGGATGTAACAGAGGAGGGGGCCACAGTGTACAAGACCCAGGATGTAATAGAGGAGGGGGCCACAGTGTACAAGACCCAGGATGTAACAGAGGAGGGGGCCACAGTGTGCAAGACTCAGGATGTAACAGAGGAGGGGGCCACAGTGTGCAAGACCCAGGATGTAACAGAGGAGGGGGCCACAGTGTACAAGACCCAGGATGTAATAGAGGAGGGGGCCACAGTGTGCAAGACCCAGGATGTAACCGAGGAGGGGGCCACAGTGTGCAAGACCCAGGATGTAATAGAGGAGGGGGCCACAGTGTACAAGACCCAGGATGTAACAGAGGAGGGGGCCACAGTGTGCAAGACCCAGGATGTAACAGAGGAGGGGGCCACAGTGTACAAGACCCAGGATGTAACAGAGGAGGGGGCCACAGTGTGCAAGACCCAGGATGTAACAGAGGAGGGGGCCACAGTGTACAAGACCCAGGATGTAACAGAGGAGGGGGCCATAGTGTGCAAGACCCAGGATGTAACAGAGGAGGGGGCCACAGTGTACAAGACCCAGGATGTAATAGAGGAGGGGGCCACAGTGTGCAAGACCCAGGATGTAATAGGGGAGGGGGCCACAGTGTATAGGACCCAGGAGGGGGCCACAGGTTATAAGGCAAAGAACATGGATATGCAGCAGGGCAGGTTCCAGACAAGTTATTAAGGGGGACTCTGAGGGTCCATAATGTTGCTGCCTGTGCCATGTATGTATACAGCCTGTTTCCTTTCTGCTTAGTGGATGTCCCCTTCCAGGAATACGTAGAGCACTACCTGAGACCCCAGGACCTGGACTCGTTGGGTGTGGGTGAGTTATACTATAATATACAATGGGTGATATATATATGGTTTTGTCAGTGAGTAGTGATGTTATTTCTGGAGGATAGAAGGCACGGCAGTGATGTCACTTCTGTAGGATAGAAGGGAGGGCAGTGATGTCATCGACTAGTGATGTCACTTCTGTAGGATAGAAGGGAGGGCAGTGATGTTGAGTGGTGATGTCACTTCTTTAGGATAGAGGGGAGGGCAGTGATGTTGAATGGTGATGTCACTTCTTTAGGATAGAGGGGAGGGCAGTGATGTCAGCGGGCTCATGTAGGGATGAGTTGGCACAGTCCACTATTTAAGAAATCCTCTTTCTACCTGCAGATACTTTATATTTCTTTGGTGATAATAACTTCACAGAATGGGGGTCTCTGTTTCAGAAATACACCCCGCCTCCGTTCAAGCTGCCTGGCACTATCGGGGCTTTTAGTTTTGGCATAGCCGGTAAGTGACATCATAAGAATGCCTCAGAAGACTTTGAAATTCAGGGGCACCCAAAATGTGACTTGCATTTCCCCTGCTATCCCATGGGGTCTTCTTGCTGCCTGTTCCTCAGTAAAGACCGGCCTGCAAGAAGACCCCAGGGGAAAATATAGCATCCATATGCTTTGTACCTATAAATGATCCCGGTGTCCGTGTCCCACCCGTTCTGCAGGTTCAGGTACAGGGGTCCCCTTCCACTGGCACGGGCCTGGCTACTCTGAGGTGATATATGGCAGGAAGGTGAGTGAGCCCACACGGGAAACCTCTCGCTAGAATTATTTTACATCCGGTTTATTCAGATCAAAATTTTCTTTTAAACCAGCGCTGGTTCCTTTACCCACCTGACAAGACCCCCGAGTTTAACCCTAACCGGACCACACTGTCCTGGATGCTGGAGACATACCCTCTGCTACCTGCAGCAGAACGTCCTGTAGAGTGCACCATCAGACCCGGAGAGGTGAGGAGAACAGGAGGGGGTGCCATCATGAAAAGTGCATAGGGTGCACCAGACACAAGCTTATAAGGGTGAATTCACACGGGGCAGATTTGTTGCATTTTTATGACTTGTCCCATTCATCTGAATGCAGAAATCCATGTCCTTACCATCAAAACAAAACCCATTGAGGTGAATGGAACTCTCAGCAAATCTGCTGCATGTGAATGTGCCCTTAGAGCAAACAGAGTTCAGCAGGAAGGTGGCTGGATGGGGTAATTAGACAGCAGAAGGGGGTCTTACAGGTTGGGCAGGGCGTCATTCAAAGGGTTATCAGAATGGCTGGAGGGTCATACAGAGAGTAGGGTGACTGAATTGGGATTGTGAGGATGATGGTGGTGTGGACAGGAGGACCAGTGCACTCCTGGAACATGTAGAGATGGTGGGGACTGATTAGACAGAGCGGTGTATGAAACCTATTAGGAGCAGAGGATCAGCAACCTCCGACACTCCACCTGTTCTGAAACTACAACTCCCAGAATCCTCCGTTCACTTCTATGGGAGTTACAAGAACAGCCAAGTAAGTGTGCATGCTGGGAGTTGTAGTTTCACAACAGCTGGAGTGCCGAAGGTTGCTGATCCCTGCTGTAGGTAATGACAAATCATCTCTGTTCCTGTCCTCATCAGGTTCTCTACTTCCCGGACCGCTGGTGGCACGCCACCCTGAACCTGGACACCAGCGTCTTCATCTCCACATTCCTGGGCTAGAGCCGCAAATCATTATTATAAATGCTGCACAACAACCAGAAACCTCAGAACCTGTCACCTCCGATCCGGACAGACTGATGGAGGAGGCCATGGAGATACCCACACTGAAGGCACGGCCCACAGACCACGGGGGGGGGGGGGGGGGGGGTAGATATATTTTAATTGTATTTGTTTAACTGACATTCTCTGTGCCGTCTTTTGCACATTTTTAGAAAAATTTTATGCAGATTTGCAATGGAGCCTGTGAGCATTTTAGAATAAAATGGATGAAAAATTCAGAGTAAACCCAGTTTTGTCACAGACAGCTTAGGGGACTGAACATGTGTTAAAGGGTCACATTACTTTCATTTACATTTGATATGTCATAGGAACATATCAAAAGTTTTGATCAGTGGGGGTCTAAGCACTGAGACCCCCCCATCCCTAGCACAAGGGGTGAAAAGCACTCACGTATCACGCTCTCTTCTTGCTGCATGAGACGCACTCCAGAGGCTTTCTATTGAGTCCATCTCACGTCCTCCCCTGCAGAGAGAGCATGCTAAACGGGCGCTTTTTTATCCCTTTGTTTTAGGGATCAGTGCGGGTCTCAGACCTCCACCGATCAAAAATTTTGATGTCTCTATGATATATTATAGGTTTACTTAACCCTTTGGCTACCGGAGGTTTTTGCGTTTTCATTTTTCTTCCCTATTTTCCGTGAGCCATAACTTTTTTTTTCTGGTCACACAGCTGTACGAAGGCTTATTTTTTGCGGGACAAGTTGTACTTTCTAATGCCAACATTAATTATGGCATAAAATGTTGTGGGAAGCAGTAAAAAAATTCCAAATGGGGTGAAATTGAAAAAAAAAAAAACGCAATCCCTCCACCGTTTTATGGGTTTTGTTTACGGCAGGCCCATGCCCTTTATTTTCTGGGTCAGTACGATTACAACGATACCTCTTTATGTCTAAATAGTGCAAAAATAAATTTAAACTGAGAAAAAATAATAATAATTATATCACCATATTCTGAACCCCATAACTTTTTTTTATACTTCTGTCCACTGAGCTGTTTAGGGGCTCATTTTTTGCAGAACAATCTGTACTTTTAATTGATACCATTTTGGAGTATGCGTGACTTGTTGAAGCAATAAAAAATGGCAAATCAGCCATTTTGACCCTTTTTTCCGTTACGCCATTTGCCGTATTGGATTTTTTTTTTCTATTTTAATAGTACGGGCATTTTTGGTCACAGTGATACCCATGATGTTTATATTTATTGTTATTTAGGTATTAGTTTTTTAGTTATATGGAAAGGGGGGTGATTTAAACTTTTATATATTTTTTAAACTTTTTTTTTTTGTGATCATTATGTGCCTCATATGAGCTTATTACTTTTTTTTTATTTTGGTTTATCAGGAATTTATTATTAGCATTTTTTGCTCACTTTTGCTAATTTCTTATCCTGGCCTGCCATCTGGTGGCCAAAATAAGAATTGCCGTTTGAATACTGTTCGCCTACTCAGTAAGGCTTACAGTATTCAGTGCAACTACCTATGCCCGGATTGGACACACGTGGCATAGATAGGAAGCCAGTTTTTGCGCATTTAGGTGCAGTGACCTTACTTGATCATGGCATCTAAAGCATTTAATTACCGCAATTGGCATTATTGCAGGTCACGGCCATGATGCCTGCTACACGTGCATCAGAGCGGGCATCATGTTTACACATCGCACCCGCGCCGTACATGTATGGCGCTGGTAGCCTAAGGGTTAAAGTGACCCTTTAAATAAGATAATGCCTGCTACCACTAGGGGGAGCTCCCAGAATACGATTTATATTCAGTGTTTAAGAGTATGGGTGAGCGAATCGCGCTTCAGATCCAAGATCCGACGTCTCCGTACAGCATTAAAATGTATGCGCTGCATGGAGGCAAAATTCGTTAAGTGCGAAGTCTCTCGAGTCTTTGGTGAATAACTTCAGGCTTCAATTCTACAACTTTAAAACACAATCCGAAGCAGATTTCGGATTCGTGTTTTAAAATGTCTTTAAAGTTGTAGAATTGAAGGCAAAAATTCAACACTGCGGACTTAACGAATTTAGCCTCCATGCAGCACATACATTTTAATTCTGCATGGAGACCTTTGATCTAGAGCTCGATTCGCTCACTCCTAGGTAAGAGCCCGAGTAGTGACAATAGGCAACCAGTCATTTAAAGGGGTATTCCAGTAATTTCAAGCTATCCTCAATCTACAAGATAACTATTAGATCAGCGGAAGTCGTATTGTTTTCAAGAACAAGGGTTCCCCCTCAAAATCAACGGAGCAGCAGTTCGAGCAGGTGCACTGCCGCTCCATCTCCATGGGACGGCCGGAATGGATGACTGGAGCAGTGTGCAGCTTCACCTTCATTTTAGGCGGCGCTGTGGGGTACAGGAGCCTTGTTCCCATGATTGGTGAGGGTCCCCGCAGTAGGACCCCCACCAATCTAAGGCCTTATTGCGGCCAGCAGACAGCGGGTCCACAATATGCGGCCACCGGCAATGTGCTCCCCGCATCACAGATGCAGACTCATTCACTTGAACGAAGGCACAGAAGCACTACGGAGTGCTTCCGTGGTGTTTCTGTCCGTGCCTCCGCACCGCAAAAAAATGTTCTACTTTTTTTGCGGTGCGGACAGGTCACGGAACCCATTCAAGTTGAATGGGTCTCGATCCGTCCCGGCATGGACGTTTCCTGTGCATTGGGGACCGCAAATTGCGTTCCCCAATGCACGGAACGGCCATGTGCATGAGGCCAAATAGACCTGTGGATAAGAGATATCTTGAAATTACTGGAATACCCCTTTAAAGGATTGGTTGCCTGCAGTCACCACTAAAGGGCACTTACCCCACGTACCCTGAATATAGTCTTCAGCGAGCTCCCCCTACGCACAGTCATACTGGGTTGTCAGAGACAACTACACTTAAACAGTTCATCACACAGTAACCGCATAACCTCTTTAATATTTGCACTGTGCATTCACAGGAAAAGCAGACGCACTATCCCTCCTCCCCCCCGTGTCCAGATGACGACCAGTCATCGAGGTGTACAGTCCTGCAGCCGCAAATACACGAGACACTAGAATATATTTACATCATCTATATACAAGGAAGAAGCTCCAAAGGGCCGCCCGTGTGGGTGGATGTTACAGTGGGGGATGGGGGGGCAATGCCTATAGCCGTCCGGTCTCCAGCAGGTAATTACAGCCTGCATCATCTGCGTAGGCCGATCACTGTGCATCTGTTACTCCCTAACAGGAGTTGTAGTTCACAACTGGGGTAGATGTTAGTGGGGCACATAATCATGCAGCCCGTCACAACAAACCATAACAAGTCAATTAACAAAATCTGCGTGGGTCTAACATCGATGGATCGCTGCTTTTTGTGAGCAGTTACCTAGTACAAAGCAGCAGGAGGAAAGCGGTAATGGTCTGCGGCGCCATCTACTGGTGCTTTCCTCCATGTGCATGGAAACTTTACTCAAAAAGCATAATACTGGAGAGAAGAGAGAACACACTGGATCTGACGGGTGGCGCCGTGTAGTCCCCATGCTCCGGCACGTTTCATGCTGTGGGGCTCTTCTGTCTCGCTGTATGGAGATCGGCGACTGTGTGAAGTGAGATGAAACCGGCGCTGGAGTGAACATCCCAGCCGGTGAGCTATGACGCTTGGTGGACTGCAACGGACGTGAGCAAGACAAGTAAGGCATGAAGGCAAGACAGGCACGTTACGTCACTCCGCGACCAGTGCGATCCGCCACCAAAATTATATTGAAGAAGAAAAAAATAAGTGCTGGGGCCGGTGACCTCCTTCTAATAGTCCTCCACCCAGCCGTTCTCACAGATGAAGGCGTCGATGACCTCTTTCATGGCCAGGTTTGGGATCAGTTGATCTTGGGTCAAAGGGCTTCGGGTGACAGGGTCGAAGTGTCCGACTCTCTGCAGGACAAGACATGGACGTCCAGTCAGCTTCACAAAATCTTTAATACACTCGGTGTGCCCGATTCCTGTCCAAGATCTCTGCTTGCTGTCCGTGGTTACATCCAGAGACGTAGACAATGTGTAGACCTAATACTGCTCACAGCTGGTGGTTTGTTACAGTTGTATCCAGTCTAGAAAATTCTGTGTGAGGGTAAAGGCATCCGCAGCACAAATCCTTCTCCATCCTCGTTTAGTTTGTTGCAATGTATCAGGGCAGGGAAAACATATTCAGACTGTTGAGCTCACAGAAAATTGTCTTGATTGGACACAACTGTAACAAACCCTCAGCGGTGGTTAGTGGGCCAGGAAGAGTTTTCAGCCTCTGGATGTAAGTACTGTTTCTATTCACTGATCAGGCAGAGGTCTTCAGAGGGATCAAAATGCAAAGAGGATTTCATCAAAGCAGGACAGGTCATCAGTATGTGATCGGTGGGGCTTCGACTCTCGACACAGCCGCCGATCAACTGCTTGAAGAGACCGCGGCGCTCCAGTAATGCGCTCAGTCACATAGCCTAGGCATAGCTAACCCCCATTCAAGTGCTGGGAGTCAGACCCCTCCGATCACATACTGCTGATCCTTCCCGAGCACAGGTCATCAGTATTAAACACTCAGACAACCCCTTTAAGAGACATGTGCCTCCTTAGACTAGTGTCCGAAACGGCAATCTTAGAAAATCTGCCCCCAGTACAACTTAGAGGAATATGCATTATGTAAAGTCATCTTCTGACATCATGGGGACATGTGACCTGACCTGGAACTCCACCATTCCTGAAGAATGACGGAACCAGTGACCCGGCTGTGGTTGGTACAAGACACTACGCACACGCCTGCTTCCCCCTTGTTGTCTCTGTTAAAGGGGTTTTCTGAGACTTTTATACAGATGACCTATCCCCTGGATAGATCATCAGTACCTGATCGTGGGGGTCCGATACCTGGGACCCGAGCCGACTGAGAAGGCCGCAGAGCTCGCTCGGTGTTGTCAATGGCCTAGGAAACGCTGTGAGAAGCCCACATGCTCTCTGATCGGCAGGGGTCCTGGGTGTTGGACCTCCACCGATCAGATATTGATCACCTACCCAGAGGATAGGTCATCACTAGAAAATAGTAGGAAAACCCCTTTAACCATTACCTGCAGGTGCTCTTCAATGTCCTTCCTGTCGTAGGTGATTCCGCTGGGGGTTATACACGGTTCCCTCATGAGCTCGAAGCTGATCTTTCCACATAAGTAGTCAGGGATGTCTCGCTTCTGCACGCACAGACGAAGCAAGGGGTTAACAACATAGAAGCACGTGAAGGCGCTGCACACCAGCTAGTTAGGTGACGGCCGATGTGGCCGCCATGACAGTTCCAGGCCGCGGTCACTCACCTTACGCTTCTCGTCCACTTGGGAGAAGAGTTCGTCCATTTCTGCCAAATATTTGTCCTGTGAAATATAAAATATAATCTGAGTGGTGGATGCAAGAACCCAGAAGGACGCTGCGGCCGGCCTCCGAAGGGGCTGATAACAGGGAACAACACACTGTATGCATCGGAGGAGATGCTCTGCAAGTGTAGTGTCCCTTTAAGGGATGGATCACCGTGCAGAACGTCACACCAGGAGCACAAATTACATCAAGCTCATCTTATTAATGTTTAACCCAAACCCCTGTTATCAGGTATTTGCACTGCACAGCACAGGCACGGGGGGAGGGGAGCTAGCAAAGAGGACTGTCGCTAGGGTGTGAATACTATTGCAACCGTTTACCATTTCTCTAATGGATCTAAAATAATAATTTAAAAAATTAAGCACGTTTGTAAATTGTCTTGCTTAAAAATCTCCTGCCGTTGTGTACACAGCTCCCATGTAGATCCGTGGTAACATGGCCGTCCGATCTTGTGGTCATGGGTTACTCTACTTACCTTGCCATATAGCTAATCTACAGATTGTAGCAGAGGGGCAGGAAATAACATCACCGCAGGATCAGACTACGCACAATGTGTTTGTAGTCTGTTACCATGGAGACACATAGGTCTGCATAGGAGCTGTAACCCCAAACGGTAAGAATGTGAAATGAGTAATAAAAGTTCTGATGGGCTTTGTGTTTTAGTTTTCCCCGACCCAGTGGGTCACCAGCAGCTTCATCGTGAGCGCCGCCCTCTGGACTTACGTGTTTGGTGGCCACACAGGAGAGCTGGGCCCGGCTCCGGGTTTCGTCCACGTTCTCCTCTTCGCGTTTCCTCTGTGCCTCTTCTAACTCCCTGTGGAGACAGACGAAATGTTGGACTGCACTGAGGTGGCCTCTATGTTACAGTACGGAGGTGGTCACCACAGGGAACCCTATATGAGGAATCACCCATGCATTACAGCGGCCTGGTGGACCAATGCTTTAAAGGGACCTGTCGTCACCTTTATGCTGCCCAGACTAACAGCAGCATAAAGTAGAGACAGGTGAGTTGATTTCAGCGTCTGTCATTTATAAGTTAAAAGTAAGTGGTTGCCGAGAACCAACATCACAATCATTGCAGACTGGGCTGGAAAAGAGTCCCGGCCTCCTGAGAAGAGTCCTGGTTATTCATGTATTCCTGCTGATGACTGACAGGCTTCTACCTAGTTTTCTCATTTTCTCTCTAGCAGAAAACTGCCAGTCATCAGCAGACGGGCGAGAAAGCAGGAGATTATAATAACCAGGACTCTTCTCAGGTAGATTTGACTCTTTTCAGGGCCTGGGCTGCAATCATTATGATGCTGGTTCTCAGCAACCACTTACTTTTAGCTCATGAGTGACAACGCTGGGATCAGCATGTCTGTCACTATTTTATGCTGCCCTCAAAAGGGTCGGCATAAAGTTGATGACAGGTTCCCTTTAACCCCTTCCCGCCCTGCACCATATATACTTACAAAGGCACCCGGGTCCCCCCCATCTTTGTACAGCCATTAAGCCCTGGCAAAGGCATGGCCTAATAAGATACCTGTCAGCATTTGCACTGAAGGTGTATTATATCAGCAATCAAGTGGCTGCAGGGTCAAGACCCAGTGGGACTAAGGCCTCATGCACACGGCCGTTGTTTTGGTCCGCATCCGAGCCGCAGTTTCGGCGGCTCGGATGCGGCCCTATTCACTTCAATGGTGCTGCAAAAGATGCGGACAGCACTCCGTGTGCTGTCCGCATCCGTTTCTCCGTTCCGTGGCCCCGCAAAAAAAAAATAAACAACATGTCCTATTCTTGTCCGTGCTTTGCAGACAAGAATAGGCAGTTATATTAAAGGCTGTCAGTGCCGTTCCGCAAATTGCAAAATGCGCACGGACGCCATCCGTGTTTTGCGGATCTGCGATTTGTGGACCGCAAAATACACAACAGTTGTGTGCATGTAGCCTAAAACAAAGACATACATAAAATAAGAAATTAAGGAATAAAAGAAAAAAATACTATTCCCCTATTAAAAATACTGTATACTAAAACATAAAAATACACAATATGGAAAAAAATGGAATAAAACAATCACAAAGTCACAAAACAGAACCTACAAAAATGACCATCACTACTCTGCAGCCTTCACACGGCTACGGCTTCTCAGGGCAGAGGTGGGAAAAAAGTGGGTGTAGTTAAAGGGTTTTCTACAGTTTCAAACCACCAGCGGGATCCAAATTGTTTTGGAATTGCATGTAATTAGAAATGTCATATAGCCACTGAGCTATTCTGTATGGTGCCACCTGCTTTTTGTTCTTTTCCTTATTTCTTGTCCATTTCACTAAGGTGGCCACACATGCTGATGGGTCAACTTGTTTTGGAACGCAGCCACGTGACCTGACCAAAGCTAGTGGTGCATTGAGCGGGAGGGCTAATCTGCAGGGTAGTGGAGGGGGTTCATGGCCTTCTAGACCTGTCCTGCAACTGGGCATCACCTTGTGTTGCGAGTTTGCAAGATCTCTGCTTGCCGTCAGTGAATAAGGACATTATTTTAACTCTTCAATCATCACCACCTAGAGCTGCAGCAGAACCCCCCCCCCCCCCCCCAATCTGTGATAGGGAGAAAGCTGCAGCAGAAAGAACACTGCTATCATGAGCTCCTGCAATGGATACAGGAAGCCCCCGGTCCTCACCGTTCCTTCTCGGCCAGGATGAGTTTGGTGAGATAGGCGTGCAGCTCGTTCTCCTGGTTGATCCTCCGCTCCTCTATGCTGTTCCATCGCTTCTTCTTGGCGATCCGCAGAGCGCTCGGGATGTCGTCTCCGAAGTTCAGTCTCTGCTCTTTGGCCAGATTGTAAGCTGCGGGAGGGGAAGACGGTCAAAATGCAGGTCTCTCTTATTATCAATCACTTCTCTCTTTGTACACCGCACTGTATTTCTATTTACTTTTAATGTGTGCAACCTGGAAATAGTCAGCAAGCAGGATTAGATCTCACTATTGGCATGTTTTTTCCAGCAATGGGCAGCATAGTAGCGTATTGCTGAGCCATCTCAGAGGCCATTCTTTCTGGTGGCACAGGAACAAACAGTCTGCTTGCTGACAACGTAAAAATAGCATTAAATGGCAAAATCTAATCATGCTGAGAGTAGGAAGATGCCTGGTTGTAACATCTGCTCGGTACATAAGAAGTTGAGCTTTTAGTTGGGTAATTGCCATGTAAGCAATTCTCTATTCACTTCTGTGAGGGACCTCCTAAGATGGAGCAATTCACTGGCTGAGCAGGGGGTGCAGAGCGGACGCTGGCTGGATATCATCATCCTCCTCGTGTCCTCAGCTATTTATAGGGAGAGATCACCGGGCAGAGAATTTAAATGCCGACCGGATGCTCGCCACAGCACTGCGTGACAATGTATCACCCTGCAACTGCTGCTCGATAACACTCCACCTCCACAGCCGTGGCTGATAACAGGGAGCAATAGACTGTATTCCCCTGTCCTTCCAGTCATCCTCTACCCCCTGAAAACTATTTTCCAGTATAACTTCTGTATCACTTCCTCACAGTTTTCCAGATCTCTACTTGCTGTCAGTGAATAGGAACCACTTCCAGCGAATACAATCCATCCTGGACATGCGATGCGTGGCTGGTTTCACTGTGGCGTGCACCTGTTTGTCCATCATGTGACCCGGATTGGAAGTAAACAATAACGGTTCCCATTCACTTACAGCAAGCGTTCGGAATTGGTACAGTAAGTACAGCCTTTTGCCAGAGCTGTAATCTCAGCGTCATGTGCGGCCGTGACACAGGAATGTTCCATGACTCCGGGGATGGCGGGGGGGGGGGAGCGGCCGCTGCGCTGTGTATATCCAGTTACAAACAACGGGCTGCCAGGAGCTTGTGTACCACACACTACATGTCCCTGCTGCTTCATTAATGCAGAGCTGACAGCAAAACTCTGACTGGCCTCAACGATTTGTTTGCAGCGAGGACATGCTGGGGATTGTAGTTTTGAAGCCAGGAGTTGGAAATCACTGCCTACACCCCGAGTCGGTCTTCTCTATATTCAGTGGCTTTTACTCCCTGTTATCAGCCGCTTCAGGCCAGGGAGAGGCTGACCAGTAGAATGCGGAATAGCCCTTTATTAATTTCACTGCAGGGTGTTAAAGGGGTTGTCTGAGCTGATCCCCTATCCGCATGATAGGTGGTAAGTATCTGATTGGTGGAGCTCCGGCTGCCAGGACCCTCACCGATCACAAGAATGAGGCACCAGAGTCTCCATTCATCTCTATGAGACCCCCCCCCCCAGCAAACTTACCTCTGGGTTATCAATACTGTAGAAGTAATTTAAAGGGACCCTGCCCTTTAATTAAGAGCTGCCCCATAAACAGCATCACTCCCTGATCGGTACAGCAGTTCTGTACCGGAATATTCTACCATATTCACTCCCTTGTTTCTCGGGAAGGCCGGGCTCACCTCTCTGCAGATTGGCGATGGCCTCGTCGTAGTTCTCCATCTCCATTTGGCACTGCCCCAGGAAGAAGTGAGCCTTCACCGACTGGCAGTCCAGCTCCAGGGCGTGCTTACAGTCCGCTAGGGCCTTGTCCAGCTGCTGCATCTTCAGGTAGCACAGGGCGCGGTTGGTGTAGTAGACGGCGATGGAAGGGTTCCGAGTCTGAAGGGACGAAGAGGGGTGAAAATCAGAAGGATCGCAGCAGCACAGAGTACTTCAGGACAGGAGCGCGATGGCGTGGAAGACGAAGCTGCACCTGACAGAAGTGTGACGCGAGGAGGATACGAAGACAAACGGGAGATCACAGGGTGAGAGTGTGGAGAGAACAGGGTCACCAGGAGCACAGAGTATTTCAGGAGTGGAATGTGCTGATCCTGCAGGAGCCTTGCATAAAGGAAGGTGCAAGAGTCCTCAAAGAAGCACAGAGTATTTCAGGAGATGAGAGTGTTGAGGCAGCAGACATACGCAGTGCAAAGAGAAAGGTCTCCCAGCAGCACAGAGTATTTCAGGAAGTGAGTGAGCTGATCCTGTGGGAGTGTTGCATAAGGAAGAAGCGAGGGTCCTCAAAGAAGCACAGAGTATTTCAGGAGAGGAGAGTGTTGAGGCAGCAGACAGACACACACAGTGCAAAGAAAAAGGACTCCTAGCAGCACAGAGTATTTCAGAGACTGAGTGCATGGACAATGTGGGAGGGGGCATGGATCTGTCCACTGGTGATGTTAGGGAGGACAGGGCAGTGTCCAGATGTGAGGAGAGGATATCAGCGGTTACAGACTGAGATACTGGAAGGAGCCAGGCATCCCAGCAGCACAGTGTATTTCAGGGAGTGAGTGCACCGATAATGTTGAAAGGGGCAGGGACCTGTCCAAAAGTGATGTTAGGAAGGACAGGGCAGTGTCTAGCTGTGAGGAGGGGACATGAGAGATGACAGATTGAAGGATATTGGGTGTCTCAGCAGCACAGAGTATTTCAGGAGTGGATACTTACGATGGCTTTGCTGTAGCACGACACGGCCTCTTGATACTTTCGAGCCACGAACAGCCGGTTGCCCTGCTCTTTCAACTCCTGGGCGCTGACGCTCTTTTCCGGGCTACCACCAATGCCCCCCAGGCCACCACCGACTCCAGAAGGACGACCTCCGCCGCTCTCCTCCTTCCCCTTCATGCCGGGGGCTCCAGAAGTCACCCCCCCAAACCTCGGGATGCTTGGTGTCACCCCCAATTTCACTGCTGAGACGAGACCCCCCAACTGCGCAGGGGACCCCTTTCTATCAGAAAGATCGAGCGTCTACGCTCTTGTGGTAAGTTTTAAAAAGGTGCAGAGGCGAGCGGCTACCTGCGCCCCCACATGGAGGGGTGCGCTAAATTAACCCTTCAGACGCAGGGAGGAAAAATAAACAGCGGCTCAGAGAACAATGCAGCGGATAATACAGCACCCCTGTGCCCACATACGCACCAGCACCCCGAAAACCTGGAGATCCTGCACCTATATATCCTGATAGGTCCCTATATACTGCAGCCTGCATACAGGAGCCAGTGCCTACGTCCTCTATAACAGGGGGCCCCTATAGACTGTAAGAGAGGACAGGGCCCTATAGACTGTCTACTAGTAGAGCTGACCCTATATAGGGGCGTATGCACTGTCTATACACTGTGTATTGGGGGTGGGGGGGCTCCTGTACATAGCAGCACAGGTGCAGTACACTGGCCCCTTCACATTCAGCAGGGATTATACCTCCGGTGACCCCCCAATAACAAGGCGTTCAGGCTTTCCTGACCCCTCCCGGGAAAGACCGCCCGCACTGACACAGCTCTAGCCCGGACAGCTCCAGGGCCTCTGGAACCTACAACAGCAGCCTCCAACCGGAACTTCCGGGCCTTCCAAGGAGACGGGAGAGAACTGACAGAGCAGTTTTGAAGGACCGACGTTTTTGTCCCCGGTATGTCACGCCGTTTTCTGCAGCTGCCGCCGTTTTGTCGTAGAGCAAATAATACAGGGAAACGTATGTGGCTGACCTACTCAAAATGGCTGCTGAGAAAAGTGACAAAACGGCCGGCGCAGTTTAACCTCTGGCGGTTAGAGCTTACCCAGTCTTTGATTGGTCAGTTTTCTAAACGAGCAAAGCACACCACCAATCAGATCTCTGATGGGTCAACTTGTTTTGGAACGCAAATCGAGGCTGGAACGCAGCCACGTGACCTGACCAAAGCTAGTGGTGCATTGAGCGGGAGAGGTAATCTGCAGGGTAGTGGAGGGGCTCATGGCTTCATAGACCTGTCCTGCAACTGGGCATCACCTTGTGTTGCGAGTTTGCAAGATCTCTGCTTGCTGTCGGTGAATAAGGACATTGTTTTTACATTCAGAGGCTGAAAACGTATCCATGTCTATTCCCATAGCTGGTGGTTTGTTACAATTGCATCCTCTATGTGAGCTAAACAGCCTGGATACGTTTTACCTGCACTGATACATTGTAGCGAATGGGGTAGGAGAGAGATTTGCGCTGCTGATCTGGTCTAGACAAGGTGAATAGCCCCCAGCTGTGGACCCTCTCCCTCTGTGTCATCAGCAAGCAGGGCTTACCCCAAATAATCAAACCTGTTAATGAGCCGCGCTCACATGAGTTTCCATAAGGTCCATTAACTGCAGCTTGCTGATGGTTTCCACACAGGGGGTTTATTAGTAACGTCTGGCGTCCTGGGAATTCTGGTGTCATGCCCCGCCCCCGCAGTCCCTGCACTAGGCATAACCCGCTGTGTCAGTTTTCCCTTTTAGAATCTGATTGGTCCTCCTCATTGTCTCGAGACCGACCCCTGCGCGCACGCTCTAACGCTTTCTTCTCCATTCTGGCAGATTTCGCAATATGGCTTCCGTGTCCGGCCTCTTCCAGTGCAGCAACCCAAAAAAGTGGCGTCAGGTCTCTGATATGTACTGGGAGGTTGTGGCCGCGAAAGGAGCAAAGCAGAAACAGTTTGTGGAGCTGGACAAATGGTGAGCGACAGAATGAGGGCCATGCAGGCGGCCATTATGAGGCGGTAAAGTCACCGCTACGTCCATTTCCACATCCTCTTCTTAACCCCTTCAGGACCAAGCCAATTGGATAGTGGCTGTACTCGGTACTGCCTCTCAGGTGCGCTCACTGGATCGATGAACGTGACGTCACTGACCTAGGTAGAGTCTGTGGCGCTCACCGTGGCCAGTTCAAACAGCCGATCCAGGTGGCGGACCCCCACGATCGGATATTAATGACCTATCCTGAGGAACACCTCCTTAAAGAGGTTGTGTTACCTCATACATTTGAGACATGTTACCAGGATACGTCCTCAATGTCTGATAGGTGCGGGTCCCACCTATCCTTAGAACGGAGCCCGCAAAGTGGGTGCACTGCGCATGTGAGGCCGCCCTCCATTAATTTCTATGGGTTGGCTTGGGTGTAATTACACCTGCTCACTGCTGCAGATGTGACGGCGAGCAGGTAAACAATGAAGAGGAGGCAGCGCTGGCACTGCGCGTGCCTTCTCTTCAAACAGCTGATTGGCGTGGGTGCCGGGCCCCCGCCGATCTGATATTGATGACCTATCCTGAGGGGCAGTCCGGGCACACAAGTGAACCAGCGGCAGGATGGGTCCGACAGGCTGTTCACCCACCGGAACAGCCTGCCGGACTCCCCTGCCGCTAGTGTGAAATTAGCCTTAGATTTTTTTTATTTTTTATTCCCGTTTGGGGGTCTCGATCCTGCAGTCACGTGTACAATACACTGCATTTCCTCTGTATTATGATGTTGCCCACATCCTTGCGGTCCTGACATGGCAGACCTGGGGGGGGAAGGGGCTCTGACAACTTCACTGGGAGTGATCGGTGGACAGCCCTTACAGCAGCCCCGGAGCCCGATCCATATATGTGACATACGTGGACATCGACAGACGCATAGGGTTAACTTTGTGCCATTCAACCTGCCGTCATTCTGTTTGCTGTGCGGCGGTGTAGGGTCTGTTGCTCCCTGTTGTCAGCCATTCTTTTATCGTAGGTACCAGGAGGAGCTGCCCGCACGCATGGCTGCTCGCCCGCAGAAGTCACTGACTCAGGAGGAGCTGGTGAAGCTCATGGAGTGGAAGTTAATGGTGAGTTATTGTAGATTTTCTCAATTTTCAGTCATGTCTATCTGTTCCTGGGAAAGCTGGGTGACAACCTCTATGGCGGATTGTACAGCTCCCGCAGGGGTTGTCGTCCAGTTTTCCCGGCCCCCTGAACTGTCTTGTTACTCAGTGATTCATCCCCAACCCTCGTTGCTGCCTGACTAGTCAAGGTTGCCATTCAGGAGCCTGGTTGATGACCTCTGTGGGAGCTTTTTTTTTTTTAAAGGAACTCCCCTTTAAGTGCAGGAGTTAAATTTTTTTGTTCAAACTGGGCAGAGAGGAAAGTTCCGACCGCGTCTGAAGCAAATGGTGTCATCTAACCCAGCGAGTACGGTAGAGAGCTGCAGCAGGAAAGCGTTCCAGCTCCTCCCCGATGTATCTGCCGCCATTGATGAGCTGTGCCAGCTGAAGGGCGTAGGACCTGCCACGGCCTCTGGTGAGTGTGAATTCACACCAAGTTGGCTCATAGCACGATGTAATGGATGCTTTCTGTGCTGAGCATCTTCTCCCCGTCTAGCGATCTTGTCGGCTGGTGCCCCCGACCTGGCAGCATTCATGGCAGATGAAGCAGTGGAGAGCGTGCCCGGCCTCACTCCTATACAGTACAATCTGAAACACTACATGAGGTACCTGGAGGAGCTGCAGAGGAAGGCTGAGGCCCTGAGCAAAGGTGAGGAGACGGCAGCAGGAGCTGCAGTGTAAAGCAAGGTGTCAGTCCAATGTGTACATTACTTATCCCGTACCAATTCTGAGTTACATCCTGTATTATACTCCACAGAATATCGGTATAAATTATCGGCTATCGGCCTTAAAGTTCACAGATTATTGGTATCGGCTCTAAAAAATCAATATCGGCCGATCCCTACACAGTAACTCCACCAGGAGAATAGGGAGTGCAGCTCTGGAGTATAATACAGGATGTAACTCGGGATCATGTTATTTCTCAGGACTGACAATATGACAACTTGTTTTCCAGCCTCACAGCAGGAGTGGACTCTTCACCAGGTGGAACTGTGCCTGTGGACCTGGAAAATAGCCCAAAAACTCTGCCCCGAGCTGCTGGATTCTCTGGAAGATGAGGAAGAAAAACCTACCAAGAGACTGAAGACACAACCATGAGATGTGGGCCGGGATGGAGAACACCCTCCATTATTATGTCCGCCAAGCCTTTTTTCTTCACTTGCCCCTTTAAGACCTGTTTCTATAATAGGGGCCCCTGCTGCATTAGCTGAACCTGCAGGCCCCGTCCTTTGCTGTATACCCATCATAATGGTCCTAAATGGTGTGCAGAGGAAAGCCTATAATGCACTTCACCCCATTTCCCGGCATTGTGAGAAATGTAGTGTGTACACGAAGCACAGTAAACTGATATTGGGAATGACGTGAGCTAACAGAAAAACAGCAGAACTACGCACGCAGCTCTGGAGGTGACGTTACTAAAAATGGCTTATTGGCAAAGTAACTCGCAGCACCAGGTCCGTCATGTACAGCATGATGATTTTATTCAGTCTTTTTTAAGCCATCGTTATTTTCCTTGTACAAAACATTGCGACACAATCTCCATCATAGAAAATTAAAGGGGTTCGTCCCTGACTCCTTCCCATGGGGTATATATAGGATTTTGGCACTTCAGACATGTGTCAAGGGTTAACCGCAAAACAACCGGTTAATATGGCGACACAATGCGACTCCTTAAATACTACCTCAATATATACTGCTCCAAATAATATAGATTTATCATTCATGTTTTATAATCATCCTGTTCTATATTGCTCTGATTTTTTATTTTTTTTATGTATTCACTGTTGACTCTTGAATAAATAATTTTCTTAAATACATATTTTTCTTAATCTTTATATATATATATTATCATTTTTGTAGAATTTTACTTTTGCACATAGTCATAGTGTTTGCTGCCATTTAATTTTGCCTGCACCGATTGGGATTTTACTAAAAATGGCTGCCACTACATTAGAACAGTTTTTTTCTTCAAAATGGCTGCCAGTTGCTCTTATTTCATGTCAAAATGCGTGCCACTTCCCCTTTGTTGCCTATAGCAACCAATCACAGCCCAGCTTTCCTTTGTGGAAAAATGAAACTTGGGCTGTGATTGGTTTCTATGGGTATCAAGGCAGTTTTTGAAATGAGGCTCAGTGTGTGTGTGTGTGTGTGTGTGTGTGTGTGTGTGTATATGTGTGTTTGTTTCAACCAACCAAAGCCCAGCTTACATTCCTAATGTGCTGTGGAAAAAATGAAACGCAGGCTCTGATTGGTTGGTGTGGGCAAGAAGGAGATTTGCCAAGAAAAAGATGTAGTCTGTTTTAAAATGGCCGTCTGTTAATCTTCTGAGGTGAAAAAAGTGCTGCCTATCACCTTCCTGTCCATAGAAAGATTGAAACGTAAGGAGAAGTCTGTATTTTAGGTCTCTCTTAAAACGTTATACAGCCTGTCTGTTTATAATGGTGCAGTATGTGGATTGACTGGAATATTTTTTAACATCTTCTAGGCCGGTACGAGATAAAATCCTAATGTGACAGGATTCAGATAGAGAATTGTTCTAAAAGCCAATTGACATTCATGTGTCTTCTATCAAAACATTAAGCAGTAAGTTGCCGACAGATTAGCGCCGTATTTCCTCTCGGCTGAGGAGATGTCATCAAATTGACTAAAACTGAGGCAACTGTGAGGAGCTACAAAATGCCAAAGGTGGGTTATCATCGGGCGCACGTTACTCCAGCTAAATGGCAGAAAAAATTACTTTGTTTTACTGTCTTTGCATCTTTTTCTCTAGTCACATCCAAAGCTGCTCTCAAAATTCTTCTGGTTGGCCTTGGAAGGAAACAGACGTTTAGTCGCCCCCTGGTGTCGGACTTGTGAGCTTTAGTCGCCCCCTGGTGTCGTCTGAGCTCCCACAATGCACTGCTTGCTGGTAAGAGGAAACCAGCTGGATTGTGAACGCAGCTTTGTATGTGAATGGATTACTCGAGATTTTTGGGGCTGCACGGCAGCAAAGTGGTGCAACCGGAAACTTTTGTGCGACTCTTTTAAAACTTAAAATACATCGAAATCACAGAAAAGTGGCGGGCTCGTCGCACGCGACTTGCATGGGAAAGTTGCGTGTGACTGATGACCTGCGACCAAAAATCCAACAGTGACTCCCATTGACCATTATTAGATGCGTTGTTGCTGCGTGAAATCCCGACCTTTATGTGGTGCATCACATGCCGCTACTTAGCCCCTGCCTAAAGAAAGGCGAAAACCCGTCGTGCATTATCGTTACCAACCCCACAAAGCCATTCATTATCTTCCATGTCGCTGTTAAAAATTGCGCTCCTGGGCCCAACCATAGTAAGTGGTTCATAATTATAAAAAATTTAAGGCATTTCAAATAAAAAAAAAAAATCCAAATAAATAGAACACTTCTCCTTTAAAGGCTACGGACACATTCTGGTCAAATTTTTAGGATTGCATTGTACTTATTTTTGGGGGAAAATAGCTATATTCGGTAGGTCTATATTACAAATGTTCAGCTGTTGTGAAATTGGTCTGTTTGCCAGCTGTCAGATTCTATTTTCTTTGAATCCTGTCATCTGATGGCTCATGTGTAGCTGTTATTTCTGAGCTCCTTACCGCATAAACAATTTAAGCCATAGTCATATCGGTTTGTAAACTAAAGCTCAATTTTTGTCAAAGTCAGGAGCTCAGAGATAAGAGCTACACTTGAGCTGTCAGATAACGGGATTAAAAAAAACTATTTGTAAACAGACTGATTTTTATCCCCCGTATCTCAGAATCGGCTGATCATTTTAGTAAATACCAATTAAAAAAAATAATAAGTAAATATGCAAACCTTAAAGAAATTGCCCCGAGGGTGTCTGTTCTGTTTTTGTTTCAGATATTGTAGCCCCCACTTTTGTCACCCCTTTTCCATCTTCCTGAACAGCATGCAGCGATACGAGAGGATTATTAAAAATCATTTTAGGGGTAAATTCTCTTTAAAAAAATGCCCGTCCATTTATTAGAAAAATATAGCTGCTTCCAGAAACAGTGCCACCCCTGTCCATGGGTTGTATCCGGTATAGCAGCTCAGCCCAGTTGAAATGAATGGGGCTGAGCTGCAATACCGCCCGCAGCTTGTGGACAGATGTGGCGGTGTTTTTGTAAGAAAGCAGCCATGCTTTTCTAATCCTCGACGACCCCATTATAGGGGGCGGCAAACTCAAAGCAGGCGCATTTATCATCCCCTATTGTAACTTCTTGGGAGGATTTTGCCACTTTTCCAAACAGTGGGTGAGTGTGTGCGGTTCGGAGCCTGGCACATTTTGCTGGTATAGAGAATACCTGAAATGTACACTGCTCCCTCGCTGGCATAGAGTTCAGTTCTTGCGCATAGATATGCCGCAGTTATTAACGGTGGAGCATCCGACCCCAGCTGGGGACCGGTTAAGACCAGCGTATAAGGCGCCAGTTTTAATGCCCCCCTTTAATTTCTAGTAACCTAGATCTACCTGCATTACTGCCATCCGCCACTAGTGGGCAGTGCGGTAGCATCAATAGTAACAGCGACCACCATCTTGGGTGAATTGCTGTCAGTCTGCGCTATGCGGCTATGATATCACAGTGTAGAAGTCACCCTGCAGTTCATAGCAGGAGATGAATATTTTGGGGGTCTCCCTGCCTGATGATAACCCACCTGCTGCAGCGAGAGAGAAAAAAATCGTATTATTAAAATAAATAAATCACCTGACCACATAAACATAGCAAACATCATCACATCACTCTGCTGTAGTGGACAGAGGCAAGAAGGTCGCGCTTCTCGCCCGTCCTCCTGCCCTCCTCTCGTCCGTCTCGCCGAAGGAGGCTTTGGCCATTGATCGACAAGCAGTTTTTTTTTGTTTTTTTTCCCCCGAATCAGCACCAGAATAAGTCCTTCGAGGGTGTGAGGCGTACAAGGTCGAAGGTCACGGAGGATGCGGGATCTGGACCCCGAGCAGGTCGTAAGCAAACACATTCCAGAAAATAGCAAAGGCCAAGAAGGTGGCGTAGCAAAGCAGGATCACCCACCAGCCGCACTGGTCCTGGAGGTTCTCCTCGTAACTGCGCAAGATGGTCAACCCCATGCTGACCCCGACCGCTGCGCCCGCCAGGTGCGCCATGAAACTGGGCTGGGGGCCGGCTGCTGGTAAAGGAGGGGAAAAACGAAGCCAAACCGCGCGGCCCACCTCCGAGCTCACTGTGGATACAGGAAACGGTGTCACACGTGGATTTAAAGAGGTTCTCCACCTTTAATGTATTTTTAGAAAAATCTGATTAATAATGGCAGATTGAGATGGGGGATGTCATGGTGGAATTTCTGCCTGGATGCTATTCCACTTCTCTACTGGGAGCATAGGGAACGGAGAGAGACTAGTTGCTATGTAAACACAGCCTGTAATCTAGGTGGTTGTTAGGCAGCATTTCCCTAGCAACCAGTCTAAAGGGGTTGTGTCACTTCAGCAATTGGCATTTATCATGTAGAGAAAGTTAAAGGGGTTTTCCGAGATTTTGATACTGATGACATGCTCTGGATAGGTCACCAGTATCTGATCAGGGGGGGGTCCGGCACCTGGGCCCCCCGCCGATCAGATGTTTGAGAAGGCACTGGGTCCCTGTGAGCGCTGCGGTCTTCTCCAAGCACATTGTGGTCATGCTTGGTATCGCGTTCAGCTCTGTTCAAGTGAATGGGGCTGAACGCAATACCAAGTAAATCCACTGTACGGCACTGTGCTCACAGGCGCGCTGGTGCCTTCTCAAACAGCTGAGCGGTGGGGGTCCCGGGTGTTGGACCCCCACTGATCAGTATCAAAATCTCGGGAAAACCCCTTTAATACAAGCCACTTACTAAGGTATTGTGATTCTCCATATTGCCTCCTTTGCCGGCTTCATTCATTTTTCCATCACATTATACACGGCTCGTTTCCATGGTAACAGACCACCCTGCAATCCAGCAGTGGTGCTCGTGCTTACACACTATAGGAAAAAATGGTGGCCGGGACAGTGGGAGCACACATAGGCTGGTGCTTTTTTTTATAGTGTGCAAGCATGACCACCGCTGATGGATTGCAGGGTGGTCGTAACCATGGAAACGAGCAGTACCTTCAGTAAATGCCATTTGCTGAAGCGACACAACCCCTTTAAGGCAAATGAGAGGCACAGAGGGGGGTAAAAGCGCTTTGTAGTCACCAAACCAGACAACCCTTAGGAACGCGCTGTAAAACGCTCAGGTGTGAACCCAGCCTTACTGCTATTTTTAAAAAAAAGTATCGATGGAGTATCCCTTTATATGGCATGATGCACAGTGCTGTTGGTGTTTACTGGAATGTTTAATACTCACTGCAAACCAAGGCAAGAACCATTCGGAGGACCTTGTACGGGCAGCGCATCCCAGCCCAGTTCTGGCAGGAGAAAAAAAGAGATGTTATTGGCTGAGTATACAGTGCCGCCATCATAGACTCAATGTGACTGTTGGGCCGCGGTGCCATGCAAATCGCCAAGCGATCATGTTCACTATGTGGCATGGCTGTACATTCCCGCGTGGCCCTCGTCTGGTACGTCGGCTGTTCATGTGAGAGCCAAAAAATGTTCGACCCTAAAGTCTTCCCAGAAAATAAATCTTAAAGGGGTTGTCCCATGAAATAATATCCTACCTATCTCAAACCAGCATCTGGATCTGAATGCTTTTGTAATTGCATGTTATTAAAAATTTATCAGCACCACTGTTATTCGGTAAAATGTACAGCGCCACCTGCTGTTTGTTCTTTTCTTTACTTCTCTGCCCACATTGCTGAGGTGGTCGCACACGCTCAGTTCCTTCCTTTAACTGCCACCAGATGTATCTACTGTTAGAAGCTGAGACAGTTACAGGAAGAGAGCTGCAGCAGAAATGACTCGCCCCCTGAGCTGTGATAGGGAGAGAGCTGCAGCAGAAATGACTCGCCCCCTGAGCTGTGATAGTGAGAGAGCTGCAGCAGAAAGGACTCGCCCCCTGAGCTGTTATAGTGAGAGAGCTGCAGCAGAAATGACTCGCCCCCTGAGCTGTGATAGGGAGAGAGCTGCAGCAGAAATGACTCGCCCCCTGAGCTGTGATAGTGAGAGAGCTGCAGCAGAAAGGACTCGCCCCCTGAGCTGTGATAGTGAGAGAGCTGCAGCAGAAATGACTCGCCCCCTGAGCTGTTATAGTGAGAGAGCTGCAGCAGAAATGACTCGCCCCCTGAGCTGTGATAGTGAGAGAGCTGCAGCAGAAATGACTCGCCCCCTGAGCTGTTATAGTGAGAGAGCTGCAGCAGAAATGACTCTCTCCTGAGCTGTGATAGGGAGAGAACTGCAGCAGAAAGGACACGTCCTCTGGGCTGTCAGTTTGAAATAAATCTAGCAGATCAACTAAACCAATGAATAGGGATATCTCTGGATCCATGTGAAGTACGGGGCAGGTTCTGGCTTCATTAGAAAGAGACTCATGTAGTATATGACATCTGATATATATATTTTTTTTACATTCCTGATGGAATAACCTAGTTAATGAAACACAAATATTTACTAATCAAAATGCCCCCGAATCCTGGCGTACGTGTGCCACAGTTACTGTTTTAGACATTTTTTGCACCTTCAATAAGGGGCGTGGCTTAAGAAGGGAAAAAAGCCCACCAATGGCTGGTGTTAAAGTAGAGATAAGTGTCCACCAGGCCTCATGCACAAGGCCGTATCCGAGCCGCATTTTCAGGCCGTATCCGAGCCGCATTTTTTGGTGGATTGCATCAGGACCCATTCATTCATATGGGGCCACACAAAAAATGCAGACAAGCACAAGTATGTCACCTGTGTGCTGTCATCATCCGTGTGCTATAGAACTACAAGTAACAGCACACTCTTCTATCAAATGCACAAAGATATAAGTAAACAATGAATGCAAAATACACTGCTTGGTTGCTGTACCCACTGTTAGAAAAAATAGAAGCTCTATGCGCATATTATTGATCAAAAATATGTCGGGCCCATCTACTGTCGGCAAGGTGGCTTCCATCAGACGGGGCCCACTCTAACACATGCCTCTCCTGGGCGAAGAGCCTACAACCTGGGCAAAGTAGGACCCAGCTATAAGCTACATGCCTCTAGGGCTTTCAGCCAAGACAGCGTGCACCTGCGTTCTCATACCTATACATTATGGAGGTGCTGGTTCATTTGTTTTCCTCTTCCTTTTCTAATACCGCTGGGGGGTGGCGCCCCCTGTTGGTGATTTTGAACCGTGCACCACCGCCCATTTACCGGGTGCTTTTAGTTAGCAGGATTACATAGCTGTAGTCTACTTTGCACATATTGTAGGCTGTTAGCCCAGGAGAGGCCTCTTTCACACGAGCGTGACGGATTAGGTCCGGATGCGTTCAGTGAAACTCGCACCATTTTGCAAGTTCTGTTTTGTCTGCGATTGGGTTCATTTGTTCAGTTTTTTCCACGCGGGTGCAATGCGTTTTTCATGCGCGTGAAAAAATACTGAAGGTTTACAAACATCTCTTAGCAACCATCAGTGAAAAACGCACTGTATCCGCACTTGCTTGCGGATGCAATGCGTTTTTCACCGAAGCCCCATTCACTTCTATATGGGGCCAGGGCTGCTTGAAAAACGCAGAATATAGAACATGCTGAGATTTTCACGCAACGCAGAACTGATGTACACAGACACATTGAAATGAATGGGTCAGGATTCAGTGCGGGTGCTCTGCGTTCACGTCACGCATTGCACCTTTCACTCGTGTGAAAGGGACCTTAGAGTAGGCCCCGTCTGTTGGAAGCCACCTTGTTAATCAATAATATGAGTATAGCAACCAAGCAGTGTATTTTGCATTCATTGTTTACCTATATCTTTGTGCATTTGATAGAGAAGTGTGCTGTTACTTGTAGTTCTATTGTATTGTGTTTCAGCCAAGGTAGCAGGCACCTTAGGGTGGCCAGACGTCCGTTTTTAGGCCTCACAGTCTGATTTACCAGCTCCTGCGTAGGGGCCTGGACGGACACAGGGATGTCCACCCTTTTAGTAGCTCACACTCAGACAGCAGCACTGCGCTGTCTAAGCCTGAGCTGCAGCAACTGACTGAGGCTTCTCTCACCCCCAGTCAGTCACTAGAGCCGCCTACATGGCTGCCTGAGGGCGAGAGAAGCACCCCAGCTCACCTTCCATTCTCATCCCGACGTTTTTACCCCTGCCCGCAATTTGGGGGGGGGGGGGGGGCGGCTTTCTGAGGTGAAGCCAGTGGCCACCCTAGGGCACCTGAGTTCTCATATCTATACATTATGGAGGTGCCGGTTCGTTTATTATTTTTTCTCTTCATTTATTTTTTTTGTATCCATGTGCTGTCCGCGTCCGTGTGCATCCCTGCAGCCGCTCCGCATATTATACAGCATGTCCTGTTCTTGTCTAGTTTACTAACAAGAATAGGCATTTCTACAAAGAAGCTGCGTCATGTGCACGCCCATTATCTGCGGTTTATGGACCGTAAAACACACACGGTCGTGTGCATCTAACCTTAGACAGGATTAGTAAATGTGCCCCAGTGCAGCAGTTTTTCCTGGAGTTACCCTTTAAGTTAATTGAAGAGCCACTGACCCCTCCAAGCAGGAGGAGTGGTCCCTTCCATTTCGGGATTAGAGCCACAGTTTGCATCTCATCACACAGCGCTATAACATGTCAGAAGATAATTTTAAGCTGCACTCGCATTTTTTAGTTCAATTTAGGTCAGTGTGTTGTTGCTATGGCGACAGTGACTAGGCCACAGTAACCTGCTATCCTTACGTGTCCTGCTATTAGGCCGTCTTATTACTGACAGCGCAGTGGTAGCTCTCGAGAAGACGGACAGCCTTCCAGTAATGAGCTAGCCTCGTCCCGTATGCCTGAAGTCCCGAGCCCTGTCATATAATAATCCTGAGGCGGTGGAAGCCTCGGCGGTGCTCTGCACTGTGTCAGTTCCGTTCATAACCCCACGTCTCCCCCTGGCAAGCTGTCACCTAACCTCATGTCACGCCGGGGACACAAGCAGCCAGGGGGCGAGTCCTTTTTTATTCCGCTATCATAAATATACTCATTATTTGACAAGAACGTGGCTATGTTTATGGAGGCCGCCCATTAGGCAGAGTGCAGCGCACTGATTTGCCCCCAGGCCCCCGATTCAGTCTGATTATTGGGGATTTCTTAGGATTGGAGACTGGCGACCATTTTGTTTGACCATCTTAAAAACTCTGGTATAAATCCAGAATCTGGTTGGAGACATTTCTGGGACTGAATATAACTTACCATAACAACATTAGCGAGGTGGGCAGAACACAGCGCATACACACCACCCGAACCGCCAACTAAGGGCGCCCTCATGTCTGTGACTGATACAGCAAGGGATCCTGGGAGAGAAGGCAAGGTAATGTTACAGGGCATATATTCTTCAGCGCAGGGGACAGTATTATAGTACAGTGAAATTTCCGCAGAAAACCTATGTATTTTCTGTGGCTGATTCTATGGAACCTGTCTATAAAGAGTCACAGCAGTATTATAGTAGTTATATTCTTGTACATAGGAGCAGTATTATAGTAGTTATATTCTTGTACATTGGAGGCAGTATTATAGTAGTTATATTCTTGTACATAGGAGGCAGTATTATAGTAGTTATAGTCTTGTACATAGGAGCAGTATTATAGTAGTTATATTCTTGTACATAGGAGCAGTATTATAGTAGTTATATTCTTGTACATAGGAGCAGTATTATAGTAGTTATATTCTTGTACATAGGAGCAGTATTATAGTAGTTATATTCTTGTACATAGTAGGCAGTATTATAGTAGTTACAGACGTGGACAAAATTGTTGGTACCCTTTGGTCAATGAAAGAAAAAGTCACAATGGTCACAGAAATAACTTTAATCTGACAAAAGTAATAATAAATTAAAATTCTATAAATGTTAACCAATGAAAGTCAGACATTGTTTTTCAACCATGCTTCAACAGAATTATGTAAAAAAATAAACTCATGAAACAGGCATGGACAAAAATGATGGTACCCCTAGAAAACACAGAACATAATGTGACCAAAGGGACATGTTAATTCAAGGTGTGTCCACTAATTAGCATCACAGGTGTCTACAACCTTGTAATCAGCCATTGGGCCTATATATATGGCTCCAGGTAATCACTGTGTTGTTTGGTGATATGGTGTGTACCACACTCGACATGGACCAGAGGAAGCAAAGGAAAGAGCTGTCTCAAGAGATCAGAAAGAAAATTATAGACAAGCATGTTAAAGGTAAAGGCTATAAGACCATCTCCAAGCAACTAGATGTTCCTGTGAGTACAGTTGCACATATTATTCATAAGTTTAAGATCCATGGGACTGTAGCCAACCTCCCTGGACGTGGCCGCAGGAGGAAAATTGATGACAAATCTAAGAGACGGATAATCCGAATGGTAACAAAAGAGCCTAGAAAGACTTCTAAAGAGATTCAAGGTGAACTTCATGCTCAAGGAACATCAGTGTCAGATCGCACCATCCGTCGTTGTTTGAGCCAAAGTGGACTACATGGGAGACGACCAAGGAGGACACCATTGTTGAAAACGAATCATAAAAAAGCAAGACTGGAATATGCCAAACTACATGTTGACAAGCCACAAAGCTTCTGGGAGAATGTCCTGTGGACAGATGAGACAAAAATCGAAGTTTTTGCCAAGGCACATCAGCTGTATGTTCACAGACGAAAAAATGAAGCATATCAAGAAAAGAACACTGTCCCTACTGTGAAACATGGAGGAGGCTCTGTTATGTTCTGGGGCTGCTTTGCTGCGTCTGGCACAGGGTGTCTTGAATCTGTGCAGGGTACAATGAAATCTCAAGACTATCAAGGAATTCTAGAGAGAAATGTACTAGCCAGTGTCAGAAAGCTTGGTCTCAGTCGCAGGTCATGGGTCTTGCAACAGGACAATGACCCAAAACACACCGCTAAAAACACCCAAGAATGGCTAAGAGGAAAAAATTGGACTATTCTAAAGTGGCCTTCTATGAGCCCTGACCTCAATCCTATTGAGCATCTTTGGAAGGAGCTGAAACATGCAGTCTGGAAAAGGCACCCTTCAAACCGGACACAACTGGAGCAGTTTGCTCATGAGGAGTGGGCCAAAATACCTGCTGAGAGGTGCAGATGTCTCATTGACAGTTACAGGAAGCGTTTGATTGCAGTGATTGCCTCAAAAGGTTGCGCAACAAAATATTAAGTTAGGGGTACCATCATTTTTGTCCATGCCTGTTTCATGAGTTTATTTTTTTACATAATTCTGTTGAAGCATGGTTGAAAAACAATGTCTGACTTTCATTGGTTAACATTTATAGAATTTTAATTTATTATTACTTTTGTCAGATTAAAGTTATTTCTGTGACCATTGTGACTTTTTCTTTCATTGACCAAAGGGTACCAACAATTTTGTCCACGTCTGTATATTCCTGTACATAGGAGCAGTATTATAGTAGTTATATTCTTGTACATAGGAGGCAGTATTATAGTAGTTATATTCTTGTACATAGGAGCAGTATTATAGTAGTTATATTCTTGTACATAGGAGCAGTATTATAGTAGTTATATTCTTGTACATAGGAGGCAGTATTATAGTAGTTATATTCCTGTACATAGGAGCAGTATTATAGTAGTTACATAGGAGACAGTATTATAATGGTTATATTCCTGTACATAGGAGACAGTATTATAATGGTTATATTCTTGTACATAGGAGCAGTATTATAGTAGTTATATTCTTGTACATAGGAGGCAGTATTATAGTAGTTATATTCTTGTACATAGGAGGCAGTATTATAGTGGTTATATTATTGTACATAGGAGCAGTATTATAGTAGTTATATTCTTGTACATAGGAGCAGTATTATAGTAGTTATATTCTTGTACATAGGAGGCAGTATTATAGTGGTTATATTCTTGCACATAGGAGCAGTATTATAGTAGTTATATTCTTGTACATAGGAGGCAGTATTATAGTGGTTATATTCTTGTACATAGGAGCAGTATTATAGTAGTTACATAGGAGACAGTATTATAATGGTTATATTCCTGTACATAGGAGACAGTATTATAATGGTTATATTATTGTACATAGGAGCAGTATTATAGTAGTTATATTCTTGTACATAGGAGCAGTATTATAGTAGTTATATTCTTGTACATAGGAGGCAGTATTATAGTAGTTATAATCTTGTACATAGGAGAAGTATTATAGTAGTTATATTCTTGTACATAGGAGCAGTATTATAGTAGTTATATTCTTGTACATAGGAGCAGTATTATAGTAGTTTTATTCTTGTACATAGGAGCAGTATTATAGTAGTTATATTCTTGTACATAGGAGACAGTATTATAATGGTTATATTCCTGTACATAGGAGACAGTATTATAATAGTTATATTCTTGTACATAGGAGGCAGTATTATAGTGGTTATATTATTGTACATAGGAGGCAGTATTATAGTGGTTATATTCTTGTACATAGGAGCAGTATTATAGTAGTTATATTCTTGTACATAGGAGGAAGTATTATAGTGGTTATATTCTTGCACATATAGGCAGTATTATAGTAGTTATATTCTTGTACATTGGGGCACTAATATAGTAGTTATATTCTTGTACATAGGGGGCAGTATTATAGTAGTTATATTCTTGTACATAGGGGGCAGTATTACAGTAGTTATATTCTTGTACATAGGGGGCAGTATTATAGTAGTTATATTCTTGTACATAGGAGGCAGTATTATAGTAGTTATATTCTTGTACATAGGAGACAGTATTATAGTAGTTATATTCTTGGACATAGGAGCAGTATTATAGTAGTTATATCCTTGTACATAGGAGCAGTATTATAGTAGTTATATTCTTGTACATAGGAGGCAGTATTACATAGGTTAGTACTGGTGCTGTTAACCTATTTGTCCTAGTTTGTTAGAACAACAGTGGAATTTCTTGCAATGTGACAACCATTCTTTGGGGCAGAAATGTTCTCAGAACAGTTGTCACTCTCCTTTCTTCAGGGTGACAGTGTGCTTTTCCTGGGTGACTATTAAGATTAAATCTGAGCCTCGTCCACTGTATTATGTTATTAACGATAGTGACTTGAATCATCCTAAAGACCTTGTATGTCTCTACTACGTCATATAGTTGGTAAATCACAGACCTACCTGCCAGCACCCCGGCCAGATACAGGAAACTTATCCTCAGCACCCCGTGCACCATCTCTAAGGGGACGCCAATCATTAGCTGCAGGAGGGTGTTAAAACCGAGCTGCTCCAAACTGTAAGAACAAACAGGGCAAATGTCAGCTAAAGATAAGAGATCACCTATAGAGAGAGGATCAGGGAGAGATCGGACGGTATATGATGAACACCCCTAACAGCGTATGACCATCAGGAGTCTCTGTTACAGTCAATGAAGAGAATTAGTCCACGACTCACAATTGTTTGCAAAAGAAACAACACATCGGTGCACGCAAAATAAGCATATTCATGCAAAAAAAATTAAATGCGGACAGGTAAACATAAATAATTTGATCTACTTTAGTCCATTGAATCCATATTTCAGCATATTAGCGGCCCGATCCAGCTTACAGGGAAATATCACAAATGTAGCTGTGAGCAATCATATTACTGCTGCCATATCTGGCCATAGATGGGAGGTTCTGTTACAATGTAATATCTGGTCGCCACAGCAATACCGCAACTGTACCGCTACTCTGACCCAGAAAATGCGGCAAGAGTGGTGGTCATGTCAGAGAAAAGTGAAGAAAAGATGGTCAGAAAGTAGCATATCACCGCAAAGCATCATGGTCTGGAGTTTCAAGCACTAGGGGCGGAGCTAATCATGGTAGAAATTTAAATATTAATTCCCACTCACAATAATCCCTCCCCAAACTAGAATTAGCTGCCGTGATTGGACACAATTCCCAGCAATGCGTCAAGAAAAGCGGAGCAGTTACCCATAGTAACCAATCAGGTTGCTGCTTTCAAAGACCTCAAGAGCTGGAATCTGATTGGTTGTTATGGGCAACACCTCCATGTTTCCCTTGCACTCATTTTGATAAATCTCTTGTTGCAGCAGTGGTCGGGGCCTGGCTCACCTACCTCAGAGTTCCAGCTCCCAGCAGTGCACACCTACCTTTCACTCTCCGTACCCTCCCGACGGGCCCAGCCGCCGAAGCAGCTCTGTCCCTCCAGCCAGCCTCTCCCAATCTGTCCTCAGGGCACGCTCCCTTTAGCTTTTAAAGGGCCAGTGCGCATGCCCTAATCAGTGGAGTAACTAGAAATAAATGGACCCTGAAGCAAATTTTTGAGCAGGGCATCCCCAGCAACTTCTTTGCAACCCCATCCTCACGTGCAACCCCCACTCCTGCGGCTAGTCAAGATCTCTCTCTCAGGCCAGGCCCAGCAGCCGCTCCATCCGTTTCCGACACGTATATACTGTATGTCATGTCACGGTATACGGTATGTCATTGTATAATACTGTTAATGGGGCCCTGACAATAAAATATTTTAGTCATCCTCCTGGGTGGGTTCTTTTCTGAGTTTGGAACCCATAGCAGCTGTTTCCACTATAGCTTTGCCCCTGGCCCTAATCTTCACCTGCTCCGCCCTCTACAGGTTTGCCTGAGCCGGCTGACCCCTGTGCATCAGTCATCCAGAGACTACTCCAGGAGGTAGTGGCCTGGTGGTTCCCCTGCAGTGAGGTCCAGATCCCTGTACAGCGGTTTGCCAGGATATCGCCCTTAGAAGTAACCCAAAGTCAAATCTGTTGATTAACAAAGTACGTGTCCATCCACTGCCGTAACATCTCTTAACCCTTACTAAAACTGCATACATTGCAAGGCACGCTAGACGCCAAATCATGGCCGCCATACGCCAAACCTTTACAGCAAAAGATGGCGCAGATCTTTAATACATTTAGTGTTATTACCCTGCCGCTTTATCTCAACACTTGTTTCCTGTTACCTACAATATTGAATATTCTAGAATGTTCTGTGACATTGCGGTCCATCGTCGGGATAAAGGCGCCACTTCTTTGGACATAAAATACTCCAAGCCGCGAGTCGGCGATTTTACCCTCGGTCACGGAAACGTCCATTAAGCCTCTATTTATACTTGTTTGATCCTCTGTGAGCTGCGGACGATTTTGCTGTATGAGACCACTTAGGGTCCAGGAGTTTCGTCACGGCGCGCGCCAGTAAAATGTGTCTCAGCGTCGCCAGTGAGCGTCAGCGTAAAGCCTATTTCCTGGCCCCGAGCCCAGAACAATTGTCACCGCTGTTCCCTCAGAAACGTCTATTCACTTTGGCATGTGGTCGTATTTCTAAAATAAGCCGGCTTTATTTGCATTAAATACAAGATGTGACAAATCGCTTTCGACGCCAATAGCGGCTTCGGAGGCGGCAAAGGAATAACCAGCAAACTACATGCAATTTAAAGAGATGCTCCACCCACGACTAATACTGGCTGAGTAATCTGCAGGTATAAAATCTGGCAGCATTGCTATGCATCTTCTGTATCGCTTCCTCCGTTTACCAGTTCACTTTGTAGAAATAAGATTGTTATGATCTGGAAACCATCAGCAAGCTGCCATTGACAGATCTTTATTTTATTATTATTATGTGGCTCTGCTCTGTTATTACCTGCCATGAACTGGCTGTTGATCTGATTGTCTTATTAAGGCCTCTTTCACACTACCGTTTTTTTTTTCCGTTTTGCGGTCCGTTTTTTGCGTTCCGTATACGGTCCGTATACGGAACCATTCATTTCAATGGTTCCGCAAAAAAACGGAATGTGTTCCGTATGCATTCCGTTTCCGTATTTCCCTTTTTCCGTTCCGTTGAAAAGATAGAACATGTCCTATATTTGGCCGCAAATCACGGTCCGTGGCTCCATTCAAGTCAATGGGTCCGCAAAAAAACCGGAACACATACGGAAATGCATCCGTATGTCTTCCGTATCCGTTCCGTTTTTTGCGGAACCATCTATTGAAAATGTTATGCCCAGCCCAATTTTTTCTATGTAATTACTGTATACTGTATATGCCATACGGAAAAACGGAACGGAACAACGGAACGGAAACGGAACCACAACGGAAGCAAAAAAACGGAACAACGGATCCGTGAAAAACGGAACGCAAAACACTGAATTCAACATACTGTAGTGTGAAAGAGGCCTAAAGGAGTTTTCTGGAATTTTGATATTGATGGCCTATCTTCAGGATCTGCTCGGTGGGGACCCCCACCGATCAGCTGTTGAGAAGGCACCAGCGCTCCTGTGAGCACCGCGGCCTTCTCCGTGCTCACCAAGCACATTGCCGTACAGTGCTCGGTATCGCGATCAGTCCCAAAGAAGTGAATGGAGCTGAGCGCGATACCAAGCACAGCCACTATACAATGTACGGCGCTGTGAGCAGGGTGAAGGCCGCAGCGCTCACAGGAACGCCAGTGCCTTCTTAAATAGCGGTGGTCCTGGGTGTCGGACCCCCACCGATCAGATACCGATGACCTATACTAGGGTCAAAAATTCCAGAAAACCCCATTAGTATCTCAGTGCTTCCTGCAGCCCAGCTCATGGACGTCTACACCGCCAACTCGGGCAGCAAGGATGCATTTGTTAAAGGGGTTGTCCGGAATTTGAAAAAAAAAAATGGCTGCTCTCTTCCAAAAACAGAGACATACCAAAGCACAGGTTGCGTGTGGCAGTGCAGCTCTGCCCCATCCAAGGGCACAGTTCATGGACAGGTGTAGCGCTGTCTGTGGAAGAAAGCTGCCATGTTTTTCTAGTCGTGGACAACCCCTTCAGTATGACTAGTTTTGGATGTTTATGCGCTATAAAGCATCAGGCACTATTCATGCTTGAAGCCGGCTTGTCCTGTGAAATCACACAAGGAGCTTGTTGACTGTTTCCACAGAGAAAAAGCGTAAAAAAGAGAACTTTAAAAAGAAGCTGCACGTTACATTATTGCACACAAAGCATATTTGGTGCAGGGAATCTGACGACGACTTATGTACAGATTTTTATGAGGATTTTCCCACAGATTTCTGTGAAGCGTGAAATCCGCTGCATAAATTGACCTGCTGAAATATGTCCCAAATATACCTCAGTGTGTGGGATCTTCCTCGTACAATACCAAGTGGAGCTTAAAGGGGATGTCTAATTAGAACAAGTCACAGGGCAAGTGATAAGTCTTTGATATGCAGGAGTCCCGTTTTAATGGAGCGGTGGACATGTATGAGACTGGAGACTGGTGTGGACCCCAGCGGCCTAACCCCTGCCCATCAGATGCTTATCCACTATCCCAAGTTGTTGTAATGAAACAACCCCTTTAAGGGCAGATTTCTATGCTGCAGTGATTTATACATTATTAACTCCCATGAAAAATATTCTGCCCTCTTTAAGCCAGCTCCTGGATCTGAATATTTTTGTACTTGCATGGTCCACCTCGCTGTGGTGGATGCATGTGCGCAGCTCCATCCTGCAACTGCCTCCTAGGGAGAGGGTTGCAGCAGAAAGGACATGCCCCCATAAGCTGCAGCAGAAAGAACGTGTCCCCATAAGCTGCAGCAGAAAGGACGTGCCCCATAAGCTGCAGCAGAAAGGGCGTGCCCCCATTAGCTGCAGCAGAAAGGACGTGTCCCCATAAGATGCAGCAGAAAGGACGTGTCCCCATAAGATGCAGCAGAAAGGAAGCGCCCCCATAAGCTGCAGCAGAAAGGATGTGCCCGCATGAGCTGCAGCAGAAAGGACGTGCCCCCATAAGCTGCAGCAGAAAGGATGTGCCCCCATAAGATGCAGCAGAAAAGAAGTGCCCCCATAAGCTGCAGCAGAAAGGACGTGCCCCCATAAGCTGCAGCAGAAAGGACGTGCCCCCATAAGCTGCAGCAGAAAGGACGTGCCCTTTACGGGCAGATTTCTATGCTGCAGTGATTTATACATTATTAACTCCCATGAAAAATATTCTGCCCTCTTTAAGCCAGCTCCTGGATCTGAATATTTTTGTACTTGCATGGTCCACCTCGCTGTGGTGGATGCATGTGCGCAGCTCCATCCTGCAACTGCCTCCTAGGGAGAGGGTTGCAGCAGAAAGGACATGCCCCCATAAGCTGCAGCAGAAAGGACGTGTCCCCATAAGCTGCAGCAGAAAGGACGTGCCCCATAAGCTGCAGCAGAAAGGGCGTGCCCCCATTAGCTGCAGCAGAAAGGACGTGTCCCCATAAGATGCAGCAGAAAGGAAGCGCCCCCATAAGCTGCAGCAGAAAGGAGGTGCCCGCATGAGCTGCAGCAGAAAGGACGTGCCCCCATAAGCTGCAGCAGAAAGGATGTGCCCCCATAAGATGCAGCAGAAAAGAAGTGCCCCCATAAGCTGCAGCAGAAAGGACGTGCCCCCATAAGCTGCAGCAGAAAGGACGTGCCCCCATAAGCTGCAGCAGAAAGGACGTGCCCCCATAAGCTGCAGCAGAAAGGAGGTGCCCGCATGAGCTGCAGCAGAAAGGATGTGCCCCTATAAGCTGCAGCAGCAAAGACGTGCCCCCACGAGCTGCCATCTTGATATAAATCTAGCAGAGCATTGGATGAGGAGATCTCTGGATCCATGTGAGGTACAGGGCTGGTTCTAGCTTTGTTAGAAAGACATTGTCATGTACTACACGATGTTTGATTATCATTTAATCATGGATAACCCCATTAAAGAGAAATTCCACCTTTACTAGAAAATGGTATCCTGGTAACAAGCAGGAGATAGCTTTACAGGGCGCCCTCTAGTGGTGAACGCAGCAGGTGCCCTGTCCAGGCTGGAGATCTATGGATTCAACTGGAACCCAATGCAGAAGCCTAAATATGTGCGTGTATAAATGTGTGATAATGGATAACCGGGTCAGTACCAGCGCTGACGGTGATACTGCTAGAACAGCACCAGGCTGCAGGCCCCCCAGAGATGAGGAGGAACCACTGCGAAGCCTGTAATTAGGATGTCACCGCTATGCTCTTGTGTTACCATGACAACCAGCACTGCGGCCTTGGGATCAATGCACAGAATAGGCCTGGAGTGGTTCAATAAAGCAGAAGAGAATGATGGGAGCGAACGGGAAGCACAAAGCCACGGCCTGACGGGCAATGTATGACACGCTGATGGTGTCTCCATTACTGCTACCTCAAGGTCGGACCCAGCTTTTCCAGGATCCTGAACGGCCAATCAAATAGGGCCCTGCTCCCCAACCACCTGCCGCTTTTCTTCTGGCTGAGGCTAGGTGACTAAGAGAAGTATTGTCATAGAAACCATCAGCAAGCAGGCTAGATCCTATGGATGCTTACCACGTCTCTGTCCTACTAAGTGCTCCTCTCTTATTCACGTCCATTACAGATACAAAAGTATTCACGCCTTCCAGCATGAAGAACTTAGACTCCATTCACACGTCCGCAAAATGGGTCCGCATCCGTTCCGCAATTTTGCGGAACGGGTGCGGGCCCATTCATTCTCTATGGGGACGTAATGGATGCGGACAGCACACAGTGTGCTGTCTGCATCCGCAATTGCGGAGCGCAGCCCTGATCTTCGGGTCCGCAGCTCCGCAAAAGATAGAACATGTCCTATTCTTGTCCACAGCTGCGGACAAGAATAGGCATTTCTTTAGGGGTGCCGGGCGGGTGTGTTGTGGATCCGCAATTTGCGGGTCCGCAACACACCACGGACGTGTGAATGGTGCCTTAAGGGGGACCCTACTCTGTGTCAGGCAGCTAAAAACAGGGTGGTTGGTGGCAGATTTCCCATGTCACATTCTTCATAGAATAGAAAAATCCATCAAAACAGTCTGAATAAAAGCTCTCGAGTACCTGGTTACCATGGAAACTCAGAAATCACATGAAAAAATATCTCCTGTATCTGCGAGCATTTATTTAACACCATATCTCCGCCTAATGAAACCTCCATCCTTCACCTAAACCCGCAAGAGAGGAACATGCACAGATACTCTTCAGTCCAGCGTGTTTTCATGTGACCTGCCTGTTTCCTATAATCGTTTGTAAAGCAGTATGGAAACCATCAACAAGGAGAGAAACTGCCACTAACAAACTGTCTTTATCAATATTTGTAACTTTGGCCATAGTGTGGGGAAAAAAACTGCTCTCCGCTGTGATAACTGCGCCATCGGGGGTTTAGAGGTGGGCCAGCGAGTGTTAATCGTCTGAGCCGCAGGTTATAAAGGGTTTATTGTGCCAATGAGACCCTCAGTCCATCCAAAACAATATACCCCTGGGGAAGTAAAGCACCAGAGATGTATAAGAATAAAATGGGATCCGTCAACAGCAGCTTGTTGATTGTTTCCAATTGCAGAATGTATCTTACAAAGATGGTGGATGTTACATCTACTTTCCCTTTAAAGAATCTTCCAGGCTAGAGGTTATACAGGTTCCATCACTATAAAAGTTGTCATTTTTGCAGCGCCCCCTACCCTACCTTTAGGGCAGTGATGGCTAACCCCTGGCATTCCAGCTGTAGTGAAACTACAACTCCCAGCATGCTCCATTCATTTCTATGGAGTTCTGAGAACAGCCAAGTAAGTGTACATCTTGGGAGTTGTAGTTTTACCACAGCTGGAGTGCCGGAGGTTCGCCATCACAGGCCTAGGGCATTGCCCCACATCACAAGCCACATACCATTGGTACAGATGAGGTTGACACTTACCCAACATGCATGAACATATAGGTTAGGAAGCGCCAAGCTTTTGCCCGATGTCCCGGGTGGTACACGAGGGGGCTCTTCATGTACTCGGGGTGGTAGGTCTGTAATACCCACTTGTTCAGTTTGACTCCATAACACAGGAATGCGATGATCTAGAGTGGATGAGACAGGCCTGAGAACAGCAGAAGAAGGACAGCGGGGTAGTCACCCCTTAGGTAGCAGGCAGGGTGGTGCTCTCTTCTATATATCCCATCTGTCAAATACTGAACAAGCCCTGCTGTCATTACATAGGCCCCCCGAATACCCCACACAGGGTGGATGGATAGATAGATATGAGATAGATAGATAGATACATGAGATAGATAGATATGAGATAGATAGATAGATAGATAGATAGATACATGAGATAGATACATGAGATAGATAGATAGATAGATAGATAGATAGATAGATAATAGATAGATAATAGATAGATAGATAGATAGATAGATAGATAGATAGATATGAGATAGATAGATAGATACGAGATAGATATGAGATAGATAGATAGATAGATAGATAATAGATAGATAATAGATAGATAGATAGATATGAGATAGATAGATAGATAGATAGATACATTTGATAGATAGATAGATAGTCTAGAGTACTGTAGATAGATAGATAGATAGATAGATAGATAGATAGATAGATAGATTAGCCATCGACACCAGTTCTCATGTGTTACTTGCCTGTGTCAGAGTCACGGCTGCCATGAATATAGGTGGTGGACATGGCCGATGCTGGTAGAAGTACCACCGCCTCTCCATCTCGCCCGGCAGGATCTCATAAGCCACATAGCGTACAAATCTTTTATAGACGCCCAGCCCGGCCTGGTCCAGCAGCACGTCGCGGGGGAGAGCTCTCTGGCCGCTGCTGATGGCTCTGCGGAAACTACTGGACCTCTTGCTGCTTATCTGTGTAGTGACAGTGAGGTGGTCTATGTTACGTGATATGACGGTCATGTATGATGCCTGCATGCTATCTTGTGACTCCCAGTTCTCTGATGCCAGACCTCCCTCTTTTGCAGGGACAGTCCCTATTTTGACCCAAGTCCCTCTGTCCCTCTTTGCTCCATAAATATCCCTCTTTTTCATCTGATGGATAGATTTGCATTAATACATCTACAATATTCATCCAGAAAGTGTTTAGCTCATCTTGTAGATTATTTTCATTATTTGATGCGATATAGATTTTAGAAATTTCTATATTCAGAATATGTGTGCGCTAGTGTAAAAGAAAGCTATTGAAGTGTATGGCTAGGCAGCGAAAACGGACTTGTCGCACAATGAACCAGAAGTGTCCCTAATAACCGTCCAAAAAGTTGGGAGCTATGTCCGATATCCACTTGGATTTTTTTTATCTTACTGGGTACATTTATAGTATAGTCAGAGCTCATGGGGGTAATATCTCAATCTTAACATTATGGGGGTCATTTATTAAGACCACCGTTTTAGACTTTGGTCTTAATAAGCCCCTGCTTATTAAGACCAATGTCTAAAACGCTGGTCTTAATAAATGACCCCCATAATGTTAAGATTGAGATATTACCCCCATGAGCTCTGACTATACTATACATCGCCGGTTATGAAGTGGCACCGGCCTCTCCATAACTTCGGCGCATCCACCGCCATTTCTAAATGTATGACAGCTCCCTTGCTGTCTTTTATATTTAGTCCATTTTCTATGCCTAAACCAGGTGTAAAAACTGATGGATGAGGCGGGCCTGCCGGACCCTTCCCCGGCCACGCCAAGCCCTCTTTTTTAGACCTGGCGTGAGCGAGGAAAAGTCTTTCTGGATAATAAATGACCCCCTATGTTTTTGTCATTTATATAACAATACAAATGTATAAATATATATATATATATATGTATAGTGTAGAAAGTAAAAGTGTTTTCATCAATAAAGTTATCAGCAAGATGTTGTTGACAGATCTTATTGTAATGACTTCATAATCAGGACAGCTTGACTCATTAAAGGAGTTTTCCAGGCTCCTGATATTATTGGCATGTTAACATCCGATCGGTGAGGGTCCGATACTCCCACTACCGATCAACTGTTCCCTGCAGTGAATGGAACAGGACGCACAGCGCTGATGAAAGTATAGTGGCCGTACCGGGTTACTGCAGCTCCGCTTCCCCTGAAGTGAAGGGGAACTGAGCTGCAGTAACGCGGCACGGCCACTATACTTTGATCGGCGCTGTGCTTCCTGTTCCGATTGGTGGGGGTGGAGAGGGTCTGACCCTCACCCATCAGATATCAGTGGTCTGTCCGGAGCCTATTATTGCCTGATAATAATTGATTCCCTACTGTATATTCATATTTTAAAGAAAACTTCAAGCAGAAACTAGCAACTAGCTGCTGTTGCCTGACCTTATTGACATTATATGTATATTTTTAGTACTGTGAACCCACAATAGTGAATTTCTGTACATGTACTTTATGTACTTGGAGAGGTTAGTTGCTATGAGGCCCCTTATGAGGGAAAGCTTTTGCATTGCTCACCAGGTCCACAAGCTGCAGGTAACAGATCTGCCCCTCTTCATTACCCTGTGAAAGGGCAAATAACATCTCCAGCTTGGCGGGGTCCAGGGGCAGCTCATGGTTGTTTACCAGGGCGGCAAAGGTGTCCGCACATACAAAACCCGTGTTATCTGGGTCAAGCTGAAAAGAGATATCATATCTTATAAAAGGAAGATGGATTGTGTTACAGACAGTGACTTTTTTTCCACAACATAGTCTTAGGCTACTTTCACACTTGCATTTTTACCTTTGACGGGCAGAGATCAGCAAAAACACTTCCATTTGTGATAATACAACAGCTCTGCTGTGTGGTGTAGTATAGAGGATCTGTCAGCTCTCCTGTGCGGTGTAGTATAGAGGATCTGTCAGCTCTCCTGTGCGGTGTAGTATAGAGGATCTGTCCGCTCTCCTTTGTGGTGTAGTATAGAGGATCTGTCGGCTCTCCTGTGTGGTGTAGTATAGAGGATCTGTCAGCTCTGCTGTGTGGTGTAGTATAGAGGATCTGTCGGCTCTCCTGTGTGGTGTAGTATAGAGGATCTGTCAGCTCTCCTGTGCGGTGTAGTATAGAGGATCTGTCAGCTCTGCTGTGTGGTGTAGTATAGAGGATCTGTCGGCTCTCCTGTGTGGTGTAGTATAGAGGATCTGTCAGCTCTCCTGTGTGGTGTAGTATAGAGGATCTGTCAGCTCTCCTGTGCGGTGTAGTATAGAGGATCTGTCAGCTCTCCTGTGCGGTGTAGTATAGAGGATCTGTCCGCTCTCCTTTGTGGTGTAGTATAGAGGATCTGTCGGCTCTCCTGTGTGGTGTAGTATAGAGGATCTGTCGGCTCTCCTGTGTGGTGTAGTATAGAGGATCTGTCAGCTCTCCTGTGTGGTGTAGTATAGAGGATCTGTCAGCTCTGCTGTGTGGTGTAGTATAGAGGATCTGTCAGCTCTGCTGTGTGGTGTAGTATAGAGGATCTGTCAGCTCTCCTGTGTGGTGTAGTATAGAGGATCTGTCAGCTCTCCTGTGTGGTGTAGTATAGAGGATCTGTCAGCTCTGCTGTGTGGTGTAGTATAGAGGATCTGTCAGCTCTCCTGTGTGGTGTAGTAGAGAGGATCTGTCAGCTCTCCTGTGTGGTGTAGTATAGAGGATCTGTCGGCTCTCCTGTGTGGTGTAGTATAGAGGATCTGTCAGCTCTCCTGTGTGGTGTAGTATAGAGGATCTGTCAGCTCTCCTGTGTGGTGTAGTATAGAGGATCTGTCAGCTCTCCTGTGTGGTGTAGTATAGAGGATCTGTCAGCTCTCCTGTGTGGTGTAGTATAGAGGATCTGTCAGCTCTCCTGTGTGGTGTAGTATAGAGGATCTGTCAGCTCTCCTGTGTGGTGTAGTATAGAGGATCTGTCAGCTCTCCTGTGTGGTGTAGTATAGAGGATCTGTCAGCTCTCCTGTGTGGTGTAGTATAGAGGATCTGTCAGCTCTCCTGTGTGGTGTAGTATAGAGGATCTGTCAGCTCTCCTGTGTGGTGTAGTATAGAGGATCTGTCAGCTCTCCTGTGTGGTGTAGTATAGAGGATCTGTCAGCTCTCCTGTGTGGTGTAGTATAGAGGATCTGTCAGCTCTCCTGTGTGGTGTAGTATAGAGGATCTGTCAGCTCTCCTGTGTGGTGTAGTATAGAGGATCTGTCAGCTCTCCTGTGTGGTGTAGTATAGAGGATCTGTCAGCTCTCCTGTGTGGTGTAGTATAGAGGATCTGTCAGCTCTCCTGTGTGGTGTAGTATAGAGGATCTGTCAGCTCTCCTGTGTGGTGTAGTATAGAGGATCTGTCGGCTCTCCTGTGTGGTGTAGTATAGAGGATCTGTCAGGCTCTCCTGTGTGGTGTAGTATAGAGGATCTGTCAGGCTCTCCTGTGTGGTGTAGTATAGAGGATCTGTCAGCTCTCCTGTGCGGTGTAGTATAGAGGATCTGTCGGCTCTCCTGTGTGGTGTAGTATAGAGGATCTGTCAGCTCTCCTGTGTGGTGTAGTATAGAGGATCTGTCAGCTCTCCTGTGTGGTGTAGTATAGAGGATCTGTCAGCTCTCCTGTGTGGTGTAGTATAGAGGATCTGTCGGCTCTCCTGTGTGGTGTAGTATAGAGGATCTGTCGGCTCTCCTGTGTGGTGTAGTATAGAGGATCTGTCGGCTCTCCTGTGTGGTGTAGTATAGAGGATCTGTCGGCTCTCCTGTGTGGTGTAGTATAGAGGATCTGTCGGCTCTCCTGTGTGGTGTAGTATAGAGGATCTGTCAGCTCTCCTGTGCGGTGTAGTATAGAGGATCTGTCGGCTCTCCTGTGTGGTGTAGTATAGAGGATCTGTCGGCTCTCCTGTGTGGTGTAGTATAGAGGATCTGTCAGCTCTCCTGTGTGGGTGTAGTATAGAGGATCTGTCAGCTCTCCTGTGTGGTGTAGTATAGAGGATCTGTCGCTCTCCTGTGTGGTGTAGTATAGAGGATCTGTCCGGCTCTCCTGTGTGGTGTAGTATAGAGGATCTGTCGGCTCTCCTGTGTGGTGTAGTATAGAGGATCTGTCGCTCTCCTGTGTGGTGTAGTATAGAGGATCTGTCAGCTCTCCTGTGTGGTGTAGTATAGAGGATCTGTCAGCTCTCCTGTGTGGTGTAGTATAGAGGATCTGTCAGCTCTCCTGTGTGGTGTAGTATAGAGGATCTGTCGCTCTCCTGTGTGGTGTAGTATAGAGGATCTGTCAGCTCTCCTGTGTGGTGTAGTATAGAGGATCTGTCAGCTCTCCTGTGTGGTGTAGTATAGAGGATCTGTCAGCTCTCCTGTGTGGTGTAGTATAGAGGATCTGTCAGCTCTCCTGTGTGGTGTAGTATAGAGGATCTGTCGCTCTCCCTGTGTGGTGTAGTATAGAGGATCTGTCCGCTCTCCTGTGTGGTGTAGTATAGAGGATCTGTCAGCTCTCCTGTGGGTGTAGTATAGAGGATCTGTCAGCTCTCCTGTGTGGTGTAGTATAGAGGATCTGTCAGCTCTCCTGTGCGGTGTAGTATAGAGGATCTGTCAGCTCCTGTGTGGTGTAGTATAGAGGATCTGTCGGCTCTCCTGTGTGGTGTAGTATAGAGGATCTGTCAGCTCTCCTGTGTGGTGTAGTATAGAGGATCTGTCGGCTCTCCTGTGTGGTGTAGTATAGAGGATCTGTCGGCTCTCCTGTGTGGTGTAGTATAGAGGATCTGTCGGCTCTCCTGTGTGGTGTAGTATAGAGGATCTGTCGGCTCTCCTGTGCGGTGTAGTATAGAGGATCTGTCAGCTCTCCTGTGCGGTGTAGTATAGAGGATCTGTCAGCGCTCCTGTGTGGTGTAGTATAGAGGATCTGTCGGCTCTCCTGTGTGGTGTAGTATAGAGGATCTGTCGGCTCTCCTGTGTGGTGTAGTATAGAGGATCTGTCGGCTCTCCTGTGTGGTGTAGTATAGAGGATCTGTCGGCTCTCCTGTGTGGTGTAGTATAGAGGATCTGTCAGCTCTCCTGTGCGGTGTAGTATAGAGGATCTGTCAGCTCTCCTGTGCGGTGTAGTATAGAGGATCTGTCAGCTCTCCTGTGCGGTGTAGTATAGAGGATCTGTCGGCTCTCCTGTGTGGTGTAGTATAGAGGATCTGTCAGCTCTCCTGTGCGGTGTAGTATAGAGGATCTGTCAGCTCTGCTGTGTGGTGTAGTATAGAGGATCTGTCAGCTCTCCTGTGTGGTGTAGTATAGAGGATCTGTCGGCTCTCCTGTGTGGTGTAGTATAGAGGATCTGTCAGCTCTCCTGTGTGGTGTAGTATAGAGGATCTGTCGGCTCTCCTGTGTGGTGTAGTATAGAGGATCTGTCGGCTCTCCTGTGTGGTGTAGTATAGAGGATCTGTCAGCTCTCCTGTGTGGTGTAGTATAGAGAATCTGTCAGCTCTCCTGTGTGGTGTAGTATAGAGGATCTGTCAGCTCTCCTGTGCGGTGTAGTATAGAGGATCTGTCAGCTCTCCTGTGTGGTGTAGTATAGAGGATCTGTCAGCTCTCCTGTGCGGTGTAGTATAGTGGATCTGTCGCTCTCTGTGGGTAGTATAGGGATCTGTCGGCTCCTCTGTGTGGTGTAGTATAGAGGATCTGTCGGCTCCTCTGTGTGGTGTAGTATAGAGGATCTGTCGGCTCTCCTGTGTGGTGTAGTATAGAGGATCTGTCAGCTCTCCTGTGTGGTGTAGTATAGAGGATCTGTCAGCTCTCCTGTGTGGTGTAGTATAGTGGATCTGTCAGCTCTCCTGTGTGGTGTAGTATAGAGGATCTGTCCGCTCTCCTGTGTGGTGTAGTATAGAGGATCTGTCGGCTCTCCTGTGCGGTGTAGTATAGAGGATCTGTCAGCTCTCCTGTGCGGTGTAGTATAGAGGATCTGTCGGCTCTCCTGTGTGGTGTAGTATAGAGGATCTGTCGGCTCTCCTGTGCGGTGTAGTATAGAGGATCTGTCGGCTCTCCTGTGTGGTGTAGTATAGAGGATCTGTCAGCTCTCCTGTGTGGTGTAGTATAGAGGATCTGTCAGCTCTCCTGTGTGGTGTAGTATAGAGGATCTGTCGGCTCTCCTGTGTGGTGTCGTATAGAGGATCTGTCCGCTCTCCTGTGTGGTGTAGTATAGAGGATCTGTCAGCTCTCCTGTGTGGTGTAGTATAGAGGATCTGTCAGCTCTCCTGTGTGGTGTAGTATAGAGGATCTGTCAGCTCTCCTGTGTGGTGTAGTATAGAGGATCTGTCAGGCTCTCCTGTGTGGTGTAGTATAGAGGATCTGTCAGCTCTCCTGTGTGGTGTAGTATAGAGGATCTGTCAGCTCTCCTGTGTGGTGTAGTATAGAGGATCTGTCAGCTCTCCTGTGTGGTGTAGTATAGAGGATCTGTCAGCTCTCCTGTGTGGTGTAGTATAGAGGATCTGTCAGCTCTCCTGTGTGGTGTAGTATAGAGGATCTGTCAGCTCTCCTGTGCTGGTGTAGTATAGAGGATCTGTCGCTCTCCTGTGTGGTGTCGTATAGAGGATCTGTCCGCTCTCCTGTGTGGTGTAGTATAGAGGATCTGTCGCTCTCCTGTGTGGTGTAGTATAGAGGATCTGTCAGCTCTCCTGTGTGGTGTAGTATAGAGGATCTGTCAGCTCTCCTGTGTGGTGTAGTATAGAGGATCTGTCAGCTCTCCTGTGTGGTGTAGTATAGAGGATCTGTCAGCTATCCTGTGTTGTGTAGTATAGAGGATCTGTCAGCTCTCCTGTGCGGTGTAGTATAGAGGAGCTGTCGGCTCTCCTGTGTGGTGTAGTATAGAGGATCTGTCCGCTCTCCTGTGTGGTGTAGTATAGAGGATCTGTCGGCTCTCCTGTGTGGTGTAGTATAGAGGATCTGTCAGCTCTCCTGTGTGGTGTAGTATAGAGGATCTGTCGGCTCTCCTGTGTGGTGTAGTATAGAGGATCTGTCAGCTCTCCTGTGTGGTGTAGTATAGAGGATCTGTCGGCTCTCCTGTGTGGTGTAGTATAGAGGATCTGTCAGCTCTCCTGTGTGGTGTAGTATAGAGGATCTGTCGGCTCTCCTGTGTGGTGTAGTATAGAGGATCTGTCAGCTCTCCTGTGTGGTGTAGTATAGAGGATCTGTCGGCTCTCCTGTGTGGTGTAGTATAGAGGATCTGTCAGCTCTCCTGTGTGGTGTAGTATAGAGGATCTGTCCCCTCTCCTGTGCGGTGTAGTATAGAGGATCTGTCGGCTCTCCTGTGTGGTGTAGTATAGAGGATCTGTCGGCTCTCCTGTGTGGTGTAGTATAGAGGATCTGTCGGCTCTCCTGTGTGGTGTAGTATAGAGGATCTGTCAGCTCTCCTGTGCGGTGTAGTATAGAGGATCTGTCAGCTCTCCTGTGCGGTGTAGTATAGAGGATCTGTCAGCTCTCCTGTGTGGTGTAGTATAGAGGATCTGTCAGCTCTGCTGTGTGGTGTAGTATAGAGGATCTGTCGGCTCTCCTGTGCGGTGTAGTATAGAGGATCTGTCAGCTCTCCTGTGTGGTGTAGTATAGAGGATCTGTCGGCTCTCCTGTGTGGTGTAGTATAGAGGATCTGTCAGCTCTCCTGTGTGGTGTAGTATAGAGGATCTGTCGGCTCTCCTGTGCGGTGTAGTATAGAGGATCTGTCAGCTCTCCTGTGTGGTTTAGTATAGAGGATCTGTCGGCTCTCCTGTGTGGTGTAGTATAGAGGATCTTTCAGCTCTCCTGTGCGGTGTATTATAGAGGATCTGTCAGCTCTCCTGTGTGGTGTAGTATAGAGGATCTGTCAGCTCTCCTGTGCGGTGTAGTATAGAGGATCTGTCAGCTCTCCTGTGCGGTGTAGTATAGAGGATCTGTCGGCTCTCCTGTGTGGTGTAATATCACGCAGATCTTGCTGGGCCACTTCACTGCCAGGTCATGCTCTCCTCATGTCAGTTCTGCTCTCTTCTTGATTCTTCACTGTAGACCTTCTGTCCTTGTTTTCTCTTATTAATTACTGTGACTCCATCTTGGAGTTTATTCATCTCCCAAGTCGCCCACACACAGAACACCCGGCTCTATGACCTGCTCTCCTGCCACACAAAGCCCTGACTCCCCTACACCTTCTCATGAAAACGATGTTGTGTTCAATCAGTCTCACCAGGATCTATTCAGTGCACACCCACATGTCCTTCCTGTACAGATACTGTCCGCACACCCCCGAGACACCCAACAGGACCTAAGAATCGCCACGTAACCTCCAACACCAGCTGTATAACCGTAATCCTCATGCACATAACATACCGCCCCAAAATATCCTATGCATTTAGATGTGAAAATAACTAAGACAAAAAAATGGAGCTCACAAAGTTCCGCATAAAAGGTATTATATTTTATTGAAACATAGTATATAACAATATATGTCATTATAAAGGGGGAAGTGACAGAGCAGACTCCATCCCGGCAGAGCACACTTTGTTTAGGTGAGTCCTGTTTTTGCTGTTGTCTTCCTGGAGTTTTGGCTAAGATTTTTGCGGGATTGCTCCGTATGTACTATTAGTTTGCCAATATCCTTATATTATGTATTGTTAATGACTCTCACAATTATTAACTCACCCGTCCGCTATCTTTTACTTCTATAGTATATCAATTTATATATACAGTACAGACCAAAAGTTTGGACACACCTTCTCATTCAAAGAGTTTTCTTTATTTTCATGACTATGAAAATTGTAGATTCACACCGAAGGCATCAAAACTATGAAATAACACATGTGGAATTATATACATAACAAAAAAGTGTGAAACAACTGAAAATATGTCATATTCTAGGTTCTTCAAAGTAGCCACCTTTTGCTTTGATTACTGCTTTGCACACTCTTGGCATTCTCTTGATGAGCTTCAAGAGGTAGTGTAATGCAAGGCACCAACAAACAGACCAGTGATGAAAGCAAAAAGGTGTTTATTCACCAGAAACATAAACGTCCAGGACACTTGCTGGTAACAAGGAATAATAACAAAAAAACAGGCAAGGAGATTCCAGGAATAGTCCCAACCAGTGCTGAATGATGCTGTGCACTTGGCAGTCGAGTCACTCCAGATCTTGGGTCCGCTGTAAGGACAAAGTTCCTGGCAGTCTTCAGTCACTAGGAGTTGTGACCTATACCTGGTTGAGGGAAAATAACAGTGGGCACTGATCACCCTGAGAGACCTCCTTTTAAATGCCTGCTGACCAATCCCAGGGTGCCAAGTGTCCACTACCATAGGTGAACAAATTGCCCTGCACCTGAGGACAAGGCCTAAGGCAATCACAAGTTGATTAACCCATGGCTGGCTCCCTAATCCACTTTGCTCTTGTGAGTCAGTATAATATGCGCCACTGGTCGACGAAGTGCATAAGAAGCGCGTACTCGCGACCGTGTATCCCTTTGCGAACCTGCCCTCGTGCGTACGCACGGACGCATGATTGACTCAGCGCGAGTATGCGAGCGCGTGGACCCAGATGCGGAAACGGAAGTCGCAGGAGACACCGGAGACAACCCTGGCCGCGGCGTCTTGTCACTCGCCTGGCCACTCTGTCCCCGGGACTCCGACGGTCCTCCCCTCCGATGTCCACGCGAACGCATCTCCGCACTGGCTCGCAAGGGGGTCAGCGCTGGTGCATCAGAGACACGCATAACCTGTCCCGCAACTCCACGAGGACCCCTCTTGGTTCCCCTGGAGTGCAAAGCAGGTGAGGATCTTACAGGTAGTCACCTGAAATGGTCTTCCAACAGTCTTGAAGGAGTTCCCAGAGATGCTTAGCACTTGTTGGCCCTTTTGCCTTCACTCTGTGGTCCAGCTCACCCCAAACCATCTCGATTGGGTTCAGGTCCGGTGACTGTGGAGGCCAGGTCATCTGGCGCAGCACCCCATCACTCTCCTTCATGGTCAAATAGCCCTTACACAGCCTGGGATGTTGAAATATAAATGATGGTCCAACTAAACGCAAACCGGATGGAATAGCATGCCGCTGCAAGATGCTGTGGTAGCCATGCTGGTTCAGTATGCCTTCAATTTTGAATAAATCCCCAACAGTGTCACCAGCAAAGCACCCCCACACCATCACACCTCCTCCTCCATGCTTCACGGTGGGAACCAGGCATGTAGAGTCCATCCGTTCACCTTTTCTGCGCCGCACAAAGACACGTGGTTGGAACCAAAGATCTCAAATTTGGACTCATCAGACCAAAGCACAGATTTCCACTGGTCTAATGTCCATTCCTTGTGTTCTTTAGCCCAAACAAGTCTCTTCTGCTTGTTGCCTGTCCTTAGCGGTGGTTTCCTAGCAGATATTCTACCATGAAGGCCTGATTCACACAGTCTCCTCTTAACAGTTGTTCTAGAGATGTGTCTGCTGCTAGAACTCTGTGTGGCATTGACCTGGTCTCTAATCTGAGCTGCTGTTAACCTGCGATTTCTGAGGCTGGTGACTCGGATGAACTTATCCTCCGCAGCAGAGGTGACTCTTGGTCTTCCTTTCCTGGGGCGGTCCGCATGTGAGCCAGTTTCTTTGTAGCGCTTGATGGTTTTTGTGACTGCACTTGGGGCTACTTTCAAAGTTTTCCCAATTTTTCGGACTGACTGACCTTCATTTCTTACCCTGGGTTCACACCTGAGCGTTGCGCAAACGCGCGTTTTACGCGCGTTTTTGTCGCGCGTTCTTATGCGCGTTTTTTGTAATAGTAAACGCGCGTTTGACGCACGTTTGTGTCATTGACTGCAGTGTCCTATGGCCACAAACGCGCGTCAAAACGCCCCAAAGAAGCTCAAGTACTTGTTTGAGCGTCGGGCGTTTTACAGCGCGTTCGTACGCGCTGTAAAACGCCCAGGTGTGAACCATTCCCATAGGGAAGCATTGGATTTCATGTCTTGAGCGTTTTACAGCGCGTTTGAACGCGCTGTAAAACGCTCAGGTGTGAACCCAGGGTTAAAGTAATGATGGCCACTCGTTTTTCTTTACTTAGCTGCTTTTTTCTTGCCATAATACAAATTCTAACAGTCTATTCAGTAGGACTATCAGCTGTGCATCCACCTGACTTCTCCACAACGCAACTGATGGTCCCAACCCCATTTATAAGGCAAGAAATCCCACTTATTAAACCTGACAGGGCACACCTGTGAAGTGAAGACCATTTCAGGTGACTACCTCTTGAAGCTCATCAAGAGAATGCCAAGAGTGTGCAAAGCAGTAATCAAAGCAAAAGGTGGCTACTTTGAAGAACCGAGAATATGACATATTTTCAGTTGTTTCACACTTTTTTGTTATGTATATAATTCCACATGTGTTAATTCATAGTTTTGATGCCTTCATTGTGAATCTACAATTTTCATAGTCATGAAAATAAAGAAAGCTCTTTGAATGAAAAGGTGTGTCCAAACTTTTGGTCTGTACTGTATATATATGTAAATTTGATTTCTATTTATTTCCCAATTTGATATATTTCTGCGGTGTGTGTTCTGCCGGGATGGAGTCTGTTCTGTCACTTCCCCCTTTTTAATGGCATATATTGTTATATACCATGTTTCAATAAAATATAAAACCTTTTATATGGGTACTTTGTGAGCTCCAATTTTTTTATCTTATTTGTTTTGTAAACTCGGGAGCTTGTACCGGTTTATCTATTTAGCTGGACCCATTTATTTAGCAACAATATTCATTGATACACTAAGTATTGGCAATAGGGATATCCATGGTCGTTTTTTGACTTGTATCATTTAGATGAGATTAGTCCATTGCAGCAGTTATATTCCTGTACATAGGAGGCAGTATTATAGTAGTTATATTCTTGTACATAGGAGACAGTATTATAGTAGTTATATTCTTGTACATAGGAGCAGTATTATAGTAGTTATATTCTTGTACATAGGAGCAGTATTATAGTAGTTATATTCTTGTACATAGGAGCAGTATTATAGTAGTTATATTCTTGTACATAGGAGGCAGTATTATAGTAGTTATATTCTTGTACATAGGAGGCAGTATTATAGTAGTTATATTCTTGTACATAGGAGGCAGTATTATAGAAGTTATATTCTTGTGCATAGGAGCAGTATTATAGTAGTTATATTCTTGTACATAGGAGGCAGTATTATAGTAGTTATATTCTTGTACATAGGAGCAGTATTATAGTAGTTATATTCTTGTACATAGGAGCAGTATTATAGTAGTTATATTCTTGTACATAGGAGGCAGTATTATAGTAGTTATATTCTTGCACATAGGAGCAGTATTATAGTAGTTATATTCTTGTACATAGGAGCAGTATTATAGTAGTTATATTCTTGTACATAGGAGGCAGTATTATAGAAGTTATATTCTTGTACATAGGAGCAGTATTATAGTAGTTATATTCTTGTACATAGGAGGCAGTATTATAGTAGTTATATTCCTGCACATAGGAGGCAGTATTATAGTAGTTATATTCTTGTACATAGGAGCAGTATTATAGTAGTTATATTCCTGTACATAGGAGCAGTATTATAGTAGTTATATTCTTGTACATAGGAGCAGTATTATAGCAGTTATATTCCTGTACATAGGAGCAGTATTATAGTAGTTATATTCCTGTACATAGGAGGCGGTATTATAGTAGTTATATTCTTGTACATAGGAGACAGTATTATAGTAGTTATATTCTTGTACATAGGAGCAGTATTATAGTAGTTATATTCTTGTACATAAGAGGCAGTATTATAGTAGTTATATTCTTGCACATAGGAGCAGTATTATAGTAGTTATATTCTTGTACATAGGAGCAGTATTATAGTAGTTATATTCTTGTACATAGGAGCAGTATTATAGTAGTTATATTCCTGTACATAGGAGCAGTATTATAGTAGTTATATTCTTGTACATAGTAGACAGTATTATAGTAGTTATATTTTTTGTACATAGGAGCAGTATTATAGTAGTTATATTCTTGTACATAGGATCAGTATTATAGTAGTTATATTCTTGTACATAGGAGCAGTATTATAGTAGTTATATTCTTGTACATAAGAGCAGTATTATAGTAGTTATATTCTTGTACATAGGAGCAGTATTATAGTAGTTGTATTCTTGTACATAAGAGGCAGTATTATAGTAGTTATATTCTTGTGCATAGGAGGCAGTATTATAGTAGTTATATTCATGTACATAGGAGCAGTATTATAGAAGTTATATTCTTGTGCATAGGAGCAGTATTATAGTAGTTATATTCATGTACATAGGAGCAGTATTATAGTAGTTATATTCTTATACATAGGAGCAGTATTATAGTAGGTATATTGTTGTAAATATAAGCAGTATTATAATAGTTATATTCTTGTACATAGAAGGCAGTATTATAGTAGTTATATTCTTGTACATAGAAGCAGTATTATAGCAGTTATATTCTTGTACATAGGAGCAGTATTATAGTAGTTATATCCTTGTACATAGGAGCAGTATTATAGTAGTTATATTCTTGTACACAGGAGCAGTATTATAGTAGTTATATTCTTGTACATAGAAGGCAGTATTATAGTAGTTATATTCTTGTACATAGAAGCAGTATTATAGCAGTTATATTATTGTACATAGGAGCAGTATTATAGTAGTTATATCCTTGTACATAGGAGCAGTATTGGAGTAGTTATATTCCTGTACATAGGAGCAGTATTATAGTAGTTATATTCCTGTACATAGGGGCAGTATTATAGTAGTTATATTCTTGTACATAGGAGCAGTATTATAGTAGTTATATTCTTGTACATAGGAGCAGTATTATAGTAGTTATATTCTTGTACGTAGGAGCAGTATTATAGTAGTTATATTCTTGTACATAGGAGCAGTATTATAGTAGTTATATTCTTGTACATAGGAGGCAGTATTATAGTAGTTATATTCTTGTACATAGGAGCAGTATTATAGTAGTTATATTCCTATACATAGGAGCAGTATTATAGTAGTTATATTCTTGTACATAGGAGCAGTATTATAGTAGTTATATTCCTGTACATAGGAGCAGTATTATAGTAGTTATATTCCTGTACATAGGAGCAGTATTATAGTAGTTATATTCCTGTACATAGGAGCAGTATTATAGTAGTTATATTCTTGTACATAGGAGGCAGTATTATAGTAGTTATATTCTTGTACATAGGAGCAGTATTATAGTAGTTATATTCCTGTACATAGGAGCAGTATTATAGTAGTTATATTCTTGTACATAGGGGGCAGTATTATAGTAGGTATATTCTTGTACATAGGAGCAGTATTATAGCAGTTATATTCTTGTACATAGGAGCAGTATTATAGTAGTTATATTCTTGTACATAGGAGCAGTATTATAGTAGTTATATTCCTGTACATAGGAGCAGTATTATAGTAGTTATATTCTTGTACATAGGAGCAGTATTATAGTAGTTATATTCTTGTACATAGGAGGCAGTATTATAGTAGTTATATTCTTGTACATAGGAGCAGTATTATAGTAGTTATATTCCTGTACATAGGAGCAGTATTATAGTAGTTATATTCTTGTACATAGGGGGCAGTATTATAGTAGGTATATTCTTGTACATAGGAGCAGTATTATAGCAGTTATATTCTTGTACATAGGAGCAGTATTATAGTAGTTATATTCTTGTACATAGGAGCAGTATTATAGTAGTTATATTCCTGTACATAGGAGCAGTATTATAGTAGTTATATTCTTGTACATAGGAGCAGTAGTATAGTAGGGCTTTAGCTGAATGGGCTTGAAACATTACCGCCAATCATATGTACTGGAAATGTGTTTCTCTTGGTAGGTCAGAAAATGCACATTACTAAGTTGTATATAAGCTAATATGAAACATCTGCTCCTCCCTGATTTATGATGGGAACAACATCTGTTTTATATACTTTACAGTCTTGATCTGCTCTACTTGGTTATCATCATTAGTCCCACAGACTTTGAGTGGACCACCAGCATGCACGCTCGACCACCGCTGCATTCATACCGACCCTTGCTGCAGGTATGTAGTGAGGATGAATGGGGGTTTGAGACATTTATTGTAGTAATTAGTGAGGGTCCCATCGATGGGGTCAGTGTTTAGACAATAATCACCCCTCCAGTTGATAAGTAATAAATGGCGATTGAAGAAGTACTCCATTGTCCGTTAAAGGGATTGACAGCTGAAATAATAATTTCTGTGCCCATAATATAAGATTTACCACTTAATATTAGGCTTGAGTTGAGGTGGTTATTTCTGCAGATATCAGTCTCTGGCTCCTGCTCCACACTGGAGGGGCTTCCTGAGTCGCACGAGACCCTTGGTGTGAGGCGGCTAAGCCAGCCATTATCCAGTCATCCGGCCCCTTCTCACACAGGACTGGTCACGCTCCGACTCAGGACAGAAGAAGAGGTGCCGGCACTGCAAACCCAAACCGATAAACTGGAGACTGTGGTGTCCTTGTTCATTCAAGCCTATTAGTAATCTATTTCAATCATAAAGGAATGTTAACAGAATTATTGTAGCTGGACAATCCCTTTAAATGTTCACATAGACCAGTTGTGATGTCTCATCGCCTATATACTAGGTGCTTCTCAGTGTCACACGTCCACATCATCTGATTCTCTATGTGGGGACTTGATCCGTCCTTCTCAGACATAAAAGGTCATGTTCCTAATACACCGAGCCACCGAATTATCATACGCCCAGCTCATACCCCTGACACGTTCTATAACGACTTATAAAATTCAATACTAAATTAAAGAAACCATGGTGAAAAATATAAAGAAATTAAAAATCATTCTCCTCACCCGACCTGTTTCATCGTGTCCCTTGTGTCACATGTATGGCTGCTCTCCCTGTCATCTACTCAGTCAAACTTCTCCTTGTTCTCATCATTAATACATGTTACAGTATTACATTATCCAGCTCCAAAATCTTTCTCCTCCTGTCACTTCACATAGCACTAACCCCTCATCGTCCTCCATGCTCTCATACCCTCAGTGGATGCTGTCACTCTCATCCTCTCTCTCTCATACCCTCAGTGGATGCTGTCACTCTCATCCTCTCTCTATCATACCCTCAGTAGATGCTGTCACTCTCATCATCCATGCTCTCATACACTCAGAAGATGCGGTCACTCTCATCATTCCTCTCTCATACTCTCAGTAGATGCGGTCACTCTCTCATACCCTCAGTAGATGCTGTCACTCTCATCCTCCCTCTCTCATACCCTCAGTAGATGCTGTCACTCTCATCCTCTCTCTCATACCCTCAGTAGATGCTGTCACTCTCATCCTCTCTGTCAAACCTTCAGTAGATGCTGTCAGTCTCATTCTCTCTCTCTCTCTTATACAATCAGTAGATCCGGTCACTCTCATCCTCCCTCTCTCATACCCTCAGTAGATGCTGTGACTCTCATCCTCCCTCTCTCATACACTCAGTAGATGCAGGCACTCTTATGCTCTCTCTCACTCTCATCCTCTCTCTCATACACTCAGTAGATGCTGTCACTCTCATCATCCCTCTCTCATACACTCAGTAGATGCTGTCACTGTCATACTCCCTCTCATACACTCAGTAGATGCTGGCACTCTCATCCTCTCGCTCTCTTTCTCTCTCTCTCATACTCTCCGTAGATGCTGTCACTCTCATCCTCCCTCTCTAATACACTCAGTAGATGCTGTCACTCTCATCCTCCATGCTCTCATACACTCAGAAGATGCGGTCACTCTCATCATTCCTCTCTCATACCCTCAGTAGATGCTGTCACTCTCATCCTCCCTCTCTAATACACTCAGTGGATGCTGTCCCTCTCATCCTCCATGCTCTCATACACTCAGAAGATGCGGTCACTCTCATCATTCCTCTCTCATACCCTCAGTAGATGTGGTCACTCTCATCCTCTCTCTCATACCCTCAGTGGATGCTGTCCCTCTCATCCTCTCTCTCTCATACCCTCAGTAGATGCTTTCACTCTCATCCTCCTTCTCTCATACCTTCAGTAGATGCTGTCACTCTCATCCTCCCTCTCTCATACACTCAGTAGATGCTGTCACTCTCATCCACCATCTGTCATACCCTCAGTAGATGTGGTCACTCTCATCATCCCTCTCTCATACCTTCAGTAGATGCTGTCACTCTCATCATCCCTATCTCATACCCTCAGTAGATGCTGTTACTCTCATCATCCCTCTCTCATACCCTCACTAGATGCGGTCACTCTCATCCTCCATGCTCTCATACCTTCAGTAGATGCTGTCACTCTCATCATCCCTCTCTCATACCCTCAGTAGATGTAGTCACTCTCAACATCCCTCTCTCATACCCTCAGTTGATGCTGTCACTCTCATTCTTAATGCTCTCATACCTTTAGTAGATGCTGTCAATCTCATCCTCCCTCTCTCATACCCTCAGTAGATGTGGTCACTCTCATCATCCCTCTCTCATACCCTCACTAGATGCGGTCACTCTCATCCTCCATGCTCTCATACCCTCAGTAGATGCTGTCACTCTCATCCTCCCTCTCTCATACCTCCAGTAGATGCGGTCACTCTCATCATCCCTCTCTCATACCCTCACTAGATGCAGTCACTCTCATCCTCCATGCTCTCATACACTCAGTAGATGCGATCACTCTCATCATCCCTCTCTCATACCCTCAGTAGATGCGGTCACTCTCATCCTCCATGCTCTCATACCCTCAGTAGATGCTGTTGTTCTCATCATCCCTTTCTCATACCTTCAGTAGATGCTGCCACTCTCATCATCCCTCTCTCATACCCTCGCTAGATGGGGTCACTCTCATCCTCCATGCTCTCATACACTAAGTAGATGCGATCACTCTCATCCTCCCTCTCTCATACCCTCAGTAGATGCAGTCACTCTCATCATCCCTCTCTCATACCCTCACTAGATGCGGTCACTCTCATCATCCCTCTCTCATACCCTCAGTAGATGCAGTCACTCTCATCATCTCTCTCTCATACCCTCAGTAGATTCGGTCACTCTCATCATCCCTCTCTCATACTCTCAGTAGATGTGGTCACTCTCATCATCCCTCTCTCATACCCTCAGTAGATGCGGTCACTCTCATCCTCCATGCCCTCATACCCTCAGTAGATGTGGTCACTCTTATCATCCCTCTCTCATACCCTCAGTAGATGCGGTCACTCTCATCCTCCATGCTCTCATACCCTCAGTAGATGCAGTCACTCTCATCCTCCATGCTCTCATACCCTCAGTAGATGTGGTCACTCTCATCCTCCCTCTCTCATACCCTCAGTACATGCTGTCACTCTCATCCTCCCTCTCTCATACCCTCAGTAGATGCAGTCACTCTCATCATCCCTCTCTCATACCCTCAGTAGATGCGGTCACTCTCATCATCCCTCTCTCATACCCTCAGTAGATGCGGTCACTCTTATCCTCCCTCTCTCATACCCTCAGTAGATGCTGTCACTCTCATCATCCCTCTCTCATACCCTCAGTAGATGCGGTCACTCTCATCCTCCCTCTCTCATACCCTCAGTACATGCTGTCACTCTCATCCTCCCTCTCTCATACCCTCAGTAGATGCAGTCACTCTCATCATCCCTCTCTCATACCCTCAGTAGATGCGGTCACTCTCATCATCCCTCTCTCATACCCTCAGTAGATGCGGTCACTCTTATCCTCCCTCTCTCATACCCTCAGTAGATCAGTAGATGCGGTCACTCTCATCCTCCCTCGCTCATACCCCCAGTGGATGCTGTCACTCTCATCATTCCTCTCTCATACCCTCAGTAGATGTGGTCACTCTCATCATCCCTCTCTCATACCCTCAGTAGATTCGGTCACTCTTATCCTCCCTCTCTCATACCCTCAGTGGATGCTGTCACTCTCATCATCCCTCTCTCATACCCTCAGTAGATGCGGTCACTCTCATCCTCCCTCTCTCATACCCTCAGTGGATGCTGTCACTCTCATCATCCCTCTCTCATACCCTCAGTACATGCTGTCACTCTCATCCTCCCTCTCTCATACCCTCAGTGGATGCTGTCACTCTCATCATCCCTCTCTCATACCCTCAGTAGATGCGGTCACTCTCATCCTCCCTCTCTCATACCCTCAGTGGATGCTGTCACTCTCATCATCCCTCTCTCATACCCTCAGTACATGCTGTCACTCTCATCCTCCCTCTCTCATACCCTCAGTAGATGCTGTCACTCTCATCATCCCTCTCTCATACCCTCAGTACATGCTGTCACTCTCATCCTCCCTCTCTCATACCCTCAGTGGATGCGGTCACTCTCATCATCCCTCTCTCATACCCTCAGTAGATGCGGTCACTCTCATCCTCCATGCTCTCATACCCTCAGTAGATGTGGTCACTCTCATCATCCCTCTCTCATACCCTCAGTAGATGCGGTCACTCTCATCCTCCCTCTCTCATACCCTCAGTGGATGCTGTCACTCTCATCATCCCTCTCTCATACCCTCAGTAGATGCGGTCACTCTCATCCTCCCTCTCTCATACCCTCAGTAGATGTGGTCACTCTCATCATCCCTCTCTCATACCCTCAGTAGATGCGGTCACTCTCATCCTCCGTGCTCTTCCCCCTCCCTCCCGTCTTACCTGCCCCTGGATGAGGCGCAGCAGGGAGCTCCTGTCCATATACCCGCAGCGGGGCTGTTGTACGGGGCGCTGCGCTGTGGTGGGGGGTGAGCTCTACCTGCAGAGCAGCCCCCCACTCCAGGGATACAGGGAGAGAGTGTGGAGGTCCGGGAGGGGAAGGGGGGACTTGCAACGGAGACAGAAACGAGGGGGGAAGGAGAGGATGGTGCAATGATTGACAGCTGCCCCTCCTGCCCAGTGCAGGGGAGATACCAGGAGGGGGCAGGTGAGCCCGAGTGACGGAGGATGGAGGGTATGTACTGGGCAGCAGGATGCAGGCACTGGCACAGCCCGGGGGCTGAACACACCGGAGATCCAGGTGATGCCCACCCGATCCACGCTTCCACACACGGCAGAGAGCTGTCACATCCCCCTCCCCTCACACACAGGCCTGGGCACCGCCTGCGAATGCCAATGAGACAGATCGGGGGTGTGTGGCAGCCAGCAGCCAATGGCAGGCCGGGGAATGGGGGGCCAAGCCTGGAGGGAGGGGGAGATGCAGCTCATCATCACCTGAGAGCACCCCAAGCCCATCAGTGTGTCCTCCACCTCACAGCAACAGAGTGTCAGCTCCTGGGCCAGGAATTACAGTGTATCCCCTCCCAGCAACAATGTATCCTCTCCCTGCAGCAGATGAGCCAGGAATAACAGTGTATCCACCTCCCAGCAACAATGTATCCTCTCCCTGCAGCAGATGAGCCAGGAATAACAGTGTATCCACCTCACAGCAACAATGTATCCTCTCCCTGCAGCAGATGAGCCAGGAATTACAGTGTATCCCCTCACAGCAACAATGTATCCTCTCCCTGCAGCAGATGAGCCGGGAATTACAGTGTATCCACCTCACAGCAACAATGTATCCTCTCCCTGCAGCAGATGAGCCAGGAATAACAGTGTATCCCCTCACAGCAACAATGTATCCTCTCCCTGTAGCAGATGAGCCAGGAATAACAGTGTATCCACCTCACAGCAACAATGTATCCTCTCCCTGCAGCAGATGAGCCAGGAATTACAGTGTATCACATCACAGCAACAATGTATCCTCTCCCTGCAGCAGATGAGCCGGGAATTACAGTGTATCCACCTCACAGCAACAATGTATCCTCTCCCTGTAGCAGATGAGCCGGGAATTACAGTGTATCCACCTCCCAGCAACAATGTATCCTCTCCCTGCAGCAGATGGGCCGGGAATTACAGTGTATCCCCCTCACAGCAACAATGTATCCTCTCCCTGCAGCAGATGAGCCAGGAATTACAGTGTATCCACCTCCCAGCAACAATGTATCCTCTCCCTGCAGCAGATGAGCCGGGAATTACAGTGTATCACCTCACAGCAACAATGTATCCTCTCCCTGCAGCAGATGAGCCGGGAATTACAGTGTATCCACCTCACAGCAACAATGTATCCTCTCCCTGCAGCAGATGAGCCAGGAATAACAGTGTATCCACCTCACAGCAACAATGTATCCTCTCCCTGCAGCAGATGAGCCGGGAATTACAGTGTATCCACCTCCCAGCAACAATGTATCCTCTCCCTGCAGCAGATGAGCCGGGAATTACAGTGTATCCCCTCACAGCAGCAATGTATCCTCTCCCTGCAGCAGATGAGCCGGGAATTACAGTGTATCCCCTCACAGCAACAATGTATCCTCTCCCTGCAGCAGATGAGCCAGGAATTACAGTGTATCCACCTCACAGCAACAATGTATCCTCTCCCTGCAGCAGATGAGCCGGGAATAACAGTGTATCCACCTCACAGCAACAATGTATCCTCTCCCTGCAGCAGATGAGCCGGGAATTACAGTGTATCCACCTCACAGCAACAATGTATCCTCTCCCTGCAGCAGATGAGCCGGGAATTACAGTGTATCCACCTCCCAGCAACAATGTATCCTCTCCCTGCAGCAGATGAGCCGGGAATTACAGTGTATCCACCTCACAGCAACAATGTATCCTCTCCCTGCAGCAGATGAGCCGGGAATTACAGTGTATCCCCTCACAGCAACAATGTATCCTCTCCCTGCAGCAGATGAGCCGGGAATTACAGTGTATCCCCTCACAGCAACAATGTATCCTCTCCCTGCAGCAGATGAGCCAGGAATTACAGTGTATCCACCTCACAGCAACAATGTATCCTCTCCCTGCAGCAGATGAGCCGGGAATTACAGTGTATCCCATCACAGCAACAATGTATCCTCTCCCTGCAGCAGATGAGCCAGGAATTACAGTGTATCCACCTCACAGCAACAATGTATCCTCTCCCTGCAGCAGATGAGCCGGGAATTACAGTGTATCCCCTCACAGCAACAATGTATCCTCTCCCTGCAGCAGATGAGCCAGGAATTACAGTGTATCCACCTCCCAGCAACAATGTATCCTCTCCCTGCAGCAGATGAGCCGGGAATTACAGTGTATCCACCTCACAGCAACAATGTATCCTCTCCCTGCAGCAGATGAGCCGGGAATTACAGTGTATCCACCTCACAGCAACAATGTATCCTCTCCCTGCAGCAGATGAGCCGGGAATTACAGTGTATCCACCTCACAGCAACAATGTATCCTCTCCCTGCAGCAGATGAGCCAGGAATTACAGTGTATCCCCTCACAGCAACAATGTATCCTCTCCCTGCAGCAGATGAGCCGGGAATTACAGTGTATCCCCTCACAGCAACAATGTATCCTCTCCCTGCAGCAGATGAGCCGGGAATTACAGTGTATCCACCTCACAGCAACAATGTATCCTCTCCCTGCAGCAGATGAGCCAGGAATTACAGTGTATCCCCTCACAGCAACAATGTATCCTCTCCCTGCAGCAGATGAGCCGGGAATTACAGTGTATCCCCTCACAGCAACAATGTATCCTCTCCCTGCAGCAGATGAGCCGGGAATTACAGTGTATCCACCTCACAGCAACAATGTATCCTCTCCCTGCAGCAGATGAGCCAGGAATTACAGTGTATCCACCTCCCAGCAACAATGTATCCTCTCCCTGCAGCAGATGAGCCGGGAATTACAGTGTATCCACCTCACAGCAACAATGTATCCTCTCCCTGCAGCAGATGAGCCGGGAATTACAGTGTATCCACCTCCCAGCAACAATGTATCCTCTCCCTGCAGCAGATGAGCCGGGAATTACAGTGTATCCACCTCACAGCAACAATGTATCCTCTCCCTGCAGCAGATGAGCCAGGAATTACAGTGTATCCACCTCACAGCAACAATGTATCCTCTCCCTGCAGCAGATGAGCCGGGAATTACAGTGTATCCACCTCACAGCAACAATGTATCCTCTCCCTGCAGCAGATGAGCCAGGAATAACAGTGTATCCACCTCACAGCAACAATGTATCCTCTCCCTGCAGCAGATGAGCCAGGAATAACAGTGTATCCACCTCACAGCAACAATGTATCCTCTCCCTGCAGCAGATGAGCCGGGAATTACAGTGTATCCACCTCCCAGCAACAATGTATCCTCTCCCTGCAGCAGATGAGCCGGGAATTACAGTGTATCACATCACAGCAACAATGTATCCTCTCCCTGCAGCAGATGAGCCGGGAATTACAGTGTATCCACCTCACAGCAACAATGTATCCTCTCCCTGCAGCAGATGAGCCGGGAATTACAGTGTATCCCCTCACAGCAACAATGTATCCTCTCCCTGCAGCAGATGAGCCAGGAATTACAGTGTATCCACCTCCCAGCAACAATGTATCCTCTCCCTGCAGCAGATGAGCCGGGAATTACAGTGTATCCACCTCACAGCAACAATGTATCCTCTCCCTGCAGCAGATGAGCCGGGAATTACAGTGTATCCACCTCACAGCAACAATGTATCCTCTCCCTGCAGCAGATGAGCCGGGAATTACAGTGTATCCACCTCACAGCAACAATGTATCCTCTCCCTGCAGCAGATGAGCCGGGAATTACAGTGTATCCACCTCACAGCAACAATGTATCCTCTCCCTGCAGCAGATGAGCCAGGAATTACAGTGTATCCACCTCACAGCAACAATGTATCCTCTCCCTGCAGCAGATGAGCCAGGAATAACAGTGTATCCACCTCACAGCAACAATGTATCCTCTCCCTGCAGCAGATGAGCCGGGAATAACAGTGTATCCCCTCACAGCAACAATGTATCCTCTCCCTGCAGCAGATGAGCCAGGAATTACAGTGTATCCACCTCCCAGCAACAATGTATCCTCTCCCTGCAGCAGATGAGCCGGGAATTACAGTGTATCCACCTCACAGCAACAATGTATCCTCTCCCTGCAGCAGATGAGCCAGGAATAACAGTGTATCCACCTCACAGCAACAATGTATCCTCTCCCTGCAGCAGATGAGCCGGGAATAACAGTGTATCCCCTCACAGCAACAATGTATCCTCTCCCTGCAGCAGATGAGCCGGGAATTACAGTGTATCCACCTCACAGCAACAATGTATCCTCTCCCTGCAGCAGATGAGCCAGGAATTACAGTGTATCCACCTCACAGCAACAATGTATCCTCTCCCTGCAGCAGATGAGCCAGGAATTACAGTGTATCCACCTCACAGCAACAATGTATCCTCTCCCTGCAGCTGATGAGCCGGGAATTACAGTGTATCCACCTCACAGCAACAATGTATCCTCTCCCTGCAGCAGATGAGCCGGGAATTACAGTGTATCCACCTCACAGCAACAATGTATCCTCTCCCTGCAGCAGATGAGCCGGGAATTACAGTGTATCCCATCACAGCAACAATGTATCCTCTCCCTGCAGCAGATGAGCCAGGAATTACAGTGTATCACCTCACAGCAACAATGTATCCTCTCCCTGCAGCAGATGAGCCAGGAATAACAGTGTATCCCCTCACAGCAACAATGTATCCTCTCCCTGCAGCAGATGAGCCAGGAATTACAGTGTATCCACCTCACAGCAACAATGTATCCTCTCCCTGCAGCAGATGAGCCAGGAATTACAGTGTATCCCATCACAGCAACAATGTATCCTCTCCCTGCAGCAGATGAGCCAGGAATTACAGTGTATCCACCTCACAGCAACAATGTATCCTCTCCCTGCAGCAGATGAGCCAGGAATTACAGTGTATCCACCTCACAGCAACAATGTATCCTCTCCCTGCAGCTGATGAGCCGGGAATTACAGTGTATCCACCTCACAGCAACAATGTATCCTCTCCCTGCAGCTGATGAGCCGGGAATTACAGTGTATCCACCTCACAGCAACAATGTATCCTCTCCCTGCAGCAGATGAGCCGGGAATTACAGTGTATCCACCTCCCAGCAACAATGTATCCTCTCCCTGCAGCAGATGAGCCAGGAATTACAGTGTATCCACCTCACAGCAACAATGTATCCTCTCCCTGCAGCAGATGAGCCGGGAATTACAGTGTATCCCCTCACAGCAACAATGTATCCTCTCCCTGCAGCAGATGAGCCAGGAATTACAGTGTATCCACCTCACAGCAACAATGTATCCTCTCCCTGCAGCAGATGAGCCGGGAATTACAGTGTATCCACCTCCCAGCAACAATGTATCCTCTCCCTGCAGCAGATGAGCCGGGAATTACAGTGTATCCCCTCACAGCAACAATGTATCCTCTCCCTGCAGCAGATGAGCCGGGAATTACAGTGTATCCACCTCCCAGCAACAATGTATCCTCTCCCTGCAGCAGATGAGCCGGGAATTACAGTGTATCCCATCACAGCAACAATGTATCCTCTCCCTGCAGCAGATGAGCCGGGAATTACAGTGTATCCACCTCCCAGCAACAATGTATCCTCTCCCTGCAGCAGATGAGCCAGGAATTACAGTGTATCACCTCACAGCAACAATGTATCCTCTCCCTGCAGCAGATGAGCCAGGAATTACAGTGTATCACCTCACAGCAACAATGTATCCTCTCCCTGCAGCAGATGAGCCGGGAATTACAGTGTATCCACCTCACAGCAACAATGTATCCTCTCCCTGCAGCAGATGAGCCAGGAATTACAGTGTATCCCCTCACAGCAACAATGTATCCTCTCCCTGCAGCAGATGAGCCAGGAATTACAGTGTATCCACCTCCCAGCAACAATGTATCCTCTCCCTGCAGCAGATGAGCCAGGAATTACAGTGTATCCACCTCACAGCAACAATGTATCCTCTCCCGGCAGCAGATGAGCCAGGAGTTCCTGCATCACCCCATGTATCATCTTTTGGTGGGGAGCAATGAAGTTCTCTAAGCCCCACAACACTGTGCTGAGATATTTTGACTGCTTGTTGCCACCACTAGAGGCCAATCTGTATGCTAGGCCTTTTATAGTCATATACAGATGCCCCCCCCCCCCCCCCAGTGGTGAGAGCAGGGGATGATATGACTGTACTAGATGTGGTCATGCAGGTGTCTTGTGTACATGGAGGATGGGCCTTCAGAACCATTTCTGAGATACCCCCGCTCAGCACTATCACCCCCAGTAATGCTGGCTTGTATATGGGCCCTGAGCTGCTGCTGTTCTTCCTACATCCTCACAATTTATGTCATTTACAGACTTTATTTTCTTTTTAGTCCCTTGTGTACGGAACCTTATCATCTGCCCAGTCCTGAGGAACTGAAGAACCTTAGGAGCCCAGGGACGTATATAGGAAGATGCTCCCACCTCAAGAATACATACCCCAGGAGACACGGACACGTCATATGTCCAGATTGGGCTCAGATGAACATGGGAACAACACATGTAACAGGTCATATGTACAAATCTGCTGACAGAGGTCCTTTGAGGACCATAAGATTACCTTTATATCAATATAAAAATAATTTTATTTTTTCCCCCTTAAGAATGTATTTGAACAATAAATAAAGCTAGATCCATTTGTTGATAAGAACTAATATTTTGACTCAAAAAAAAAAAAAGTATTTTAAGTCTAATCATCTTAATCAGATGATACAGGCAATTAAAAACATGGGACAAATATGTCCCTTGGTCGGTCCTCAAAGGGTTAAGGCAAAGACAAAAACGGCTGGGTCTGAAATGACACCAATCATCACTGACGCTTACTGGCCAATGAACCAGTGGATCCATCTGCTCATCGCTAGTTCTGGTTCTTCCATCTTCACAGTTTATGAATGTTCATCTTCTGGTCACACATTAGATTAATGTCATCTGAACCCATCAGTGGGACTGGTCAGTGGTGCACCCCCAATGAGGCCAGGTGAGGCGATCGCCTCAGGCAGCAACAGGTAGGGGCAAGAGAGGGGCAGCCCCGATGGGCCATGGGCTGAAGGGAAGGGGTTAGGTTAAGAAATTGGCATGGGGGGGTGCTTAATCAGTTTTCACCTCAGGTAGCTGAAAGGCTAGGTGCACCCCTGGGACTGGTTGACCTTCTAATGTGTAGGTTTGCCCAGACGTGGTGGGAGATAAGGGTAGGGCAGTTGGATTCCAGCTTGCCCGATCCTTTTGTTCCAGGAAAATAAGCTGATGTCAGAAGGGAGAGGTGAATCTGGCAGCAACTTTCTCCCCAGTCAGAAAAAACGCACACTTGGCCAAGACTAGAGGTTGAAGAAGATGGCTTTCAGCATATTGGTTTTCAGGTGACCACCCCAGGTTTCATCCTCCAGAATTTCACTTAGAGCAGCAGTTTGGGCTCCACAGCTGCTCCTCTTACTGTAACTGAGAGCAGGAAGTTGCCACCATCGTCAGCCACTGTGGAGGAGAGCGGTCTGCAGCCACCACCCGCAAAATATTACTCACGTGGAAGCTCCTGAAAAATCCTCTTTAGGATTTTGCAAATCACAGAATTTTTACATAAAATGAAAGATTATTCTATTTATTTGATAAAAATCATTTCTTTTTCTTTTCACAAGATTTTACTTTCAAAGTAATTTTTTAAATGTCAGCGCTTTATTTTCATCTTTCCTTCTTCCCTCTCGTTTCCTCAGTAATAAGACGTCTACAGAAATGATTATCAGCACACAAGTCTCTGCAGACCCTGCGGAGCGCTCACAGCATCAGACCGTCTGACACACAGGAGACCCTCCAGAGCCGCAGGGGGCGCTCACCGCACGTGTCTGGCAAAATGGGAAAGTCTATGATCAGCTACAAGAAAATGGGGCTCTTCATATACAGGAGGAGAAGGATCTTCAAGACTGAATGAAGAAGATGCCTGAAATACACAGAGATGTCATCAGTCCAGGAAAAACACAGCTTTAGGCTGAATGCACACGGCCGTGGAACACGGACGTGAGCGGTCCGTGGTATCCCGGCCTGGCATCCTGCTGACAGCAGGAGCACACGGCGTCATTGGTTGCTATGACGCCGTGCACTTCATGCCGCCGCTGCACTACAGTAATACACTCGTATGATCTATACGAGTGTATTACTGTAGTGCAGCGGCGGCATGAAGCGCACGGCGTCATAGCAACCTGTCAGCAGAATGCCAGGCCGGGATACCACGGACCGCTCACGTCCGTGTGCATTCGGCCTTACAGCAATGCAGGTAAGTGAGACACTGAAGAAGGAGATCCAGTAAGAAAACCAATAAGAGCAGTATTATAGTAGTTATATTCTTGTACATAGGGGCAGTATTATAGTAGTTAGATTCTTGCAGTATTATGGTAGTTATATTCTTGTACATAGGAGCAGTATTATAGTAGTTAGATTCTTGCAGTATTATGGTAGTTATATTCTTGTACATAGGAGCAGTATTATAGTAGTTATATTCTTGTACATAGGGGGCAGTATTATAGTAGTTATATTCTTGTACATAGGAGCAGTATTATAGTAGTTATATTCTTGTACAAAGGAGCAGTATTATAGTAGTTATATTCTTGTACATAGGAGGCAGTATTATAGTAGTTATATTCTTGTACATAGGAGCAGTATTATAGTAGTTATATTCTTGTACAAAGGAGCAGTATTATAGTAGTTATATTCTTGTACATAGGAGGCAGTATTATAGTAGTTATATTCTTGTACATAGGAGCAGTATTATAGTAGTTATATTCTTGTACATAGGAGCAGTATTATAGTAGTTATATTCTTGTACATAGGAGGCGGTATTATAGTACTTATATTCTTGTACATTGGAGCAGTATTATAGCAGTTACATTCTTGTACATAGGAGCAGTATTATAGCAGTTATATTCTTGTACATAGGAGCAGTATTATAGTAGTTATAGTCTTGTACATAGGAGCAGTATTATAGCAGTTATATTCTTGTACATAGATGACAGTATTATAGCAGTTATATTCTTGTACATAGGAGCAGTATTATAGTAGTTATATTCTTGTACATAGGGGCAGTATTATAGTAGATATATTCTTGTACATAGGGGGTAGTATTATAGCAGTTATATTCTTGTACATGGGAGGCAGTATTATAGTAGTTATATTCTTGTACATAGAAGGCAGTATTATAGTAGTTATATTCTTGTACATAGGGGGTAGTATTATAGCAGTTATATTCTTGTACATGGGAGGCAGTATTATAGTAGTTATATTCTTGTACATAGGAGCAGTATTATAGTAGTTATATTCTTGTACATAGGAGCAGTATTATAGCAGTTATATTCTTGTACATAGGAGCAGTATTATAGCAGTTATATTCTTGTACATAGGAGCAGTATTATAGTAGTTATATTCTTGTACACAGGAGCAGTATTATAGTAGCTATATTCTTGTACATAGGAGCAGTATTATAGTAGTTATATTCTTGTACATAGGAGGCAGTATTATAGCAGTTACATTCTTGTACATAGGAGCAGTATTATAGTAGTTATATTCTTGTACATAGATGACAGTATTATAGCAGTTATATTCTTGTACATAGGAGCAGTATTATAGTAGTTATATTCTTGTACATAGGGGCAGTATTATAGTAGATATATTCTTGTACATAGGGGGTAGTATTATAGCAGTTATATTCTTGTACATGGGAGGCAGTATTATAGTAGTTATATTCTTGTACATAGAAGGCAGTATTATAGTAGTTATATTCTTGTACATAGGGGGTAGTATTATAGCAATTATATTCTTGTACATGGGAGGCAGTATTATAGTAGTTATATTCTTGTACATAGGAGCAGTATTATAGTAGTTATATTCTTGTACATAGGAGCAGTATTATAGCAGTTATATTCTTGTACATAGGAGCAGTATTATAGCAGTTATATTCTTGTACATAGGAGCAGTATTATAGTAGTTATATTCTTGTACACAGGAGCAGTATTATAGTAGCTATATTCTTGTACATAGGAGGCAGTATTATAGTAGTTATATTCTTGTACATAGGAGCAGTATTATAGTAGTTATATTCTTGTACATAGGAGCAGTATTATAGTAGTTATATTCTTGTACATAGGAGCAGTATTATAGTAGTTATATTCTTGTATATAGGAGCAGTATTATAGTAGTTATATTTCTGTACATAGGAGCAGTATTATAGTAGTTATATTCTTGTACATAGGAGCAGTATTATAGTAGTTATATTCTTGTACATAGGAGCAGTATTATAGTAGTTATATTCTTGTACATAGGAGGCAGTATCATAGTAGTTATATTCTTGTACATAGGAGCAGTATTATAGTAGTTATATTCTTGTACATAGGAGCAGTATTATAGTAGTTATATTCTTGTACATAGGAGGCAGTATTATAGTAGTTATATTCCTGTACATAGGAGTAGTATTATAGTAGCTATATTCTTGTACATAGGAGCAGTATTATAGTAGTTATATTCTTGTACATAGGAGGCAGTATTATAGTAGTTATATTCCTGTACATAGGAGCAGTATTATAGTAGCTATATTCTTGTACATAGGAGCAGTATTATAGTAGTTATATTCTTGTACATAGGAGGCAGTATTATAGTAGTTATATTCTTGTACATAGGAGCAGTATTATAATAGTTATAATCTTGTACATAGGAGGCAGTATTATAGTAGTTATATTCTTGTACACAGGGAGCAGTATTATAGTAGTTATATTCTTGTACATAGGAGGCAGTATTATAGTAGTTATATTCTTGTACATAGGAGGCAGTATTATAGTAGTTATATTCTTGTACATAGGAGCAGTATTATAGTAGTTATATTCTTGTACATAGGAGCAGTATTATAGTAGTTATAATCTTGTACATAGGAGGCAGTATTATAGTAGTTATATTCTTGTACATAGGAGCAGTATTATAGTAGTTATATTCTTGTACATAGGAGCAGTATTATAGCAGTTATATTCTTGTACTTATGGGACCATATATCGAAATCTGTGGAGAATATGAAGTTTGTCTTACTCCTAAGGCATGATGGGAGAGACTTTCAAAATATAGCAGGTTGGTAATACAACCTATGTGATAACTTCTCTGGAGCCAGAATCCATTTCTGGGTGATTCACATTCTTATCAGCAGTCGCCCTTTAGCACTTCTTCAGATGTACACAAGCTGCTTCCACTCACCGTATGTGACAATCGTTATAATGCACCACTCCTGTTTGTCATGTGTTGTGACTGCTGCTCTCTAAAATCAGAAAACAGAGGAGGATTTTACTTTCAAGGAATAAACAGGATTTGATTGAATAAGAAGCCGGTTTTACACATTCTAAACATTGATTTCGGTGAATTCACTGCAGGTGAGAGCAGTTGGATTATCAGGCTGTAAAATTATTTATTATAAGACAGCACATTGAAGCTGGGGAAAAACAGAAAGTGTTCAACAGATGAAAATATCCTTTCTTATAGACAGGTGGATGCCCCTGTCAATGAAACAAACATTTCTGCCATTTGCAGAATAGTCTGCTCCTTAGAGTGGGAGGTAATGTCTATTAGTGATGGAGGAGTGTGCTGGGACTCCCTGCTGGGAAGGGGGAGAGAGAGCCGTTTTATGCATTCCAGTACTGAAAAAACTTTCAACAGATGATGTTATATATATATATACAGTATATACAGGCTCGGACTGGCCCGCCGGGGAGACAGTCTCCTGCGCCCGGAGATAAGACTGAGGAGTAATTATTTATCTTATTTCTCAGGAGAGATAATTATTGTAACCACTAGGTGGCAGTATCGCACAGTGATGCAGCCTCGTATTGGTGTACATTGTACAGGAGGCCCCGCAGTATCTTCTAAACTTCCCGGCTGCTTGCTGTGAAGGAGCAGAGAACATGTCTGGCCATCCTCCTGCCCTCCCTGCTGTCATAAAACTTATGGCTGCTGAAGAGAAGGACTCCTCTGCGGTGCTGGGCTGATTTCTCAGGTGTGTGACAGTAGTGATCTGTAGGAGACTGTAAGAGGGAAATAAGGGATTTTTTTTTATAGCAGACTCAGATCTATGAATGTGCTGCTCTCTGCAGAGTTCAGAGTGGTAATGGGGGGACTCTGTCCTAGGTCCCCCCAAAGCCTCTGCTTTAGGTGAACCCCCATAAATGCCCCAGCTCAGATGCCCCCACTCTAAATGCACCGCTAATATTGCCTCTTCTCCAGTTACCCCTGCTCCAGGATCCCCACTGTCTCAGGTGACCCTAATGCCTCTGTTTCAGTTAGGACCCTCCGTTTGTGCCCTTTGCTCACATTGCTCCTCTAGTGCCTTTGCTTGGGTTTTGTTAAAGGTTGTGACCTGCAAAGGGAGTTGGACTTATGCCCGAAAAATTCTGCCCAGTGCGTCACATTCTCCAGTATTGACTCGTATGGTTTACATGGCGGCAGTGATGATATTCCGTATCTACAGGCATCACTGCTGCCATGTAAAGAGATACTGGTGGTGGAGTGGTGGAGGATTTAAAGGGGTTGTCCAAGTTTTCAAGTTATCCTCTCCACACCATAGGGCATAACTATATGATTAGTGGGGTCCCATTCTGCGACCCCCACTGATCCTAGGAACGTGTCCTGTCCCCTTTTTGATGGTGTGACAGGCCACACATACAGAAGGCCACACATATAGAAGTAGACACAGGCCCTTTAACAAGCGAGCATTTCTATTTTAGTTTGACATATATTTTGGGCCAGATTTGTAATTTTTATTTCTTTTTTTTTACACCCAAAGAAAACCTGTACATAGGAGCAGAAAGGGGTTCTACAGTTTGTTTTAACTGATAATCTACCCTCTGGATAGATCATCAGCATCTGATCGGCGGGGGTCCGACACCTGGGACTCCCCGCCGATCAGCTGTTTGAGAAGGCAGCGGCACTCCAGTAGCGCCGTGGCCTTCTCACTGTTTACCGTTGACCCAGTGACGTCACGACTAGTATCAATGGCTTGGGCGGGGCTAAGCTCTGTTCACTTGAATGGAGCTTAGCCGCGCCCAGGCAAGTTAATACTAGTCGTGACGTCACTGGGCCAGCGGTAAAAAAGTGAGAAGGCCGCGGCTCTGCTGGAGCGCCGTTACCTTCTCAAACAGCTGATCGGCGGGGGTCCCGGGTGTCGGACCCCCGCCGATCAGATGCTGATGATCTATCCAGAGGATAGATAATCAGTTAAAACAAACTGCAGAACCCCTTTAAGGATAGAGAATGTGAGAAGGTCCAACAGCTATGACACAACAGGTGATAAGTGTCTGATTGGTGGGGGTCTAACTGCTGGGACCCCCATGATCAAGGGAACATGGTCTTAAGACCCTTGTGTACATAGATTGGCGGTAATGTAATTGAATGTCTCAGGACCCCTTTTTTCATGATCAGTGGGTGTTCCAGCAGTCAGACCCCAGCAATCTGATACTTTTCACCGATCCTGTAGATAGGAGATAGGTCATTATGGTAGGACAACCCTTTTAATTATAATGTAGATTCTGTACAATCTGAGGAGGTTAAGATTTGGTAAATTTCATGCCAGACATTTATGCTTAAAGGGGTTGAACAGGTTTGTCTCACTTCAGTAAATGGCATTTATCATGCAGTTAATACAGGGCACTTACTAATGTATTGTGATTGTCCATATTGCCTCCTTTCCATTAGATAATACACAGCACGTATCCGTGGTTACGACCACCGTGTAATCCAGCAGCGGTGGCCGTGCTTACACACTATAGGGAAAGGCTGGAAGTGCGCATAGGCCAACACCTTTACCTATAGTGTACAAGCACGGCCACCGCTGCTGGATTACACGGTGGTAATAACCACGGATACGTGCTGTGTATAATGTGATGGAAAGGATCCAATATGAATAATCACAATACATTAGTAAGTGCCTTGTATTAACTTTCTCTACATGGTAAATGCCAATTGCTGAGGTGAGACGACCCCTTTAACCCCTTTGTGCTACACTTAATAGGGTTAGGCATAAATGTCTTGGTGTGTGCATTGTGTGTTTCCTATGTGTGATTGGTGTGTGCTATATATGATCTACAGTGCCTTGCAAAAGTATTCACCCCCCTTGACTTTTTTCGTATTTTGGTGCCTCACAACCTTGAGTTAACATGGATTGTTTGATGATTTGCATAATTTAATTTACAGAACATCCCGACAACTTTAAAGATGTTTTTTTATTTATTTATTGTAAAGCAAACAACAAATAGGACAAAATTACAGGTGCATAACTATTCACCCCCTAAAGTCAATACTTTGTTGAGCCACCTTTTGCGGTAATCACAGCCCCACGTCGCTTTGGATAAGTCTCTAGGAGCAGTTGCCACATCTGACCACTGGGATTTTTGCCCGTTCCTCCTTGCAAACTGCTGACAGCTCCTTCAGGTCGGATGTTTGCGCTTGTGAACAGCAATCTTTACGTCTGACCACAGATTTTCTATTGGATTGAGATCTGGGCTGTGACTCGGCCATTCCAACACATTTACATGTCTCCCCTTAAACCCCTCAAGTGTTACTTTAGCCGTATGTTTGGGGTCATTGTCCTGCTGGAAGATGAACCTCCGTCCGAGCCTCAGATCATGCACAGAGTGGGACAGGTTCTGCTCAAGAATATCCCTGTATTTAGCTCCATCCATCTTTCCCTCAGCTCTGACCAGTTTCCCAGTCCCCCCCAGTATGATGCTGCCACCACTAGGTTTCACTGTGGTTGATGGTGTTCTTTGTGTGATGTGATGTGTTGTGTTTGCGCCAGACATAGCGTTTTCTTTGATGGACGAAAAGTTCAATTTTAGTCTCATCTGACCAGAGCCCCTTCCTCCATACATTTTGGGAGTCTCCCACACGCCTTTTCACAAACTCACAACATGCCTTTATGTTTTTAGCTGAAAGTAATGGCTTTCTTCTGGCCACTCTGCCATAAAGCCCAACTCTACGGAGCGTACGGCTTATTGTCGTCCTATGTACAAATACTCCAGTCTGTGCTGTGGAACTCTGCAGCTCCTCCGGGGTTACCTTAGGTCTCTGTGCTGCCTCTCTGATTAATGTCCTCCTTGCCCATTCCGTGAGTTTTGGTGGGCGGCCGTCTCTTGGCAGGTTTGCTGTGGTGCCATGTTCTTTCCATTTCCTGGGGATCATCAAAGATTTGGATATTGTTTTATAACCTAACCCTAACAACATTGTCCGTTACTTGTTTGGAGAGTTCCTTGGTCTTCATGGCAGTGTTCGGTTAGTGATGCCTCTTGCTTAGGTGTTACCTAAGGCCTCTGGGGCCTTTCAGAAAAGGTGTGTATATGTAATGAGAGATCATGTGACACTTAGATTGCACACAGGTGACATCATGTCACTAATGATGTGACTTCTGAAGGTAATTGGTTGCACCAGAGCTTTTTATGGGCTTCCTAACAAAGGGGGTGAATACATACGCACATGCCAATTGTTTTCTATTTCTAAACTGTTTTATTTATATATTTTTCTCATTTCACTTCACCAACTTGGACTATTGTGTTCTGATCCATCACATAAAATTCTGTAATGTACCAAAATATGAAAAAGGTCAAGGGGTGAATAATTTTACAAGGCACTGTATGTATCAGTGGTGTATGTGCAGTATGTGACATGTGAGCCACGTATAAGTGTCTTGTGTGCCACACGTGTCCGATGAGTGATTGGTGTGCGCTGCACGTGTCTTGTTTCTGACTGAGTGCAGGATATCCAGATATGTGTCTGTACATTGTGCTGTGAGTGTCGGCCATCATACTTCATCTGTAATATTCCTGTTATCACTGTAAGGGCTCATGAACACGACCGTTGGATGTTTTGCAGTCTGCAAATTGTGGATCCACAAAACATGGATACCGGATGTGTGCATTCCACATTATGCGGAACAGAACAGCCTCTAATAGAACCGTCCTATCCAGATCTGTAACGTGGACAATACTAGGACATGTTCTATCATTCTGCAGAACGGCCATGCGGACATACACACACGGAATGCACACAGAGTCTTTTATATTTTTTTGCAGCCCCATTGAAGTGAAGTGAACGGTACAGACGTGGAAAAAAATAAGTTTGTGTGCAGGAGCCTTAAGGTGGGCCCCCAGAATCAGTTACACTGGTGGGCCCTAAGTACCCCAGTCCAACACTGAGTATATAATATGTTTACTTTTAGTTTTTCGAACAGCGGGGGCATCGGTTTTAATGTTGGGAAGGAAAGCAATCGACAACACATAACAGAAGAGCAGTCAGACAGCGCGGGTTACCGTCTGTTTCTGATGCTTGTCTCTCTTAATGCAGTTTCACTTTCACAAGCAAATCTCAGTGTATTATTTTGCCACTTGACTGAAGTCTAGAGAAGCCCTGCAGGAAAGGCCAAAGCTGCTGCCGGCATATCAATTCATCAAATGCCAGACAGGACAGAGGACTATAAATATATACCAACCAGACATGGAGATGGCAGATGTCCTACTTAATAAAGACCCAAATTCAGTGCTATAATAATAGATAGATATGAGTGAGTGTGAGGGAGAGGGATAGATAGAGAGTATATAAAGTACAAACAGGCTCTCACCATCTGGTCTAAATAGTAAAATATCGTGTTTAATAGGCAATAAAATATCGTATTTGATAGATAATAAATATTGGTAGGTGATTTAGATAAACTATGAACCCCTAGCTAATTGCATTTGTTATTATTGTTGCTATATACAGTACAGACCAAAAGTTTGGACACACCTTCTCATTCAAAGAGCTTTCTTTATTTTCATGACTATGAAAATTGTAGATTCACACTGAAGGCATCAAAACTATGAATTAACACATGTGGAATTATATACATAACAAAAAAGTGTGAAACAACTGCAAATAGGTCATATTCTAGGTTCTTCAAAGTAGCCACCTTTTGCTTTGATTACTGCTTTGCACACTCTTGGCATTCTCTTGATGAGCTTCAAGAGGTAGTCACCTGAAATGGTCTTCACTTCACAGGTGTGCCCTGTCAGGTTTAATAAGTGGGATTTCTTGCCTTATAAATGGGGTTGGGACCATCAGTTGCGTTGTGGAGAAGTCAGGTGGATGCACAGCTGATAGTCCTACTGAATAGACTGTTAGAATTTGTATTATGGCAAGAAAAAAGCAGCTAAGTAAAGAAAAACGAGTGGCCATCATTACTTTAAGAAATTAAGGTCAGTCAGTCCGAAAAATTGGGAAAACTTTGAAAGTGTCCCCAAGTGCAGTCACAAAAACCATCAAGCGCTACAAAGAAACTGGCTCACATGCGGACCGCCCCAGGAAAGGAAGACCAAGAGTCACCTCTGCTGCGGAGGATAAGTTCATCCGAGTCACCAGCCTCAGAAATCACAGGTTAACAGCAGCTCAGATTAGAGACCAGGTCAATGCCACACAGAGTTCTAGCAGCAGACACATCTCTAGAACAACTGTTAAGAGGAGACTGTGTGAATCAGGCCTTCATGGTAGAAGATCTGCTAGGAAACCACTGCTAAGGACAGGCAACAATCAGAAGAGACTTGTTTGGGCTAAAGAACACAAGGAATGGACATTAGACCAGTGGAAATCTGTGCTTTGGTCTGATGAGTCCAAATTTGAGATCTTTGGTTCCAACCACCGTGTCTTTGTGCAACGCAGAAAAGGTGAACGGATGGACTCTACATGCCTGGTTCCCACCGTGAAGCATGAAGGAGGAGGTGTGATGGTGTGGGGGTGCTTTGCTGGTGACACTGTTGGGGATTTATTCAAAATTGAAGGCATACTGAACCAGCATGGCTACCACAGCATCTTGCAGCGGCATGCTATTCCATCCGGTTTGCGTTTAGTTGGACCATCATTTATTTTTCAACAGGACAATGACACCTCCAGGCTGTGTAAGGGCTATTTGACCATGAAGGAGAGTGATGGGGTGCTGCGCCAGATGACCTGGCCTCCACAGTCACCGGACCTGAACCCAATCGAGATGGTTTGGGGTGAGCTGGACCGCAGAGTGAAGGCAAAAGGGCCAACAAGTGCTAAGCATCTCTGGGAACTCCTTCAAGACTGCTGGAAGACCATTTCAGGTGACTACCTCTTGAAGCTCATCAAGAGAATGCCAAGAGTGTGCAAAGCAGTAATCAAAGCAAAAGGTGGCTACTTTGAAGAACCTAGAATATGACATATTTTCAGTTGTTTCACACTTTTTTGTTATGTATATAATTCCACATGTGTTATTTCATAGTTTTGATGCCTCAGTGTGAATCTACAATTTTCATAGTCATGAAAATAAAGAAAACTCTTTGAATGAGAAGGTGTGTCCAAACTTTTGGTCTGTACTGTATATATCAGGATATGAGTATATTGTGGTAAATATATCTATTCCCTAACGTTTGATAAAGCTGCTGGATATACTTAATAACTTGATTTGGTGAAAAGCTAAGATTGTTGCGTGATTCTTATAAAACTATGAATAAAATATTGAATAAAATATTGTGTAAAGGCATATGCATAATTGTGCTCAAATAAATAAATATATTAAATAAATATATAAATAGTCCCAAAAAAAAAATATATATATATATATATATATATATAAATAGTCCCAAAAAAATATCAAAAAGTTGTCAGTCCGCTTATATTAGCGATCAAAAATGTGATTTACCAGACATAAGTAGGTTAGTATGTCATATAACTGGAGACTGGGTGATATTAGTGGGACTGACGTCTGGGGCGTCCCCCTGATGCACAGCCTCTTACCTCACCCTCCGTTCGGTGGTCAGCAGACTTGGCTCCTCTGTCTGTGCACCTATATAAATAGGTAAGCCGTGTCGCAACCTCCAAGATGCCCGGTACGTTGCAGACTCCGGACTATGTGATGTGCGGACCTCGGCGTCCCACGTGATCCTACGATGCAGTCTCCGGACCATGCGATGCATAGACCTCGGCCTAAGCCACTGAGGAAGAGGTTGTCACCTCGAAACACGTCTGGCTGTTTTGGAATAGAGAACTACCCACCTAAAACTTTATATAAGATTCTATCTTGGATTTTTATTAAAAGGACTGAACCCTTGAAAGATCCTGCAGAGTCAAATACTGAAACGTCACCATCTGACTTTCTCTGCATCACGTGCAGTATCACATGACAGCGCTTATTTGCCGGATCACGTGGGACGCCGAGGTCCGCACATCACATAGTCCGGAGTCTGCAACGTACCGGGCATCTTGCAGGTTGCAACACGGCTTACCTATTTATATAGGTGCACAGACAGAGGAGCCAAGTCTGCTGACCACCGAACGGAGGGTGAGGTAAGAGGCTGTGCATCAGGGGGACGCCCCAGACGTCAGTCCCACTAATATCACCCAGTCTCCAGGGAGACTCCAGTTATATGACATACTAACCTACTTATGTCTGGCAAATCACAATTTCGATTGCTAATATAATAAGCGGTACTGACAACTTTTTGATATTTTTTTGGGACTATTTATTTATATATATATTTTTGGGGAACTATATAGATATATATATATATTTTTTTTTGGGGACTATTTATATATTTATTGAATATATTTTTGGAGCACATATATATTTATTTGAGCACAATTATGCATATGCCTTCACACAATATTTTATTCATAGTTTTATAAGAATCACGCAACAATCTTTGCTTTTCACCAAATCAAGTTATTAAGTATATCCAGCAGCTTTATCAAACGTTAGGGAATAGGTATATTCACCACAATATACTCATATCCTGATATATATATAGCAACAATAGTAACAAATGCAATTAGCTAGGGGTTCATATTTTATCAATATTTATTATCTATCAAATACGATATTTTTATTACCTATTAAACACAATATTTTACTATTTAGACCAGATGGTGAGAGCCTGTTTTTACTTTATATACTTTAATACCATTTTTGGATGATAGGGTGAATCATCTAAAAACAGAGCACCTTGACCACAGACCGGGGACGGGTGATCCACGATATATTTGTTATCTAGAAAGATAGAGAGACCTAGACAGATAGATAGATAAAAAGTGTGGAGTGCATTTGTATTCAGCCCCCCTGAGTCAATACTTTTGTAGGACCACCTTTCGCAGCAATTACAGCTGCAGGTCTTTTGGGGTCTGTCTCTACCAGCTTTGTACATCTAGAGCAGGGGTAGGCAACCTCCGGCACTCCAGATGTTGTAAAACTACAACTCCCAGCATGCATACTTCCTCTGCTCTTCTCAGAACTCTCACAGAAATGAATGGAGCATGCTGGGAATTGTAGTTTTGCCACAGCTGGAGTTCCAGAGGTTGCTGACCCCTGATCTAGAGGCTAAAATTTCTGCCCATTCTCTCTGCCGAAGAGCTCGCGCTCAGTCAGATTGGATGGAGAACGTCTGTGAACAGCAATTTCCAAGTTTTGCCGCAGATTCCCAATGGGATTTAGGTCTGGACTGTAACTGGGCCATTCTGACACATGAATATGCTTTGATCTTATCCATTCCATGGTAGTTCTGGCTGGATGTTGAGGGTCGTTGTCCTGCTGGAAGGTGAACCTCCGCCCCAGTCTCAAATCTTTTGCAGCCTCTACCAGGTTTTTGCCCTGTATTTAGCTCCATCCATCTTCCCATCAACTCTGACCAGCTTCCCTGACCCTGCTGAAGAAAGGCCTCCCCGCAGCATGATGCTGCCACCACCATGGGGATGGTGTGTTCAGGGTGATGTGTAGTGATAGTTTTTCAGCACTCATATGGTGTCATTTATCAAACTGGTGTAAAGTAGAACTGTCTTAGTTGCCCAGAGTAACCAATCAGATTCTGCCTTTCATTTTCCAAAGGAGCTGTCAAAAATGAAAGTAGGAATCTGATTGGTTGATATGGGCAACTAAGCCAGTTCTACTTTACACCAGTTTGATAAATGACGCCAATAGTGTTTTGCATTTAGGCCAGAAAGTTCAACTTTGGTCACATCTGACCAGGGCGCCTTCTTCCACATGTTTGCTGTGTTTGTGGCAAACTGCAAACAGGACTTCTTATGGCTTGTTTTAAAAAATGTCTTTCTTCTTGCCACTCTTCCATATTGGCCAGATCCGTGGAGCACACGACTAATAAGTTGTCCTGTGAACAGATTCTCCCACCCGAGCTGTGGATCTCTGCGGCTCCTCCAGAGTGACTATGGGCCTCTTGGCTGCTTCTCTAATTATTCCTTTTCTTGCCTGGGCTGTCAGTTTAGGTGGACGGCCATGTCTTGGTAGGTTTGCAGTTGTGCCATACTTTCATTTTCAGATGATGTATTGAGAAGTGCTCTGTGAGATGTTCAGAGCTTGGGATACTTTTTATAACCTAACCTTTCTTTACACTTTATCCCTGACCTGTCTGGTGTGTTCCTTGGTTTTCATGATGCTGCTTGATAACTAATGTTCTTCTTAGGGGTATCAGGGTACAGGGGGCTGAATACAAATGCATGCCACACTTTTAAATCTAAAGATGTTGAAAACCATTTATCATTTTCTTTTCACTTTAGACATACCTGCTACTTTGTGTTGGTCAATCACAAAAAATCCCAATAAAATACATACAAAATAGTTTGTGGGTGTAACGTGAAAGAATGTGGAAAATTTCAAGGTGTTTGAATAGATAAATAGATAGATAGATAGATAGATAGATAGATAGATAATCACCTGCATCTTGGCTTGCCGTCGAGGACATCTTTTTTTGCTGGGACTGCCTGTTAAAGGTGATCCCACTAAAGGTATGGTCAATGAAGGAATCCAGGTCTGTTATTTCATCGGTGGCTGTGACAATGAGAAGAACCAGCTGAAGTGATGCCGTGAGATCTGGACATTTAACCCTTTAGTGACCACAATACATATTGTCATGGAAGCCAGTAAGGGGCTATATTGTGCTCTATATGCATTTTTATGAATAGGTTCTGTCGGAAGCCAGTGAAGCAGCTGCATGGGTGCCGAGAGCATGGAGCTCTTACTCTAATGGCAGAGATCAGAGATGCTGTGGTCCATATCGACTGTGGCATCTAAGTGCTTTCAGGGGCAGTATGCTCCCTCAGTTACCCAATCGGTGCTCCTGTGATGTGCCAATGGGTTTCCATCCCAGGCAGAGACATAATCAAGGTCTCAGATCTGCCATCTTTGTACTCCTAATAAGCCCCGCCAGTAGAAAGACCTTATAGGTTGCCTTTGTGCTCAGCAATGACGGGCATAATACATTGCACAACATGATCTTTTCCCCCAGGACTAACTCCAAAAATATGAAAACTGTATTTGAGTATCTGACTTCTAGGCTGAGATCTGATTATCTGAAGCTGCAGGCCTAAAGCCTAAGGCTGCACTACTGAGAGGCTCCAAAAACAGCATGTGATTCCTGTCAGGTGCTGCCTTGTTCTTGGTTGTGTTTTGCTATCACATCAGAAAAGGTAAATTAATAGGTTTTATGACCCAGGTGGGGAGCGCTCACTATCCTCCCTGATGTGAATTAAAACCTCCTGAATTCTCAGTATCTACAACATGTATGAAAGGCAGAGACTACAAGGCGGATACTGGAATATCGCTCATTTTACCTTCAGCACTGATCGGGCTTCCGGTTTCACTCCCAGGATTGGACTGGAATGAGAGGAATGATTCAGAATTATATTAGATGCTTATGCACAGATGAAGCTGAGCTGAGTTTGTCCTTTGGCACAAGTCACCGTTAGCGCTCATTCATACGGCCGTTGTCCCGCCGTGCCCGTGCTGTGGTCCGCAATGCACGGGCACCGACCTTGAACCAGCCGCATGCGGATCGCAGGCCCATTCGCTTAAATGGGGTCCGCAATCCGTCCATTCCGCAAAAAGATAGAGCACGGTTTGCGGTGCGGAGGCACAGAACCCCATGGAAGCACTCCGTAGTGCCTCCGTGGGGTTCCTTTCTGTGCATCCATTCTGCGCCGCATCTCCAGATTTGTGGACCCATTCAAGTGAATAGGTCCGCATCCTTGATGCGGAATGCACACGGCTGGTGCCCCGTGTATTGCAGACCCACCGTATGCGGGCCGCAATACAGCAACGGAGGGGCAACGGCCGTGTGAATGAGCTCTTAGGCCTCATGCACACAAACATATTCTAATTTCATTTCTGTTCCATTTTTTTTTGCGGACCGTATACGGAACCATGGGTCAATGGGTCCGCGGAATGTGTGCATTCCGTTTCCGTATGTCCGTATTTCTGTTCAGCAGAAAAAATAGAACATGTCCTATTATTGTCTGCATTACAGACAAGGATAGGACTGTCCTATTAGGGACCAGCTGTTCTGTTCCGCAAAATACGGAATGCACGCGGATGTCATCCGTTTTTTTTTGTTGCAGACTGCAAAATACATATGGTCATGTGCATGAGGCCTTAATCTGCTGTGTGTTTTTACATGGGACTGCAAGATCTTTCGTATCTCTATAGACAATTTAGACTAACAGTCTTGCATAGTAGCACTGCACACAAGCCACCATTACCTTACTCATCCAGTCACGGATTCCTCGGCTAAAATCTGTAGACCTTTCCCGCACGACAGGGGTATCCGAGGAGCGGCGATTACTAGATTGAAAGTCCAGTTATTGTCCTTCCATATTAATAGAGGGGTGTACGTATAATACGGCAGAGCGGTATATAATAGACCAAATGGGTATATAATACAATACTTGGATGTATAATACAGCAGAGTGGTATATAAGGGAGTAGAGGAGTATATAAGGGGTTAGAGGGGCATATAAAACAGTAGAGGGGTGTATAAGGGGGTAGAGGGGTATATAATACAGTAGAGGGGTGTATAATGCAGTAGAGGAGTATATAAGGGGTTAGAGGGGCATATAATACAGTAGAGGGGTGTATTAGGGAGTAGAGGGGTATATAATACAGTAGATGGCATATAATAAAGTAGAGGGGTGTATATGGGGGTAGAGGGGTATATAATACAGTAGAGGAGTATATAAGGGGTTAGAGGGGCGTTTAATACAGTAGGGGGAGTATATAATACAGTATAGGGGTGTATAATACAGTAGAGGGGTGTATTAGGGAGTAGAGGGGTATATAATACAGTAGAGGAGTATATAAGGGGTTAGAGGGGCGTTTAATACAGTAGGGGGAGTATATAATACAGTATAGGGGTGTATAATACAGTAGAGGGGTGTATGAGGGGGTAGAAGGGTATATAATACAGTAGAGGGGTATATAATACAGTAGAGGGGTGTATAAGGGGGTAGAGGAGTATCTAATACAGTAGAGGGTATATAATAGAGGGGTGTATTAGGGGTATATAATATAGTAGAGGGGTGTATAAGGGGGTAGAGGAGTATCTAATACAGTAGAGGGTATATAATAGAGGGGTGTATTAGGGGTATATAATATAGTAGGGGGGATATCATGGACCAGTGGTAATTACCTTTTCCTGATGGACACCATGCTCTCCTGTATCGCCTGCAGCCACCTCATCCTCTCCTCGTTGCTGCTTGCAGCCTGGACACAAAACCGAAGCGATCAGAGACCGGATATTATAAGCCGTGTCCACATTGGCACTAATATATCTATTATAGGAGCAGAGCACGAAAATGAACGGTGCCCACCGGGCCTCATTGACTGTGATGTCGTCCAGCATTTTAGGGCCTTGTTCACACTTGCACTAATGATTTCCATCGTTCTGCTCCATTATAGGAGCAGAGCTGTGAGATGAGGAAACAGCACTCATTGTCTGGACATTGTATTTGTGTAAATAAAGTTAGGCTAGTTTCATACGAGCAGCAGCCTGGCGGATCCATGCTACCGCTAGTGCCCCGTGCTGCCGGAAGTCCGCTCCGGCCCCATTCACTATAATGGTGAGGTCCAGCCGCAGCACAGCAAACATGCCATGAGGCGGTCGGAATAAAACTACCACAGTAGTCCTAAATGATTTGGACTGACATTCTGCTGTTTGGCCACAAGAGGCTGCTGTTCCCTAAGCATATCTAAAAGACTGCATTTCTAGATTCATGTGATGTTGAAAATTTCTTAGGGGGTCTCAGCCTGGAGAGGAAGGCAGCAGTCATCTTAGGGAGAGCTTGGAAGAGGGATCCAGGAGAATCCATCAACATCCAAGTGTGAGAGCATCCTCCAGGGACCAGAGCTGCAGCCAAGGGGAGCTGATCATGTCCATTGCCCTGATCCTGTTCAGAGGAACTGCTGCCAGGAACGCCAATGAGAGCTGAGGAGTAAAGCTACAGACACTGCGGTACCGCACGCATGTTGGAGAAACCTTTGTTCCGTCCACGGTCACCAGCTTATACAGAGCAGACCCCTGCTGCTTCTCCCCGTGCACGGATGAAAACATCCGGTGTTGAGGGGGAGCAGCCAATGGCAGGCAGGGACAGGGACGAGCCTCCCTAGCACCGCGGGTGACACTAGAGAGGTTTGTCCCCGTCCCCGCCTGCCCCTCCGACACCGGATGTTTTTATCTGTGTACAGGGAGAAGCAGCAGCGGTGGGGCAGGGACCAGGAGCGAGGTAAGTCAATTCCCAGTGAGGGGCCTGGCACATGGGGGGGGGGGGGGGGAGTTGTAGATACTTGATGAACCTGCTCGGGACACCAGACCCCTATTCAGAATCTGCTGCAGCAACACAGGTGTGAACACGTCCGTACGTCACACTGTGGAGTTGCCATCACCTCTGCCGCTAAATACAGTCTATTGTTCCCTGTTATCAGCCTATGAGAAAAAAAAGGATTGGGCATGTTGAAGTCCAGCTGCCCGATTCCTCTATCCCCTGACATCTGCCATTAGGAGAGATTCCAGAGGCCCCATAAACAGTAGGTGGTGGGTCCTGCTTATAGGACTACCTATTGCTCCCTGTTATCAGCCCGCTCATGTGGGGGCCATGATATTCCCAATCCGGCCTCTGTGGTGTATTTACCAGTAAAATGACTTTTCCGCTCCGCAGGGTTATCTCCATGGGGTGTCGGGATGCCATCGTCTCCACACAAACCAATGACTGCACCTGATCCGGGCACAGGGCAAATATAATTAGGAGGAAATAGTAATAATGACATTATTTGTAGGCGACCCTTCAGTACTCACATCTCGGATTTCAATGGTGCCCCAGAGCTCCCCCTGCAGGAGACATAGAAAACACATTCAGGCCCAGTGTACTGCCAAAGGTCTCTTACAGCTCAGCTCCAATGTTGTGAATGGAATGAGCTGCAATACCTCTGAGGACCTGCGGACAGGCGGGGCGCCATGTTCGTCTAATCCTGTACAATACCGCGTTCCTCACCTCTTTGACATTGCTTCCTCGCATCTTGAAATATGACAGCTTGGCCCCTTCAAGTGTAAACTGGTATGTCCTCCAATGGAATTTCTGCCCGGGTGGCAAAAAAAATAAATCAATATACAATATAGCACATCGCACAGAAAGACTTCAACCTGTTGCAAATGAGCTGACAATCTAATGCCAATACATCCCAGGTACTTAGATGATGTCTCAGAGGAAAAACATCATCCACGGAGCCCACATTTCATATGTATGTGCCCCGCACTAAGACCACGGCTCCGGCTCAGCTGCACTGTCTGCTGGAATCCATGGTAGCTGGAAGTCCACCTCCTGGCTCATTCTGCGGCTCTGCTCAGCTATGATCAACCACTCTAGCTCTGCTGCATTCCCTGTTGGAGTCTGTGGTAGCCTAAAATCAACCTGTTGCCTCTATGCTTTACACTGCAGCTCTGCTTCAACAGGGCAGTATCTCTGAAATCAACATAAACGGTAATGACCAGGGGATATTACACCGAGTACAATGACTTCACCCGTGAAATCCACGGAACAAAACCTGCTCGGGACACCAGACTCAAGGAACACTGCATTAGGACACAGCTAGGGCCACGGGCTCCAGCTCACCAGCATTGTCTACTGGTGTCCCAGGCAGTCTGAAATCCACCTCTTACTTCATCAGAAGCTCAGGGGGCTCTACTGTCCCTCCCCTATGCTTTATACTGCAGCTCAGCTGGAGGTCACTACATGGAGAATGATTACAAGTAGTAATATATATATATAGACATCTTGGGTGATATTTTGCAGAGTCATCTCCTTCCACAGCAGCTACTTTTCCTCACCAGATTTTGCCGCCTCTTCTCCAGAATCCCAGAAATCTGTCCGTGGCCTCCCTGATCCATATCTCCAGGTGATCCCCAGCTCATCTGGCACCAGGGGCAGGTGGGTACGCCAGGTGGCAGCTCCAGCGGGATCCTGCAGCAGGAAGGTCTCCAGCCTCCTGAACTTTGCCTCCTTCCTTATGGTTATTGCTTCTATCAAAGTTCACCTGCTCCCCGGAGAGAAGGGAATTCTGTGATGTCACCCCGGGGTCACCGGCATCCGCTTACATAATCGCAGATTATCCGTCCACTCCAGTAGATGAATGATTGATGACCGCTGACGAGCTGCCGGATTTGGTATAAATTAATAAGGCTCATTGCAAACCTTTGCACCTAAATGGAAAATCCTCTTCTAGTGAAAAAGACGGAGCTGAAACGCGCAGCGCAGGACCCCATCCTGATTCATGGGAGAAGTGGAGCTCCGCGCTGCGCCCTAGGGTTCCTGCACAGGGAAAGTGAAGGAAAAGATCAGACGCTGGGTTTGTCAAGTTGGTCAGGGGGTCTTGGGGGGGGGGGGGTACCCCACATGGGTTATGTAGTAGTCATAAATAATAAATATGGTGGAATTTTTGTATATGAAAAGTTTCACAGTTTGGGGAAAATTCATTCTTCCCCCGCCGCCTGTGTTTGTTGTACAAAAGTCACAAATCCACGGGGTTTGGGACTTTTCTAACCGCATTTGGCATTTTACGCCGCCCTTTACCGAGGCTGGCCCATGCCATGGTGATCTTGATAGGTGGTGCACTGGCGGAGGAGGAGGGTCATTTATGATGAGGCGCAGGCCTAGTGGTAAATTACCTGCCTCCTCCGGACTCCGTGTACCATAATGAAGTCTATGATGGCTCCACTCTGGCTACGTCCTGACTCCGCTTTTCGTAGACTTGGAGTAAGGAGAATGATAAATTTCCCCGTTAACCTCAGCCCCACTGGCGTCAAATGAACCACATTTAGGGCGCATGCCCATGAGCGTAACAGCCCGTGCTGCGGATCACAATGCACGGGCGCTGGCTGGGTGAATGCCATTTGCGGACCCATTGACCCGTATTGGATCAGTGCCTGTATTGTGGACTGTAAACGGCCTATTGACTTGAATGGGTCCGCAATCCCAAACATACAGCCAAAGAAAGAACATGTTCTATCTTTTTGCATTGCGGAGGCACGGGTGGGAAACCCACGGAAACGCTTCGTAATGCTTCCATGGGCTTCCGATCCATGCCTCTGCTCTGCAACAGCTTGGTGAAGTCCTATCATTGGCCACATGTTGCAGATTGCGGACCCATTCAAGTCAATAGATCCACGGCACATGGAGTGCACACGGCCAGTGCCCGTATATTGCGGACCAGCCGTTTACGGGTCCACAATACAGGCACTGATCCAATACACTCTGTGCTGCTCTGAAAACTTCACCTAGATGCCAACATACAAAATTCGGAGCAGTCGACAAGAGGCTGACGGCAGACAGACTGTCCTCCAACATCTGCCGGGACAGTATGGAGCAGGCATCCTCAAACTGCAGCCCTCCAGATGTTGGAAAACTACAACTCCCAGCATGACCGAACAGCCTACAGGTATCAGCCTACAGCAGGGCATTGTGGGAGTTGTAGTCTTACAACAGCTGGAGGGCCGCAGGTTGAGGATGCCTGGTATGGATAGAGGGGGCTGTTCGCAGTGATCATTGCTGCGAGGAGTATAACTCATCGCGCAGCATGTAGCCAGTACAATATATAAAGCGCCTCATATCACGCCACGTGCTGCTGCTTCCCGGTACTTGTCATACGCAGTAACTATATTTAATTATTATTAGTAATAATTTAGGGCAGGGATGTCAAACCGGCGTCCCTCCCGCTGTTGCAAAATGGAATCCCTGCTTTAGGGCTTGTTTGCACGACCGTGGTTTTGGTCCGCAACCGAGCCGCATTTTTTGCGGCTTGGGTGCAGACCCATTCACTTCAATGGGGCCGCAAAATTATGAGACATGTCCTATTCTTGTCCGTTTGGCGGACAAGAATAGGCATTTCTATAATAGGCCTCCTGTTCCGTTCCGCAAATTGCGAAAGGCACACGGGAGTCATACGTGTTTTGCGGATCCGCAAAACACGGCAGTCGTGTGAACAAGCCCTTAGGCCTCCAGCACACGAACGTCTGCGCCCTGTGGCTATAGGGCACGAACACCGACCGTGGGGCAGCCACAGCGGATTACAGTGAATGGGTCTGCGATACGGCTGTTCCGCAAAAAGATAGGACATGTACGGGACGAAACCCCACGGAAGCACTCCGTAGTGCTTCCGTTCCGTATCTCCGGACCCATTGAAGTGAATGGGTCCGCATCCGTGATAAGGAATGTACACTGAACGGTGCCCGTGTATTGCGGGTCCGCAATACGGCAATGGGATACCTACTGTCGTGTGCAGGAGGCCTTAGGGTAAGGGCTCATGCACACAAACGTATTTTCATTCCGTGTCCGTTCTGTTTTTTTTTGAGGACCGTATACGGAACCATTCATTTCAACGTGTCCGCAAAAAAAAAACGGAAGGTACTCCGTGTGCATTCAGTTTCCGTTCCGCAAAAAAATAGAACACGTCCTATTATTGTCTGCATTACGGACAAGGATAGGACTGTTCTATTAGGGGCCAGCTGTTCCGCAAAATACGGAATTCACATGGACGTCATCCGTATTTTCTGCGGATTCGTTTTTTCTCGCACCGTAAAATACATACGGTCGTGTGCATGAGGCCTAAAGATGTGAGTGATTCCCAGCAGCACAAAGTATCTCAGGAGACTTGTGTTCAGATCGTGTGGGAGGTCACAGACAAGATTTCTGTAGTAGAAAAAACGCTGGGTCCTCCAGCAGCACTAAGTATTTCAGGAAAGGGTGTGGTGATGTTGTGTGGGGGGGGGGGGGGGGGGCAGCGACAAGGGACTGGAGACAACTGGGGGGATCACAAACTGCGCGTTACTTGGCAGCACAGAGTATTTCAGGAGAGAGATATATGCTGTGCTGTCACCAGCCCGAGTCACGCCCATGGACATCAGGGGGGCTCTTTTCTTCAGCCACCATCACCCCTCCCGCCCCCCCAAGCATGGAAACAATGAGATCAACACCCACCCCAAGTGATAATAGATGACAGAAGATTATAAAGCGTAGATTTCTTTAAAATTGCTTTATATAAGTCAATTTGTGAATCAGTCCGTACACACAGGAGACCCTCCAAGACGTCTGTGCTGCGGCCTTTATATCGGGAGGCGCGAGGCGCTGGGGGCCCCTCCATTACTGCAGACAATAACCTCCATCAGATTAGTTCATTAGGAAATAAAACATCTGGACCTGAAGCTTCCGGGGTCACTTTGGTCTTGGAATCGCTTCATGAAAAGGGAATTCATTCACTTCTCTTCATCGCTTCATGGATCTCGAGATCAATCCTGTCTTGTACTCCAGTCCCATCCAAAGCTGCGTAGCACAGTGCTGACCGGCACAACACTAACAGCTCCCATAATGCAATGTCCTCTGATAACGTACACATTACCTCTCCTATAATGCAATACAGCAGGATGCTCTGGCCAGAAGAAGATGTGAGGACCTGCATCGGGAACAGGACTGAATGCAGCTCTGGCTGTGACTGGAGTAAAAGGCACAAGGCAAGCAAACTATTTGCAGACGTGAATCCAACACTGAAAAGTAATACAAAATAAAATAAGGACAGGACACGAGAAGTTCCCTTGTCAGAGCGGAAGGGGTTAAAAGTGTCAGTGACGGGCGTGTGCTGGTCTGGATCTGGATGAGCAGAGGTAGCGCTGGTTATTTGCTGCGCAGCAGAGCTTTATAGAGAGTGATTCCCACGAGGGCAGCGACGGTGGCTCCCAGCGCCACGCGCAGCCAGAACGAGGCCGTGCTCAGCTCCGTGTCGTGCAGGTGCCTGGGGAGAGGGGAGGAAAGAGAGAGATCAGGACACGGGGCCAGAAAATCTAAAAGGTGAACTTTATTTTGACCCTGCTGAGGTTCAGTGAGAGCTCAAATCAATACTGCAAAAGGGACACCTTGTGATATGCCCAATGAGGGGCGGGGCCTGACCAGCACTGAACAGATAATTCTCAGGTCATGCCCCGCCCCTCCGCCTGTTACATACACCAAGCCTCTAAACACCCTTTCTGCCGGGCGGGGTCGTCCAATACTCACGGGAAGGCAGCGGCTGCGGCCAACTTGTTGTAGATGGTTTGGTCCACGGAGCCCTGGCAGCTGAAGTGGTAAGGTGGCGGCAGCCGGTGTTTGTGGCAGAATTCGGAAGGGGAGATCCCGTGCTGCTGCTTTACTTCTCCTTGGTCCCACTTACACCCCACAAACATACAGGGCGTCTGGCTGTCCATGTAGTGCTGCTGTAAGGGAGGAGAGGGGCGATATATGGAGGGGGTGTATATACCAAGGCAATTCCAATAATATGTGCAGGACCAGTGGGACACCAGAACCCGTCATCTGAGGGGGGGGGGGGGGGGGGGGGGGCGTTCACACTTGTCGGCAGAGGACAGCACGGAAAAACGCATGTCGATACCGCCATGTGTGAACACAGCCTTCAATTTCTGGATCTGCATTTGAACTGCTGGATACCCGATAGTCCAACCATCTGGCATCTAGGATTAGGATGACTGCCAGGACGGCACGGGCTTTGTTGCCATCGTTGAGCATTATGGGTACACACCTTGTAGATACTGGCACAGTAGTTGAAGGATTTGGGGTCGCTGACGTCGTACATCAGGCAGGCGACATCGCAGGCAGCGTCTGACTGTTTCAGGAACTCCGTGTCCACATCCACCTCAAAGAGCTGAGGGAAGCAAACAAAATGTATGAACGTGGCCAATCCGAGGTCTCATTCAGCCGACGGCTAGCCTTCCTGACCTCTCTGCCATACACACGCATGCTCCGATCAGCCGAGCATGCAGGTGGCGCGAATGGGGACAGAGTAAATAAGCTGCTGCCAAACGTCTCTGTGGGGACATGTTGAAATCCAACTGCCTGATCCCTGTCTGGACGTCTGCCGTCAGGAGGGGGTCTAGGAGGCCCCTGTACAGATTAGCTGCTCCGGCAGCAGGCACTCTGTATGGCCAGACTCAAGAAGCTGGGAGGCCTCCCCTGTGGGTGTACAGGACACAAATCAGCCATAACTCACAATGAGGTACTTCTCCTGGCCACCGACAAGCACCGTGTTGACAGAGTAGAAGGAGGGCGGCCGGCGGCCCTGCTGCTGCACCTGAGGGAGGAGGAGAAGACGACAATGTCACAGCAGGACACGGATAAGGAGAAGTCGGGGAACAATGCAGAGTATTCAGGCAGATAACATGGACGCTGAAGGTCACCTTTACTGCATGTCCACAGACAGGTGTTCCCATGACGCACCCTCAGGGCACGAACCTGCAGGAAGGTCTTATCACCGCTCCCTGCTGTCTACACCTGGCATACAGCTGGTCATATACATCAGAGCAGGAGTCATGGAGACCCCAACACATGGCACATGGGGGGCTTATGTTAGATGGCAGCACATAAGCTGGTAACGTCATTCACCAGGGCCTGTCTGCTCACTAGACAGGGCAGGGCCGGGGGTCACTGCTTTCTGTAATGCTGATGCCCTAGAGAAAAGATGGCAGCTGAAGACAATGGACAAGCAAAATCCTACCCCCTCACCTCAAGACTCTGCCCCAGGAACGCCCGCAGGAAGGCAGATTTACCCGTCCCGCGGGGGCCAATCACTTTACATAGGAAAACATTTCTCTGGGTTTGTCCTTTTTCCAAATCTATCCGCTTCTCCCGGGTCACTGTGCGAGACAAGAAACAACATCCGGAAATTAATACTGTAACAATTACAGTGGATCGGCGTCCAGAAGCATAGCCTCAAACAGGTGAAATGGGTTGTTTCATCTGAGACAATGGGGGCATATCCTAGCAACATGCCCCCACTGTCTCGTTTGAGACAACCCCTTTAAGACTCGACCTCTCGCCACTCCCTTTCCAGTCTCTCACGTCTAATCCTATAACTGTAGACCGTGCGTTATGGCGAAACCCTCACAGACCCCAACCTGACTCTTGTCAAGGTGAAGAGACACATTTACATCAGTTACGTTCTGGCATCATATAAGGTACAATTCCTGTTCAGATATTTTACCCTCTAGCGCTGCAAAATCCAGGACACAAGTGAGTAGAAATAGTCCACACAATGAAATAGGAAAAAAAGGATTGCGCTGCAGGAGAGTATGCGTAAAAGTCCAAAAATTATATATGTCTATGGAAATCTTCAGTCACATAGGTTCATCCATACACGTCAAACACAGCTGCGGTGTGGACATCTGAAATAAAATAGAAACCGCACTATGGTGTAGTAACTTCTCAAAAGGAGTGTCACCTGATAACAGGTTATACTCACAAGACTCAGATGGTATTAGGCGTAAAAAGCAGGCTGTTATCAGGTGACACTCCTTTTGAGAAGTTACTACACCATAGTGCGGTTTCTATTTCAGCGCAATCCTTTTTTTCCTATTTCACGTTCTGGCATCAGACAGTGACGTCACCGGTCACCATATTTCTGCGGCCCGGGGCCATGCTGCACTCCTCACCTACCTGTGATGGCCTGAGTCTGGCTGTCCTGCTCACACAGGATGGGGTACCCCAAGTACCCCAGATATTCCAGGCAACGATGGACATCTAGATAGGCCACTAACCTGTGAGGAGGAAGCAGAGGACAATGCAGGACCATATGTGCGATTAGGACATTCACACAGCCATAACAATAAAACCACACAAACGCTGTGTAGCCCACCCACCCCGTCCTGTGACTCTGGACCTGGAGACAAATCACCACCTTATCTATTTGTCGTGTTCCTCATTCCTGGACAGTTTCTGCAGTGTCACCGGGATGTTTTCATGCTTAAAAAAGGCACTGCTATTAGGGGGCAGCACTACCAGGAAGGGGGGTGCTTGTCTGTACAGTGGTCAGGTAGGTGGTACATGTCACATCCAGCAGAGCATCACACTGCCTCCGCCAGCTTGTCTTCTTCCCATAGTACCCTGGTGCCATCTCTTCACCAGGTAAGTGACGGGCCCGCAGCTGGCCGTCCACATGATGCAACATGATCCATCAGACCAGGCCGCCTTCTTCCCATAATGCACCTGGTGCCATCTCTTCATCAGGTGTCATACAAACATCCGGCCGTCCACATGATGTAACCTGATTAACCGCCTTCTTCCATTGCTCCATGGTCCAGTTCTGACCATTGTAGGTACTTTTTGTTGTGGACAGGGGTCAGCATAGACCCTCTGACCGGTATATGGCTATGTCGCCTGTGTGTCCTGACACCCTCTCATCATCCACAGGAACATTGTCAGTCATTTGCTCTACAGTAGCTCTTCTGTGGACTGGGCTAGCCTTCACGCCCACACACAAAGAGCCGTGGGTGTCCATGACCCTATCCCCAGGTCCTCACATACCAAAACTGGCCATTCTGGAGATGCTCCGAGTCTACATCACCATTTGGCCCTGTTCTTACTCTTGCCTGCCATAGTCACCAGAAAATCAATGTTACTCACTTCACCTGTCGGTGGTTTGAATGTTATGGCTGATGTGTGTAGACTGAAAACTTACGTCCATTGGCACATGAACCCATGGAGAGACAGCAGACCATCGTCCGCCATGCACACTGTGCTGCTTAGCTCCGGGCCCCAGGGGGTATATGGGAAAACGCTGAAGAAACTCTGAAGCTCTGAGGGACTTAGTGCACCATCGCCATCCTAAGGAGAGAGGGGGGAAATGCCGTTTCAGAATTGCTCTAGAAGTTGTAGAAATTACCTATGGCTGACTATATCCTTAAAGGGTTTGTCCACTGTCCATACAAAAGGTGGGATGGTCTGCTCAGGAGTAGAGATGAGCGAACTTCTGTTTTAAGTTCGGCGTCTAAAGTTCGGCTTCCGGTTAGCGGAGAATCCCGATCTGGATCCGGATATGGATTCCGACTTCCGTTGTGGTCCGTGGTAGCGGAATCAATAATCGGCCATTATTGATTCCGCTACCACAGACCACAACGGAAGTCGGAATCCATATCCAGATCCAGATCGGGATTCTCCGCTAACCGGAAGCCGAACTTTAGACGCCGAACTTAAAACAGAAGTTCGCTCATCTCTACTCAGGAGCCCTTCTGTTATTTAAAGCAGGAGTCATGGCAAAGACCAGGAGGACATGTCCCATCCATGCATTAAACGATGGTCCACTGATTTCTGGAGGCACCGTGTGACGCCTTATCTCCCCGATCCTGACGGGGCTCATCCAAACCCTGATCCCTTTTACATCTGGTGTCAGCACTAATCATAACTAAACCCAATGCTGCCACCTCAGACCACGAGCGTCCGCCATCCTTACCAGGTCGTGCTTCTCAAAGATCTTCTGGAGGAACTGGTAGCCAAAATGGTTGAGTTCAGTGGAAGAATCATGGGGGACGCGGAGCCTGTGGGGGGAGGGGAGAGAGACAGTCTCATGCATCAGAACACAAAGCGGGAAGTGACAACCTTTATGGCCATTTCAACTCCCAGAGGAATTGTCACCCAGTTCCCAAGTCCCCCCCCCCCATACTCCTGGCATAACTAGGCAAACTGACAACCACAGAGGGAGCTGTAACTCTGGTTATACTGGTTGTCAGCCAGCTTAGATGGATTATCCTGTTGCTGGTGAAGGGTTAACAGCTGGTAATGTCTGCCGCGTGCGAACAGATTTCCTCTGCAGATGCTACGCTCAGGGACACGCTCCATGATGGCTCAATAAAATCTGTTCTCGTATATGAGACTGCTGGAGCGGAGGCTGAGCGATGCCCACCACCGGCGTCAGCGCGATAAATAACGGAGGAAGAAATCATCTCAAGAGTTAACCCCAAAATAGTAGGGGTGCAGGAATCTGCGGTACGAGGAGCTGTAGGCAGGGTTCTCGGCTGTGTAAGGCTTGGGTTACATGACGACCTGTGGCCACGAGACGTAAGATCGCAACGATGTGCAATCAACGATAGTGGATGTGGTCGTCCTGCAATGTGCAGGAGAAGTCAACCCCTGATGGATCCCAGGGCGACCACATTCATGGTCAGGGACGAAATTAGCAGCGTGGCACAGCGACTTACCTCACACAGTCACAGCTTATGGAGGAAGCAAAAGCAAAGACAGATCGGGAATTAAATCAATGCAAACGGCTCCTTATATCTCAGCTTCCTCATGGGCTTTGGAGGTTAACGGAAAGGAGTATTCTGGTGTGTCCACAGGTGGGGGCCCCATCTCCAGAAGAAGAGGGACACAAGCCCTGACTCACGGTGGGTAGAGGTAGTCGTCAGTAAGCTCCAGTGTATCGTCATAACCAAAGCGTCGCAGAATGGTCCACGTGGTCTCGTGGCGCCCCCGCTGGATGAAGAGGGTGTTGAGGAAAAGAAAGCCTGTGTAAAAAAAATTATAATAATAAAAATTAATTATTATTTATGAATAAATTAAGGAGAGGAAGGAAGAATATGAATGAAAGATTCCCTCTTCTACCTCTGTGCCCAAGAGTTAGGCCTCATGCACACGACAGTATGTATTTTGCGGTCCGAAAAAAATACGGATGATGTCAGTGTGCATTCCGTATTTTGCGAAACAGAACAACTCACCCCTAATAGAACCGTCCTATCCTTGTCCATAATGCGGACAATAATAGGACATGTTCTATTTTTTGCGGAAAAGACATATGGAAACGGAATGCACACGGAGTAACTTGCGTTATTTTTGCGGACCCATTGAAATAAACGGTTCTGCGTGCGGTGCAAAAAAAGATTATAAAACGTAACGGACATGGAAAGAAAATACGTTTCTGTGCATGAGCCCTTAAAGGGAGTCTGTCAGGAGGTTTGACCATGGAGTCCCATAGGGATGTAGGGAGCGACAACGCGCATGCTCATCAATACGGAGGAAACCGGGCCCCCATAGAAAAAAAGACTCTTAACGCCTGTCCTGTGGATCTAGTGACAACTTTTAAAGGGTATGTACACTGTTGCAACCATTTAAAGGGGTTATCCAACATTATATCACACCTCACAATGGTGATCATACTTACCTGGTCCCCGCAGCAGGCCGGCTCTTCATCTCCCTGATGTGCTGAGATCACCATCCCGTTGACGCTGGGCACGTGACTGCTGCAGACAACTGCCGATCGCAGTGGTGACCTGCTCCACTTGTGTCACGTGACCATTTGTTGTGATGCAAGGGGAGGGGGCGCAGTCATGTGCCCCCCAGGGTGTAGACATCAGCGCACCAGGGAGTGACAGAGACCAAACCCAGGGGTAGGGACCAGGTAAGTATGATCACCACCGCGGGTCGGCCATTGCGATGTTGGATAACCCCTTTGCTTGTGAAGTCCACAGTGAAGCACATTCCCACCGTTTTCTGTATGCAGCTCCCGTTCAGATCTGTACGTCTTTATTGCCGTTTTTATTTGACCTGGTGGGCTGTAGGTCAGTGTGGTATGAACAGCGAGGCTTGGATTCTGATAGGGGTAGTTGCCTTTTACAGCGTCACGTCAGCTGTACCGACGGGGTCTTACTGGAATGGGGGCGTTCTTTATTTATATAGGATTGGGAAGGCCCCTCCTGCCGCCCTGCGAGGTACACGTGGAGATGGGGATTGCTTTGATATATTAGTATATGCTTGTAGACTGTAACAACCTGTGCGATACATGTATGATCACTGGGGGTCTGATGGCTGGGACCCTCACCTATCCCCCAGTCAATTGTGTAAGCGAAGTGTTAATAATGCACATGTGACACTTCCATGGGACTGCTGGAGAGAAGCGAGCGCTGTACTGCATCGGTCCTGTACAAGTGAATGAAGTGGTGATCAGACGTGCGCTAGTGCCCCATCCACAGCGGACTTGGAGTCCTTATGATTGGTGAGGGTCCTGGCAGTCGGACCCCCGGCAATCGTCATACCGTCCACAAGTAATAAAATGTGACCCAGGTGACCCCTTTAAATGTCTGAATATGTGAAGTACTCGGCCACTTACACCAAGTGCCGATCCATTTGGTTGGAGGTTGGGATGTGACTGTCACAACCTCAAAAACTGTTTATTCTTATTTTCTGACATATTTTACTTCCATCCTTCTGCGTCTCCATGGTTACAGACTACAACCAAGCCCGGTGTAGTCTGAGCCTACAGTCAAGGGTTGCTCCCTTCTCGTTGATAACCTAGAGACAGACGGAATAATACATGACTGAGGTCAGACTACACAACATTTGTTTGTAGTCTGTAACCATGGAGACACATAGCTCTGCACGGAAGCTACAAACCAAAAACAGTAGGAGGTTTTTAATCAAGACTATCTGCAAGTTTGCTTCATGTTTGGTGTAGATTTACCTGGAGCAATGAAATTTAAGACTGCCAACGTAGACACCCCCTTTAAGCCTTTCCTTCAACAGTACAACATGCTCACCGTTTAGCGTCAGTCCATTATCACGGACTCCGTCAGCGGTGTTCTTCCTGACAACCATCTTCACATCTTCCATGGCCTGAGGGACCAAGGGGTTCCCAAAACAGGACTGCTACCTCCCAAGAGACAGGCGAGACACCAATCAGAAACACAGGATGAATGAGTCATAGGACAGACAGTGGACTGCACTGGGGATGGGGGGCTCTGGGGGAGGACTGGACACCTGAGCTCCGGGGTCAGATACCTGGAAGTAGTTCAGCTCGTCATCGCTCATGATCTGATTGTTGTCTTGGTCTGAGATGGTGAATATTCGGGTCAGAGCTTTTCTGCACTGCGGCCTCAGCTGGAAGAAAAAAATATATAAAAATCTGCAATAGAGGGGGTCATCACGCGCTGCCTGAACCCGCCACCAAGACCCCTCTAAACCCGCCTCCGGCTGCCATATTGCTCGCTGTGTCCTCCCATGGCAGTGGATCTATAGATATGACTGATGAGGAGATCCACAGTACCCTGCAGGTCTGGTGACACATGCCACATACCTGCTTCTCCTCCGGGTCGTACAGGGGGGCGGTGGGGTGAAGGACAGCTTTCTGGGCATAGTAGAAGACTTCAGAGATGTTCTTGAGGTTCTTAGCAGAACACTGGAGGAAGGACAGATCTGCATGTGACTCAGATGTCTATATAACATAACAGCCCATACTGATCTGACACACTAAAACGACACAAACCCCCAGACCAGAGCTGCAGCGAGACAGGGCGCTGCTTGGTCAGTCTGCCGCGGTGCTGCACGCTCAGCAGTTTGTATCCCTCCACTGCCGTGCTGCACGCCCTTCCTCCCCCGCAGCGTCTTACCTCCACGCAGGTCTCGATTTCTGAGAACCGGTTCATAATCGGCAGGATGGACTCCATGGAGCTGCCGCACTGGAGATCTGACTTATTCCCCACAAGGATTATGGGAAGCCTGGGGCGAGAGACAAACATTAGACCCATCTCCACTGCCAAGAGGTTCTGCATCAGCAGGGGAGTGGAGGGGGTTACAACAGACGACCATACCGTGAGTTCCGCTCTGCATGGCCGTTCACCAGGGGGATCCACTTAGAGGAAATCTAAAAAGTAAAAAACATTATAGATCGAGGCCCCAATAAACGTGCACAGTTCTGGCCTGGAGTCACTGAAGACGGATATGCTGGCAGAGCACGTCACAAGCAGACAGGCCTGCCCACGAGCCCAGAAGATGGTAACATTCTGTACACCCTGCAGCCACCACTAGAGGGAGCTCATGTCAGCATTATACAGCTCCCTCTAGTGGAGGCTACAAGCAGCAGAATTTTATTATGTAACCCTATGGGGATTAATCGCCACCGATTTTGGACCTATTTATATTACAAGTAAACAATGGGGTCCCTTTAAATTTCCTTTCATCAGCCGTCAAGCCTGGCTCTCCAATAATGCCATAAAAGTTAGGAGTGCAGCTCTGAAGTACTCTTACTCACCTTCGCAATGGTGTCGGCCTCTGAGACGTCGTACACAATGCAGACAACGTTTGCCTTTCAGAAGAAAGCAGAAAACAAGGGTCATTACTGGAACCAGTGCAGCGGCGCGCGCTCGTGTCCGACGTCCCCACCTGCAACATTTCTATGGAGCCCTTTCCTGACATACAGGGGCTCCATTTCTTATATTCACAGCACTGTGTACACAGACTTGTAAGTCTCTTCTGCCACCACTAGGGGTGATCTATACACAGATGGATACGGCTCCTGTGGACCTGAATAGGCATTACATACAGATATCGCCCTCTAGTGGTGGAAGCCGATGATCGGCACAGGAGATCAAAGAGGACCCGTCCCCTCTCCTGACAGCTCTGTTTTAGTAACTACTAGCATCCCCCATGTAATAATTCTGGAGCATCTGTTCTTATAGACTGCATATTGTGCAATTCCTCTATTATCCCTACTAGAAGTTTATGAGTGAACTGCCAGCAGTCTGCAATAAAGGTCCAGCTGGGTGTTACCATTTGGGAGTGTGTCCTTGCACAGTCTGACATTGTGCAACCAGTGATAGACCTTCATTGCAGGTGGCTGGAAATTCATTCATAAACTTCTAGTAGGGATAATAGAGGAACTTTGCAACATAACACTGTATGAAAAGACGCCCCAGAATGCAGGTAGTTCCTAAAGCAGACATGTCAGGAGAGGGGGTGGGTCCTCTCTAACCACGTATATCCGGTAAATGATTGGGTCCTGGTGGGCGGTGGTCAGTACACATGTCGGGCGGCGCGTGTGCCGCTTATCTCACCTTTGTAATCTCCTCCCGGAGCTCGTCCTCCGTCTGCTCCACTTCTATCAACACAAAAGACACAAAGATATGAATACGACAAGTGACCACAGACCCCAAACAGGACATCGCCAGGGACAGAAGACCTGCAGAGGATTCTGGGAGTTATCATTTACATGCATCTCAGGGGGTGTGGCTCTGATCAGTGACTGCCTCAGCTCCACCCCCTGTCTAATCAGCGGTTTAGGCTCCTCTATTCTTTACACTGCAGCTCTGCTCCGTTAAAGGGGTATTCCGGTAAGTTATCCCCTGTCCATAGAGATGGTGGAAGGGCAGTGTACAAGCTTGACTTGCTGCTCCATTAATATGGGGACAGGGGACCCTCATTCTCATGAATGGCGGGGCACCAGCAGACGGACCCCCACCAATCTAACAAGTATCCCCTATCCAGAGGATAACTTGTTCTAAATGGAATAACCCTTTAAGGCAGAGCTATACGCTGACTCCTTTATCTACTGGGGGCTGACATCCATCTGCTGTCAAATTAGAGCCTCTGGTCGGGGTTCTACCCCTCCGTCATGCTTTACACTGCAGTTCTGCTCGTTCATACTGACTGCTGAAGAGGTGATTTCCATTACATAAAGGACAGATGATTATTAACCAGCAGTGGAAAGTAAACAAAGGGTTAATGGGGTTGTCTCATGGTGATTAGCGGACGCTCCGGGAGAAGCTGCGACGCTGGTCATTGACATGAACGTCCATTCATGTGCTGCACGGGTGCGCCGGATCCGCTACAGACCCCCTTCCTTTCCCCCAAATCATGATGGAGTGTACAGACTGAGGGGAATTTTCCCACCTCTGCATTATTCTTTAGACATGGTCCGGGGTTGTGCAGGGGACGCCCCTTACTGGGGATTATTATGACTGGCGTCACAGTAAAGTCCATTATAGGATGACTGCACCCACCCAAAGCTGCTGTCTGATGATCGAGGTGGAGGGCGAGAGTGTCTGCGTCGCCCTGACACGCCCGGTGAATCTACACCCTGGATAACAATCCCCGTATCCCCCAGGGAGGTAGTTACCGGAGGTGTCCACGATGTGTGTGGGGACCCGCTCTGGCGTCACGTCGGCCGGTATCGTGATCTCCTCCGCCCGGGCCGGCACCTGGTAAAGATCATCATATCGTTAAGTGCAGATCAGAAGCCTCCAACTACAACTCCCAGCAGGATCTGACAGCTTGCTGGGAGTTGTGGTTTTACACCATCTGAGAGCCATCAGGTTGTCAGCGCACGTACCTCATCCGGGAACTCCTCCCCCACCAGCGCCATTATCAGAGACGTCTTTCCCACTTGGGCTGCGGGACGAGAGGGAGGAGAAAGTCTTAGTAGAGGCGTCTGCAGGTGCAGCAGAGAAGTGCGGGACGTCGTCACTGGGATTCTGCACATAGAGCCGTCTATAGGGTCTGACAGATCTCCAGTAGCATGTGGCGCATGCGCAGTCTGTTCTCTGAGGCTGATGCCAGCACAGGGATGGAAGATTAGGGCGGGCGCGTACGCCAGGAGTACAGGTGCTGGCGCCGGGTGACATTGGGGGAGTTAGGAGGGAGGGCGGTGCCGGGATCCTTCAGAATGGGCGCAGCTCCTGAGACATTAGGAACACCACCTTGGGATTTTTTCTTAGGTAATTTGCTTATTGATAAAATGGATTTTCGGAATAAAGCGTCCGTATCCCTGGCGGTATACTGCGGACATGTTATAGGAGTGGCAGACCCTGTAAGCGGCTCTGTGTGCAGAATCCCTTTAAACCGGGGTGGGCGTCCGTTCCTGTCTATGGCGGATTGTCCCATGACGCTTTGGGAGAGGTCTGGGGCCTTCACGCCCCTACAATCAGGGGATCCACTGCTGATATGTCTCTCTCTTCACATCCAAAGCTACAAAGAGGGAGGAACTAGAGCACTATCTCCACAGGCCACAAGCAGAACTTCTAGCAGCTTTGGATGTAACCAGAGAGGAAAATGAAATCAGGATTCAAATGAAGGAGCTCAGCCCAGACCAACCTACAGCGACTGCGATACTACAACTCCCATCAACCTCTGTCAGGCTGCATGCTAGGAGCAGTAGTACTACAGCAGCTGGAGACCCCCGGGTGAGGGAGCAGCTGAGCCTCCCTTGTGTGCACCAGCAGTGACGGACCCATCACCCGTCCCCGTCCCCACGTGATCCGTTCTCTCTCACCCTCCCCCAAAAGGAGGATCCTCACGTCCCGCTTCATGATCCCGGTGCCACCAACATCGACTTCCGGGTATCCAGGCGGACCGCCAGTGACAGAACTCCACTTCCGGCGTCCCTATTGCAAGCTTTACGTCACTTCCGTTCCACACTTGCAGCGTGGGTGCGAGGCGTCATGTCACCATAGCAGCGAAGAGGGCGGGGCGGAGCAAAGACTCAGAGAACAGCACGTAGGTCAAGGTGATCGCTCGCCTAGCAGTCACGTGACTTGTAGATAAAGATAGGAAATTTGTACCACACTGCCACCTGCAGGAGAAGAGTAGTAATGACCGACACCACACAGCCATCTACTGGAGGAGGAATAGTGAGGCAGCTTCAAACTGCCACCTGCTGGCGGAGGGTAGTAATATCAGGCACCACACTGCCACCTGCAGGACGAGTGTAGTAATGGCTGACACCACACCACCATCTACTGGAGGAATAATAAGGCAGCTCTACACGGCCATCTACTGGAGGAGGAATAGTAAGGCAGCTCCACACTGCCACCTGCTGGTGGAGGGTAGTAATATCAGGCACCACACTGCCACCTGCAGGAGGAGAGTAGTAATGGCCGAAATCACACCGCCATCTACTGGAGGAGGAATAGTAAGGCAGCTCCACACTGCCATCTACTGGTGGAGAGTTGTAATATCAGGCACCACACTGCCACCTGCAGGAGGAGAGTAGTAATGGCCGAAACCACACCGCCATCTACTGGAGGAGTAATAGTAAGGCAGCTCCACCCTGCCACCTGCTGGCAGAGGGTAGTAATGCCAGGCACCACACCATCTTTTGCAGGAACTCAGCTGATACAGACTGGACATGTTCTATTAGTGTACGGCTCACTGGGGTTACAGCCGCCATTGATCGGTTGTTCTGGGTGGGGCCCGGGGTATTTAAAAATAAATTTAAAAAAAACTATTCAGTCATTATAATTGTCTGTGGGAAAGCTGGGTGACAACCAACAAGGCCGCACAGAAGAACTAGGCACCTATGCCATATAGTGACAACCATGTGGGAGCTGGGATGGCAGATACAGTCCTGATCAAAAGTTTAAGACCACTTCAAAAATGGCAAAAAAAATCCTATTTAGCATGGCTGGATCCTCACAAGGTTCCAAGTAGAGCTTCAGCATGCAACAAGAAGAGATGGGAGTGAGACAGAACATTTTTTGAGCATTCAATTTAATGAAAACAACGATTAAACTGAAACCGGCTGTTTTTCAGCTGATCCACAGTTTAGGACCGCATGCCTTTAAAAGGCCAAATCTGTGCAAAGATGTGGATTCATTGTCCCTTTCTGTCAGGTAGTCACACGTTGTGATGGCAAAGGCAAGAAAACTCTCCCTTTTTGAACGTGGTCGGGTTGAACTGCATAAGCAGGGTCTCTCACAGCGCGCCATCGCTGCTGAGGTGGGACGCAGTAAGACAGTCATTTGGAATTTCTTAAATGATCCTGAGGGTTATGGAACAAAAAAGTCAAGTGGAAGACCCAAAAAAATGTCCTCAGCACTGAGCCGGAGGATCCAATTGGCCGTCCGTCAAGACACTGGACGATCCTCGACCCTAATTAAGGCCCTTACTGGTGCTGACTGCAGCCCCATAACCATCAGACGGCATCTGAGACTGAAGGGCTTCAAAAACAAAAAACGTCTTCAAAGACCTCGTCTCCTTGAACGCCACAGAACTGCTCGTTTGGACTCTGCAAGAGAGCACCAAACATGGGACATTCAAAGGTGGAAGAAAGTTTTATTCTCTGATGAGAGAAAATGCAACCTTGATGGTCCTGATGGTTTCCAGCGTTACTGGCATGACAAGCAGATCCCACCTGAGATGTTTTCTACGCGCCACAGTGGAGGGGGCGCCATAATGGTCTGGGGGGCTTTTTCCTTCAGTGGAACAATGGAGCTTCAGGAAGTTCAGAGGCGTCAAACGGCCGCCGGCTATGTCCAGATGTTGCAGAGAGCATTCCTCATGACGGAGGGCCCTCGTCTGTGTGGTAACGACTGGGGTTTCAACAGGACAACGCTACAGTACACAATGCCCGCAGGACAAGGGACTTCTTCCAGGAGAATAACATCACTCTTTTGGCCCATCATGCGTGTTCCTCTGATCTAAATCCAATTGAGAACCTTTGGGGATGGATGGCAAGGGAAGTTTACAACAATGGACAACAGTTCCAGACAGTAGATGGCCTTCGTGCGGCCGTCTTCACCACTTGGAGAAATGTTCCCACTCACCTCATGGAAACGCTTGCATCAAGCATGCCGAAACAATACCGGCGGAGCTACTCATTACTGAGCTCATGTTTGGAGGTTGGATTTCTGTTTTGGGGGGTTAGTTTTTTTTTAGAGGTGCGGTCCTAAACTGTGGATCAGCTGAAAAACAGCCTGTCTCAGTTTATTCGTTGTTTTCATTAAATTGAATGCTCAAAAATGTTCTGTCTCACTCCCATTTCTTCTTGTTGCATGCTGAAGCTCTACTTGGAACCTTGTTAAGATCCGGCCATGCTAAATAGGATTTTTTTTGCCATTTTTCAAGTGGTCTTAAACTTTTGATCAGGACTGTATATTGGTTGTCAGTCAGCTTTGCCAGAAATATCAAGGACTTAGACACTGGAGATCTCAGAGGAAGTTCTTTAAAAAAAAAAAAAATCTAAATCAAAAATAACTTTATAAACTGTGCACAGTAATGGAAAATGACAAAAAAAATATTCAGATTTTTTTTTTAATTTTCTTTAAATTAAAGTACAAAAACTTCAAATTTCCGGTAAAAAGCGCCACCCAGAGGATGATCCTTCTGCTGTACAAACTATATACACAAGTCCCAGCTAGAGCAGCGGCGGAGGAATGGTCACATGACTGCTCAGGCGCTCTGGACGTCCCAGACCAGCACCTGGTTGTAGGAGGCGGTGAAGAGCAGGTTCCCGGATGGTGACACCCGACACAAGTGAACGCCGTCATCGTGGGCGCAGAAGTCCTGCTGTGTGCCAGCCGACGAGTCAATGACACGCAGGAGGCGCTCTGCAGAGACAGACACCAAAAGGGTTAAAACCTTCCAGCTCCATTGTATGCGTTCTGCAGCTGTTAAAAATACAGTGTGTTCCTCAACATCTCTGCTTGCTCTCAGTGAATGGCAACTGAAAACCTGTGCAGACCTGATGCATTTATCACAGTTGAGGGTTTGTTACAATTGTATCCCGTCTCGACAATCCTGTCAGCGGCGCCATTCTCTCTCCAGTTTGTTACAATGTATCAGCAGATAAATGCCCGCCACGCCCATTCAGAGGGACCAGCCGCAATCTGCAGCCATTTTATGCTGTATCCATACATTGTACGTCGCCAGCTCCTCAGGACGGTCGGACTTACCGTTGCTGCCCACGACCAGGAGCGATGCCACCGGCGACATGGACAGAGATGCAGCAAAATGCGAGAGCGGGATCCTCAGCAGAACCTGCAGGACAAGACGAGGCTGAATATGGCAGGGGGTAGATATACAATACATAGTGCCCAAGGGTGAGCGCTTGCAGATTGGGGTCTATACAGAGCACAGACTTCACATTACCTGCTTCTGTGCCAGGCTGTAGAAGAGCGCCTCCTTCTCTGCCCCATACCCCGTGTACACCACCGTGCCAGGCTGCCATGGACAGAAAGCTGCAAGGGTCGGAACTGGCGAATCTGCTTCCTGCATAGAAAAACATCGGAATCACAGATCCAGTGTTACATCTACTCTAGTTACAGCCACAGCTGCGATCATAAGATCTCATGAACTTTGCTGCCTTGCATTTCGGACGTCTTGGGCCTTTCCATGGCTCCGCTCACCTTCTCGCTGTCAGGGGCCGGGAAGCTCAACCAGTCCAAGAGCTCGCACTTATCCTTCGCCCAATCAGAGGCCCAGATGCTAACCCGCCGATCTGAACTGGCAGCCAACCAGATCTCTCCTCCTTGAAGGCCGAGTTCTTCAGGCTTCACAAAGATGGCAGAAACAGGGTTAATATCTGAGAGTCAGCGGAGAAGGGGGTCTGGGGGGGGGGGGGAACGTCCTACTACACGTTACCTTCCTGGGGGAGAACTGGATGGTGCTGATGGGCGACCCCTTGTGGTCGCTCAGTACCCGGATGGTCATTCCTGTCTGCGGGCTGCTGACCGCCATCAGGCCGTCCTTCCCACCAGACAGCAGAACGTCACCTGTGAGACCATGACATGAGGTGGTCACTACACACTGTCCCCTCATCTGCCCTGAGCCGTGCAAGCTCTGCTACATCACTGACCGGTGAGGGAGAAGGCCACGGCAGTCACCGCACACGGGTGGGGATGGATCTTCATTTCCATCTCCGTCCTGGACACGCTGAAGAAGCGGATGGTCCCGTCGCTGTAGCCGGCCGCTAACCTCGGACCTGACGCTGCGTGGCGATTCCAGTCCAGGCACAGGCAGCTCTGCGGGAGATGACTGGTGTCAGGAGGGTGGGATGAAGCCCTCTTAGAGGGCGGTGAGGGAGGCTGCCGTTACCTGGTTGAGGACTTGGAACTGAAGGAGCAGCTCACAGCTGTGAAGCGACCAGATGCAAACGCTGCCGTCCTCCCCGCACGTGGCGCAGTGCGTCTCCCCCGGACCCACCACTAAACCCATCACCTGCAGAAACAGAAGACGCGGACCCTTACACTCAGCCATGGATATACATTCCGCTCCTCTGCCATCGTCGTGGCTCGTACCTTGTTCCGGTGACCACTGATGAGACGGATGCTGGTGTTCTCCACCCAGTTGATGTACCACAAGGTGCCAGCCGTGGTGCCCACGATGCCCATGTCCAGGGCATCATCGAATGAAGCGCTGACAATGGCGCCGTCCAGTGTCATCTCTTGTTCCATGAGGACGGAGGAAGTGCTGGAGAGAAAAATGGCCATTCAGTGATTTATTTCCAGTTTCTCAGAGGGCAGCAGCATATACCGTAGTGCCGTCACCATTCACTGCCCCCAGGAGCTGGGAGGTTCTTCATACCTGGCCTCGGAGCCCTTGTCCCTCAGCTCCTGCACGGCGGCCACAGACCAGAGTCGGATCCTGCGGGTGTTACTGCCGGTCAGCAGCCGGTTCCCTCGGCACAGCAGGGCACCTGAGCAGCGGAGCACAGGAGTTACACGTGTACGTGGCGTCAGTGGAGGGCGGCTGCGGAGCGGGCACTCACCTATCTCCCCATGGTCCGCTTCCCAGGTCATGAAGCAGCGGTGAGTCTGGGCGTCCCACACACACACCTGCCCCGTGCTACAGCCGGTGTACAGCAGGGAGGTCGCGTTATAAGTCAGCGAGGTCAGCTCTGCTACGCCAACCTTGTCCGGAACAGCTGCTCTGTAGACCTAGGGAGGGACAGGAGGGGTTAAAGAGGCAGCAGTCGCGGTTTAGGAGAAACCTGAAAACAGTTTGGCGATGTGTTGCTTTGCTGCTGAGATCTGATCACAAGCCGGAAGCCTGAGGCTGCACTACTGAGAGAGTCTGATGACATCATCAGATGTCAGGTTGTCATGGAGACCCTGCATAGATCTTAATCACCACTTATCTCCATCATGTTTAATATTACGGATGTTGCACGTCCACATGACAACACTTCCCGTCGGTGCTCTGACCCCCTACTATATAGGGGTTATAGGGACACTGCTGCCCCATGAATAGTGTCAGGTGTGAACACTGACGAGGACGGGGATTCTCCATCCTATGACAAGAGCACAGGACGGGAAGTGTTGTCATAGCCACGTGGTCTGGTTTATGCTCTTTACTCATTCTTGAGTCCCCCTCCTCCTAGGAACTTCTGGGGTCCAAGCTCATGACTCTGACGACCATGCATCATGGGACTTACCTTCATCTGACATGACGTCCCATTGTCTTCCAATCGCCAAAAGTTCACAGTCCTGCTGCTGACGCAAGCAAAGGTGTCGGCGTGTGAGGGGTTAAAGGCCGCGGCGTGTGCGGGCGCGGACAGCTTACTGCTCGCCAGCATCTCATAGGTCCTGGTGCTCCACAACGCGAGGGTCCCGTCCCTGTAGTCACCTGGAGGCAGTACATGGCTTAATACAATATACGGGGACGATAAGGATAAGTGTTAAAGGGGAACTCCATATACACTGTTAAGTCCAGAGCAGGGGGCGGAGCCTGACACCAAGGAGCGCATCCCCAGCTATATAAAGTAAGGTTTATCACGTGTCATTTTAAAAGGGGCCCTATCATCGTATAGACTAGTAATAGAGGGGCCACCTCTCAGGACACCCACCGAATTGTGGGCAGTGAATATTTGGGATAACTACTGAGCGAGACTCTCCGCAGAAATCACCTCATTGTGGGGGAGGAGCATCTGGGCCAAGTACAGCCCCTGAGGAACAAGGAGGAGCGACACCCGGAAGAATCCTCCGAAGCAGTGGTCCTCCACCTATGACTCTGCAGCACAACCCCCAGCATGCACTGACACTTGGGGTGACGGTAGTCCCCTCCTCCGCACTCACCCACAGTGAGCAGGCACCGGTCGTCCCTGGAGAAGCTCATGGCCTGGACCTCGGAGCGGTGGCCCTGCAGGACCTTTACGCAGGATCCATCTTGTGTGGTCCAGACTCTGATCTGACAGAAGGAAGATCCGTCCCCGGAGCCAGAGGCGGAGGCCAGGATCTGTGCGGAGGAAGAGGAGGCTCAGCCACACGTGGACATGGTCAGGCTGATAGGAGATGCAGGAAGGGGGGGTGGGAGGCTACCTACCTGAGCGTCATGGGTGAGCGCCAGGGTGGAGATCTCCTCAGGGTGTCCGAGCCAGTGACGCTGTGACCCAGAATGCAGATCTTCCACCACGATCACACAGCCGCTCGTGTAAGCGAAGAACCCTGCAGGAGACGCCCGTGTGAGGGGACAATTCTTATGCTCTGTAACTTTACATTTTTTCAAGATCCCTGCTTTCTGTCAGTAAATGGGAACGTCCAGAGGCTGAAAATCCAAATACATCTTCCAGCTGAGGGTTTGTTACAATTGTAAGGTGAACACAGATCTCTTTCTTCTACTGATGATTCGCTACAATGTATCAGTGCAAGAAAGAGACTGTTTCCTCACAGACCGTTTATCTAGATTGGATGCAACTGTAACAAACCTTCAGCTGTGAATGCTCAATTAGGTAGACAGGTTTTCAGCCTCTATTGCCATTCACTGCCAGCAAGAAGAATCCTTAAAAACCATGTATTTACATAAAACCGGGAGCCCCCTTTAAATAGGGGAAGTTTGTTGCATCTTACCTGTATCCGGGTTCCACACCATGTTCCCCCGCCCGTTGCCATTATACCCAATCACTGCCCTGAGGACCAACCTCTCCTGCCCGGCTGGAGGATGGCACGCCGCCTGCAAAACATAAACCACTCCAATGTCAAGAAGATGACCCCCCCTTAGAATAAGGCTTCTCAGGATGACAGATTTCAATATGGAAGAGGAGAAGGGGAAGGGGGCGTCTCTGGTCTAATACAATGGAATCAACCCAATCCCTGAGTGGTCCCGGACTCTAGGCTTACCCTGTACATCCCCCAGCAGGGGGCGCTGTATACTAGTCCCCTATACTCCGACAACCCCTCTGATATCATGAGGGATCAGCGGACTATCACCCCACCATCCAAAGTTCTTGTTGGGGTTCTCCTCTTACCTGGACTGGGAAGGAACTCTTAAAACGAGGGGTGAAGTGCGTGTAGACATCAGGGCGTGGGGGGTCCGGCTGCAGACCTAAGAAATGAAGACCAGCAGGACTCAGATTACTGGAGACCACTGTTTGGCTGTCAGGGCATGCTGGGAGTTGTGGTTTCTCTACAGCTCCAGTGCTGCCATAGACTGAGTATTCTCAGTACTGGTCGGTGGTCGCTCCCTTCTTACCTGCGGCTGGGCTGGCGCTGATGCCACCTCTGCTCCGGGGCAGATCGCTCCTGTTCAGACGGTTTTCGATGATGACGAGGGATGACTCGCCGCCGCTTTCCTCCGGATCCTCGACGTCCACCTCTTCTACCTTAGACTCCTCGTGGACGACTTGCCCGAGATCTTCATCATCCGACTCTGGACAGAAGGACAAGGATTTAGGAGGCCACCAGTATCCGGGCCCGGTCATAAAGGACTGGCAGGTCCTCTCACCCGTGTTCTCTGCGCGCTGCACCGGGCTGATATCCAGGCGGGGGGGAGAGGAGACACAGGGGCGAGGGGCCGCCACCCGAGGCATCCCACTGGAGATGAACGTGGAGTCTCTTCTCTGATCTGCTGTGGGATAAAAAAAGATTAAAGATAAAGTCTTCTGCAGAATCTTCTACAGCTTTTGAATAAACCTAAACTTCATGGTCTCTGCTTGCTGTCAGTGAGTAAAAACCTTCTTTACAACCAGGCCTGGAAATGCGTCCTAGTCACGCGCGGCTCACAAAGCTGTATTGCTTGGTCAGAGTATCAGGGGTCTAACCTGCCTCTGCGTCAGCTGGATATGAGCAATCGCCAATCACTTCTGTCAGCAAGCAGTGATCTTGACCAGGCAGGCAAACACAACTTCAGGACAACTTTCCCCCTGTGCTAAACTCCAGGTTCATAGCTTTAACGTAAAACTGATACACTGTAACAAACCAAACAGTTGTATGAACAGGACTAAGGTAAGGGTGAGTTTTCACCCTCTGAATATAAGCAATGAATCTTTCCATTCACCTACAGCAAGCAGAGATTTCTACAACGAAAAACCGAAACATAAAGTATCAGAAAGTTAAGATCTAAAACTCACTTACCGGCGCTGGATTGGAGGGGGAGCGGCAGACGCCCCATGATGCTAGACTGGCGGACAGTGGGCAGACACCCTGCATGGCTGCAGACAGGAAGAGAATGATAGTAACTCATATAACTGTCAGCGAATAGAAGCAATTATATTATTCAGTGCGGTGATAAGCCCACCTGACATCCTGACTGCCAGCGTCAGGAGCTGCTTCAAAGTCCCAAATAAAAATGGCGTCTCCGGCAGTGATCACGTGCTGCTGATCGGGGGAGAACTCCGCCTGCTGAATCGGCTCAGAGTGCCCGATGAACACCTGAAGAAGAGCGGGACACAGCAACGTGAATACACGTAGAGGAGGGAGGACGCCCACATACAGACATGGCAAACTTACCTGCGGGCGCGAATGTCCTGCCAGGCCACGATCCCACACTTTCAGGATCCGGTCCCCGGCTGTCACGAGGTAGCGGTTATCCTCACTCACCGCCACCAAGGAGCAGTGCTCTTTGTGCACATTTGTGACCTGGGGGGGGGACAGACAAGTCACCTGTAGATGGCAGCAGAGATGCGGGCGGCACGCCCCCATGTATGATAACGCAGAGGAGACTCACCTCTCTCATCAGCCGACCAGTAGTGGGGTCCAGCCACAGAATCTTGTTTCCAGAGGTGGACACCAGAAGGTGGTAAGGACGGAGGGGACTGAATGCGATGCCCAGGGCGCAGTCCAGCCTGGTGCTGTCCAAGTCCAGTATACTAACATCAACCCGCAGGACCTGGAAAACACCAAGAGAGGGCAGCATGGGGAAGGTGGGCCACACAGCAGGGACCCCTCTACTGCATCCATGCAGGTCACCCCTTTAACTGTCTATTACCTCATCCAATGAGCGTCCCTCCATGAAGGTCACCGTATATTCGGTAGGTCCGACGAAGGCCAAGAGGCGACCGTCCCTGCTGAGAGTCAGCGCCCGAGGGCCCTGCTCTGAGCTCTTGCATACCACGTTACCTGAGCAAGGAAACAGAAGTGAAAATTCTGCAGATCTCTGCTTTCTGTAGGTGAACGAAAGCCTGAGGGTAATAAAACCATTTCGGATCTACCGAGTTTGTTACAATGTATCAGTGTATATCAGAGTAGAGTACAGGACCGCCTGCACTGACACACTGTAACAACACCAGGTGTATATGAAGAACCATCCTGCTTCTGACCCCTCCCTGTGCAGAATCTGGAGCCATCATGGTCCCTACACCCGATGTTCCCCGCACTCACCGAGCACCCGCACCACGTGCTGCTCTCTGTGACCAACGCTGTAGAGAGCAAGTGACCCCATGGAGCAGGCGCTGTACATCAGACCGCCATCCGGAGAGAAGAGAAGGCCGGTTATGGCTCCTCGGTGCTGCCTGCGCGGAGAAGTACAGGAGTTATAGTCCCAATAATCCGATATTTTTCAGCAGCACCCCTCCTCCACACTCACTTGTGCTCTGCTTGTAGAGCGGTCGCGGCCACATCAAAATAGCGTACCGCCCCGCTGCTGAAGCCGCAGGCCAGGGCCTGCTGGACGGGGTGGAAGGCCGCGGTGCACGGGGTCTCCTCGTTGGCTGTGAAGTCATACAACTGCAAACACAAGAGCAAGCGGAGCGGTCACCTCCCGTACACAGCAGAGGCAGATGCGTTACGGATGCACCGCGCCACTACCTGTTGCAGGGAGACCACGTCCCAGATCCGGATGGTCTTGTCGCCGGACACAGTGGCGAGCTGAGGGTAAGAAGGGTGAGCGGAGAAGGCAAGCAGCGAATCGGTGTGAGAGCGCATGAGGGTCTGGTATCCCCGGGAAGGAACATCTAGGACCCCGAGCTCCCCACTTCTAGTGCAGGACAGGACGCGCAGACCCTCGGGACTGATGGACACGCAGCTGACCGGACCCTCATGCTCTGCGGGGGGAGTCATATATGGTCAGTATCAGGCGCCTGCTGTGCACCACCTACCTGATCAGTACCGCTTCTACCAGCAACTCACCTGCCTCCAGGAAGACCCCAGAGAAGTCTAAGGGCCACAGCCGCATGTAGCCGTCCTCAGATCCGGTGGCACAGTAGGTGGCAGACACACAGACGCTGTTTATGGCTATGCCAGGACCTGATGATATAAATGATTGGCGTCATAATATGATGAGCATGACCCATAAGACACAATATGGCCGCTCAGTACTAGATGGCGCCTTACCAGAACTGAAGGTCGTCTTCTCCCGCCGCTCGCCATGCTGGGCCGGAGTCGTCTGTAGGCGGCGCACGTTGCTCAGCGACACATTCTTGTAGTCTATCTCCAGGATGTGCCCGCTGCGGCTGCACACGTAGCTGATAGGGACAGGGTGGTAAGTCAGCCGTAAGTCCGGGATTCAGGCAGCCGCGGTCAGTGCGACCTCTACTCACAGGGTTCGCTCTTCAAGTTCTCGGTCAGGGCTGTGTCCAACTTCAAACGCCAGGTCTGTGAACTCCAGGTTGTGGTACTCCCCCAAATTAACTGGGCAGGACCGCAGTGCCCCGCCTCGTACCCGCCATAAACGCACATTGTCCCGGCCACATGAGACCATCCTGCAAAGAGAAGAGACGGGTCACAGGACGGTGTGGAAGACGCACGCTCATCCAAAATACCACGAGGATGCGTGTGCGCTACATCGTGACACGTCAGCTGATGGCACCATCGCTAATAATATGCCATAGTCTCTACAGCACCAAATACCTGGTGTCATCAAAGAAGGCGATCTTCATAGTCTGGATATCTACGTCTGTATGAGCCTTCGCCAGGACGACCACTTCACCACCGCGGCTAGCCTGAGACGTGTTCCACACAACCACCATCTGTGGGGAGAAGCAGGCACCAAATATATTGTAGTCACTGTGAACATCCATTACTGATCCTGAGTTACATCTTGTATTATACTCCAGAGCTGCACTCACTATTCTGCTGGTGCGGTCACTGTGTACATACATTACATTATTTACCCTGTACTGATCCTGAGTTACATCCTGTATTATGCTCCAGAGCTGCACTCACTATTCTGCTGGTGCAGTCACTGTGTACATACATTACATTACTTATCCTGTACTGATCCTGAGTTACATCCTGTATTATGCTCCAGAGCTGCACTCACTATTCTGCTGGTGCAGTCACTGTGTACATACATTACTTATCCTGCACTGATCCTGAGTTACGTCCTGTATTATACTCCAGAGCTGCACTCACTATTCTGCTGGTGCAGTCACTGTGTACATACATTACATTACTTATCCTGTACTGATCCTGAGTTACATCCTGTATTATACTCCAGAGCTGCACTCCCTGTTCTGCTGGTGCGATCACTGTGTACATACATTACTTATCCTGTACTGATCCTTAGTTACGTCCTGTATTATACTCCAGAGCTGCACTCACTATTCTGCTGGTGCAGTCACTGTGTACATACATTACTTATCCTGTACTGATCCTGAGTTACATCCTGTATTATACTCCAGAGCTGCACTCACTATTCTGCTGGTGCAGTCACTGTGTACATACATTACTTATCCTGTACTGATCCTTAGTTACGTCCTGTATTATACTCCAGAGCTGCACTCACTATTCTGCTGGTGCAGTCACTGTGTACATACATTACTTATCCTGTACTGATCCTGAGTTACATCCTGTATTATATTCCAGAGCTGCACTCACTATTCTGCTGGTGCAGTCACTGTGTACATCCATTACTTATCCTGTACTGATCCTGAGTTACATCCTGTATTATACTCCAGAGCTGCAATCACTATTCTGCAGGTCTCTGAATATTGATTTGGATTCTAGCTTACATTTTTCCCGTGTCCGTCCTTCCCGACTCCACAGAGAACGGCTCCGCTGTGTGAGAAGCTGAAAGAGACATGATACGCGCAGGATGATTACAAAGCCCCGGCCGTTAGGTGGCGCCGTTCCCCGGATTATCTCTATGACTGACCTGAGGTAGCACATGGAGTGCGCGTGCGTCCTGAACATGGCCAGGCAGTCGCCCTTCTCAAAGTCCCAGAGCCGCACCATGCTGAGGGCGCCAGTCTGTGCGGAGGCCAGGAGGGTGCAGCTCCCGTTAAATGCCAGGGCAGACACCTGCAGGGACAGCACAGCGGTGTTGGCAGAGAGAAGGGGCAGCTGGCGCCCAGGGTGGCCTCTGCCTACAGGAGACGTTACCTTGTCAGTGTGTCCCAGGAGGAGCCGCTGATCTCCGCTCTCCACATCCAGCACCACGATCACAGCGTGACACGGATAGACCACCGAGCAACCGGCGCGAGTCCACAGAGCCTGCAACACAGAGGATGTTGGGAGTAGTAGTAATAGCAGTATGGGATGGACAGGACGAAACAAAGGATGCTGGGAGTAGTAGTAATACCAGGATAGGATGGACAGGGCACTACAAAAGATGCTGGGTGTAGTAGTAATATAAGGGTTTCATGGACAGGACAGTAAAGAGGATGCTAGGAGTAGCAGTAATAAGGTTGATGGGAGTAGTAGTAATACCAGTCACTCACACATCGCTCGGTGCCGCCTCCGAAGCCGATGATTCTTCTCAGTTTCAGGATTGGATCAGGAAGAAGCTTCTGGAAAGTAAGATGGGGGTGAACATGGACGCCACAAACTAGGACCCCCGACCCCCATTGTGCTGGGCGACGCCGCTCCCCCTGATCTCACCTTCCCCTCAGGTTCTGCCGATAACATGGCCGGTCTGGGGGTCGTCGTGTGAACGACCTGCGAGACAAGGGAGAAGTAAGAACGGCTGCAGCAGGGAGACCCCCCCCCCCCCCCAATGTACCAGACAACATGGCGGACAGCGCGATGTCACCTTCTCCAGGTCAGCCGAATGCCTGTGGATGGCGAGATCCCGTCCTCTGTGTGCGTACACATGAACCCCGCCATCATCCTCCTCCCCCGCGCTGCTCTCCGGCTCTGCGTCCTCTCCTGGTCTCCCACACACGGACAGGTAGCGCTCAGGGATGGAGTCAGCATTTAGGAGACTGCGGCGGGGAAGCTGAAAAACAGAAGACGCAATATGTGGTGACCGAGACCAGAGAGGGGCGGCCACGCGGGGGAACCACGGAGGAAACGGCTGACCGGTCTGGGGGTCGTAATCTGCTGGATGAGGGAGACTCTGTCCTGCACGGGTTTACTGACGGTGACAGAGCGGGGGCGTTCCCGAAGAGGACTGCGAGAGGGAGGGGCGCCTGCGGAGAGAGGAAACACATCCAGAACAGTGAGCGCAGCTCTGGAGTACAATACAGGGTGTAACTGAGGATCTGTAATGTAATGTACACAGTGACTGCACCAGCAGAATAGTGAGTGCAGCTCTGGGGTATAATACAGGATGTAACTCAGGATCAGTACAGGATAAGTAATGTATGTACACAGTGACTGCATCAGCAGAATAGTGAGTGCAGCTCTGGAGTGTAATACAGGATAAGTAATGTAATGTATGTACACAGTGACTGCACCAGCAGAATAGTGAGTGCAGCTCTGGGGTATAATACAGGATGTAACTCAGGATCAGTACAGGATAAGTAATGTATGTACACAGTGACTGCATCAGCAGAATAGTGAGTGCAGCTCTGGAGTATAATACAGGTGGTAACTCAGGATCAGTACAGGATAAGTAATGTAATGTATGTACACAGTGACTGCACCAGCAGAATAGTGAGTGCAGCTCTGGAGTATAATACAGGATGTAACTCAGGATCAGTACAGGATAAGTAATGTATGTACACAGTGACTGCACCAGCAGAATAGTGAGTGCAGCTCTGGAGTATAATACAGGATGTGCTCAGTATCAGTACAGGATAAGTAATATATGTACACAGTGACTGCATCAGCAGAATAGTGAGTGCAGCTCTGGAGTGTAATACAGGATAAGTAATGTATGTACACAGTGACTGCACCAGCAGAATAGTGAGTGCAGCTCTGGAGTGTAATACAGGATAAGTAATGTAATGTATGTACACAGTGACTGCATCAGCAGAATAGTGAGTGCAGCTCTGGAGTGTAATACAGGATAAGTAATGTAATGTATGTACACAGTGACTGCACCAGCAGAATAGTGAGTGCAGCTCTGGAGTGTAATACAGGATAAGTAATGTAATGTATGTGCACAGTGACTGCACCAGCAGAATAGTGAGTGCAGCTCTGGAGTGTAATACAGGATAATGTATGTACACAGTAAGAGATGTGTCATATTCTCCGCCGGTCTATATCAGGGAGATGTCTGCTTGCTTATGGTCTCCCTTAGAAGACCTCAGCAGAGCGATCATAGTCTCTCACCTGGGGCTGCTGTGGACGACTGTCCCTTCTGGATGGAATCGTAGGGCAGCTTGGAGGCGTCTGAAGGAAACCTGAAAGAAAGTCCAATAACTTCTTACTGAAGAAATACTTTACCCTGAAGTGCTCAGCGGGGGCCTGGCTCAGATTCCCAGTGATGAAAACTTCTGAGGTGTCGCCGTGGCGTGTCAGAGGATGTCACAGCCCGTCACGGACAGAGGCATTCTGGTATTTCCAGTGCTTATTGATAGATATGCAATGGTCGCTGCCTGCGGGTGCGCTCTGCACCGCCAGCTTCCTCTCTGCAGACAAGACACATGTGGGCATACTCTGGGGGAGGGGGCGGTGGCCGGATGGAGTTTACCTTTTACATCACCTTGAAGGGGTTTCTTACTCACCTTATGAAGTCGTACAGGTCGTCCCATTTCTCTCCTTTAGGAACCGGAAATGCCATCTCCCGGGGCATCGGAGCAACTCCATCTTGTAAAGCCTTGGACTGCCGGGCCTCCGTGTAAGTCATTGCTGGAACGACAGCCAGAATGAGTTACCCTTTAAGGGGGAGTGTCCTCTTTAGACAAGGGCAGGAATGACAGATTTGGGACCCAGTCTCTAAGAGTCATCACAGACACCTTTGCCTTAATCGCAAGGGGCATCAGCGGTCACCCAGGCAAATGCCTCCTGGAGAAGGTGTCCCAGGTGGACACCCCCTCTAAGCTTCACCGGCCGTCCTCTCACAGGAGACGCACATATACTCTCCCTTCTTACCAGGGTTGAAGATGAGGTCGCTGGTCACTAGGTTCTTCACCAGTAGATTGGAGCAGAGCTTGACGCTCCTCAGATGGCTGTATGTCCGGCTCAGGTACAAAGACAGGATATAGCGGAGGTCCAGCAATAGACACGTCCACCGGGACCCCGACGGAGCCGGGCCCACCAGACCTGAGGAGGGAAAGAGGCAGTTGAACCATGTCCACCTATCAGTGGATGAGGGTCGCACATGCTCCGTGCACTCACCCTGACGGGCGCTCTGCGCTGTGCTGTCATACACTGAACCCTTCACCGCTCCGCACACGAACGGGAACTGCAGCCACGTGGCCGTGGACTTAAACTCCTTGAAGAGGTTGGAGAAGGAGATTCGGATGGTCTGACCGTCCTGGAAAGAAGGACATGGGAGGTCACACAGGCCCTTCTTCAATATCTACTACTGTGTCCACCCCTCCCCCGTCTTACCTCTGCGCTCACGTCCACGTGGACCACAAAATGCTTCCCGGGTATCGGCCTGAACAGCACGTAGAGGTGACGCCCGGTCAGCCCCAGACTCTGGGAACTGGTCTTGGGGATCTGGATGTAGTTTCCTGCAGGGACGGACCCCCGGATCTTGTAGACGGTGCACCGCAGGCTTCTGTCCTGCAGAGGGAAGGTTACAGGATGAGGGCGAGATGCGGGCGTTACCAGGAAACAACCCACTTAGTGGTAACACAATGCCAGAAAGCAGAGCTGCTGCAAACGTGCAGATCACAGAGTGTGAGGGCGATGGCAGCGCACACAGTACAGGGTGTCTATGAGCCGTCACATGACACGCGCTGCTGTCACGCCCCCACAGTACTAGAACCGATAACGTGGCGGTTACCATGAGAGCGGTGACGTCGCCTTCCTTGCTCGATCGCTTCCATTCCTCCAGCTGCACGTGCTTAAAAACATTCACGAACGGGTGCTGCCAAACTGCGCAAATGTGGAAGGGAAAAACCACATTAGATGCCAAATCACATGGCAGTAATCCCCCCCACAAACAGTCGCCCGCCAGTGACCCCTCATATCCTCGCCCACCAGTGACTCCCCCCCAATATAATCGCCCGCCAGTGATCCCCCCATATAATCACCAGCCAGTATTGATGTAACTTCACCATATACCCTGCTGCAGAACGCAGAATAAAGGTGGGGGGGGAGGGGACTTTAGCAAGTCATTTCCCCTGCACCCTATATAACATATCACCACCCCCAGTGATTCCCCCCCCCCCATATAATCGCCCGCCAGTGATCCCCCCATATAATCGCCCGCCAGTGATCCCCCCCATATAATCGCCCGCCAGTGATCCCCCCCATATAAATCGCCCGCCAGTGATCCCCCCCATATAAATCGCCCGCCAGTGATCCCCCCCCCCCATATAATCGCCCGCCAGTGATCCCCCCATATAATCGCCCACCAGTGACAGCTGAGAGATGCCCCCCAGTATTGATGTAACTTCACCATATACCCTGCTGCAGAACGCAGAATAAAGGCGGGGGAGACTTTAGCAAGTCATTTCCCCTGCCCCCTGTATATCACCACCCCCCGTGACCCCCTATATAACATATCACCACCCGTATTACTTATCGCCCGGTTTTCCTCACCTCCAGCCATAGCTCCCAGTCCGCAGCTCAATCCTCCCGCCGTGACCAACTGTCTGTACACCGGTGACGTCACCTCCAGCCCTAACGACCATTCCAGAGCGTCGCCCCGCCCCTGGAGACCGGTCGCAGGCTAATGACGTAGTGCAGAGCTAACATGTTGCCAGGCAACCGCCGCTGCCTATATATACGGATGGAAGAGTCAGCATTCAGCTCAGTGACTGCGGCTCCTCGGCCCGAGCGGTCCCCGTAGGCCCCTGACGGCCCCCTGCCTGGGCTTGCACGTTCCCCTCATCCTGTTTACTGTGCTCTGCAAGACTCCAGGCTGTTCTTGTAAAAGATAAATCAATTAAAATCACCTGACCACAAGGACACAATCATCCATGCTTTACACTGCAGGATATATTAAAAGAAAACGGAGAAGATATTTGTAAACAACTTTATTGATAGAAATGTATGAAAGCCCTATATCCTCCCGAAATCCCTGGTCATGGGGGGGGGGGGGGGGGGCCTCTGTCCTGTAGGTGTAATCAGAAGGACGGGTCTCCGAAGCCCACCTCCTCCTGGAGCTGCTGGATCTCTGTCAACAGGGTCTGATCCTGTACAAGTAACTGCGGGAGACAGAAGACCATGCATTAGTATGTGACCGGGTACCGGATATACCCCCAGATACAGTATACTACCCAGTATATACCCCTATATACAGCATATACCCCCACCCATATACAGTATACTACCCAGTATATACCTCCATATACAGTATATACCCCCATATACAGTATACTACCCAGTATATACCCCTATATACAGTATACTACCCAGTATATACCCCCACCCATATACAGTATACTACCCAGTATATACCTCCATATACAGTATATACCCCCATATACAGTATACTACCAAGTATATACCCCCATATACAGTATACTACCCAGTATATACCCCTATATACAGTATACTACCCAGTATATACCCCCACCCATATACAGTATACTACCCAGTATATACCTCCATATACAGTATATACCCCCATATACAGTATACTACCAAGTATATACCCCATATACAGTATACTACCCAGTATATACCTCCATATACAGTATATACCCCCATATACAGTATACTACCAGTATATACATTCATATACAGTATATACCCCCCATATCCCAGTATATACCCCCATATACAGTATATACCCCATTTTCTATCTCCTGTAAGGGGGCATCTTTTCATCTTACCCTTTCTCAGGAGGTCTGAACGCTCCCCTTACTGCCGCTGACTACAATGATGGGGGTTGTACCCTAGAGGGGCAGCGCACACAGGAGCACTCACCTTCCTGGTGTATTTGTATGACTGTTCGGCCTCCAGTTGTCTTCTCGTCTACGAGAAATATCATAAATGAGTATGAGGAGCTTCTCCACATCCGGTCTGGATATTGGGGGTTGTCTCTACAGCCGACTCTCCCCCAAGTCTAATATGTAGACCCCTCCATCCTCGCCTCGGGTTAGGTTTCCACATGCTGGGTGGAGTAGTCTGGTTTCCCACTTACCTTCAGGCAGACGAGGGTCAGGTAGCCCCACACCTCCGCGTTACTGTTATTTAGGGCATTGGCCTCGGAGAGCGCGTCCTCCGCTTCCTGCAGCTCCTCAAGCTGGGAATGAAATGAGCAGTCTCAGAAATACTCCGCACGTACCAGATTCAAGACCTCTGCTTGCTGTCAGTGATTGGGAACATTCTTGTCCATGTCCAGCAGCCGTGAATGGATCTGGATAAGTCTCTCAATGTTTCCATTCAGTAACAGAAAGCAGAGAGAATGATTAAAACCTTACCCTGTAACAAGCGACGCCGGCTCCCAGCCAGGTCAGGCAGGTTGGGGAGCGCCTACAGGCCTGCAGGTAAGTCGTCTTCGCCTTCTCAAACTGAAATATGAAGAACACGGAGAATACAGAGTATAAATACTGAGGTAAGTACATGTCCAGCTGCTGTAAATGTCTACTCAGTATGACGGCTGCCATATTGCTGCAGACATCTCTGCGGAGAGCTATCTGGACCGGGCGGGCTCCTGTCTTTATACCTAATGTTATCCCATGGGGGGCGCTACAGTGAGGTATTCAGCTGCAGCACAGAAACTGGCACTAGAGGCTCCATGAGCGGGTGTCGCCATGTCACACAGGGGCCTGGGGGTTGTTCCCAATCTGACAGTTTCAGTCTGGTCCACAGGTGTAGATGATCTTTCTGTCACCCGGGGAAAAAATAGTCATTTTCCTGCCCTAGACCTAAATCTAAATGCCCCGGCCACAGCATGTCACTGAAGCTGATTCTCTTAGGCCCCATGCACACGGCCGTGTTTCACAGCCGTGTGCGGGCCGTGGAACCGCGGCCTGGATCCCTCCTGAGAGCAGGAGCGCACGGCGTCTCTGGTTGCTATGACGCCGTGCGCTCCCTGCTGCCGGCACAGTACAGTAATACACTGGTATAGATCATACCAGTGTATCACTGTATTGCGGCGGCAGCAGGGAGCGCACGGCGTCATAGCAACCAGTGACGCCGTGCGCTCCTGCTCTCAGGAGGGATCCAGGCCGCGGTTCCACGGCCCGCACACGGCTGTGAAACACGGCCGTGTGCATGGGGCCTAATCCTGTATTATACTCCAGAGCTGCACTCACTATTCTGCTGGTGGAGTCACTGTGTACATACATTACATTACTTATCCTGTACTGATACTCAGTTACATCCTGCATTATACTCCAGAGCTGCACTCACTATTCTGCTGGTGGAGTCACTGAGTACATACATTACTTATCCTGTACTGATGCTGAGTTACATCCTGTATTATACTCCAGAGCTGCACTCACTATTCTGCTGGTGCAGTCACTGTGTACATACATTACTTATCCTGTACTGATCCTGAGTTACATCCTGTTTTATACTCCAGAGCTGCACTCACTATTCTGCTGGTGCAGTCACTGTGTACATACATTACTTATCCTGTACTGATCCTGAGTTTTACATCAAGACACGGAGGCTCATATTGCTTTCTCCTTCTTTACTAACCACCAATAGCAGCAAAGATAGAAAAAATTAACATACAGGAAACCATAGCAACCAATGTCCCTCCCCTATGGCCCCTATAATAGGCCGCTCCTCCTATGGCTCCTCCTCTTTCTTTGCTGCTGCCAAGCTAAGTACACCTTTGTCTCTGCTGTGTTGTTTTGTCTTAGGTGTCTCTGTATTTTAGCGCTGCGCTCCACAGGGTGACTAACCCTGCTTGCTAGCAGCGTTCCCCATCGTTTATATTTGCCCCCTTGCCTCTTTTGGGCAGGTGTGGGTGTATTTCTGCGCTTGCCTGTGCGCTTGTATCCTCCCCTGTTCCGTTTGAGTTGTCCACCTGCGCTGCGCCCAGCGTTCTGCTCTGCCCTGCCGCCCACCCCCCCTTGTTCGGTGTACCTCTCCGGCGCTCTGCCGGGATTGAGGTTCGGGTCTTCTCTTCTTGGCGCCATTCGCGTCGCACCTGCGTTCCAGGGAGGCCGCGAGATCTCGCGAGATCTCGGCGGCCATCTTGGACACCCTCTATCATCGGCCGGCTGCGAGATCTCGCGAGATCTCGGCGGCCATCTTCGTTGGGCGGCCGTTCGCGGGCTTCTGGGGGCGGGTTCACGGCGCTTCCTGTTCCTGCCGGTCACTCGCCTCCAGTTGCCTGCACGGTCGGCGGCTCCTGTCCTCGCTGCCTTCAGGTTACCTGCCTATCTCCTGGGGACCATTAGTTAAGTGCCAGCGCAGCCCCTGCTAACGTTAGTGGCCATGTCTGCACCCACCCCCCCTCCTGCCTCCAGTCGCGCCCCCTCCCCCACTGAAGGGTTTAACCCTGATGTTGCTGAGGCGCAGGCCCTTGCGCTTCAACGCTCGGTGTCGGACGCGATTATGGCAGCCATGGGCTCCATGTCGTCCGTCCTCTCGCAGACCGTTACCCAGGCCCTAGCTGCACACCCCGTTAGTGCCCCTGTACAGGGCCACATTGCCGTACCGCAGCCTGCCTCTGTTGATCCCCCTGTGTCACAGGGGACCATGACTGGTGAGCATCTTGCCACCCCAGAACCCGTGCTTAGCTCACGGAAAAGGGCCTCCTCCCGCCAGGCAGAACGGGCGCGGACATGGAAAAGCGCTAGAGCGCAATCTCCGGAACTGTCTGACTCAGATAGAGCTTCAGACGAGGAGGTGTTGGCGGACTTTGAATACGGCTCGGAGGAGGATCTCCCCCCCCCAGTGCAGGGCCCCTCGGCCTCCACTGCGGCAACCTCCTTTGCCACGGCTGTGGCGTCTACATCCACTGCTACCCGCCCTGAAGGGGTGTTGGATGATGCGGGCGAACCTATGTTCGATCCCGAGGCCTTACATCACCCTCGCTCGTCTGAATGGCTTCCCTCTCCCCATGTGGGAGCGTATTTGGAGCACTGGGTGCGTCATTCGCTTAGCCGCGAGTCGCGCAGTAAGCTTAGGGCCGAGTGCCCCCGTCCAGTGGTCCCCAATAAGGTGTGTGACACCCCCTTGGTGGATCCCAAGATGTCACAATTTTTGGCCAAGACGGGTTGGAACCCAAAGAAGGGTCTGGACTCAGCGCTCCGCAGCTGCCAGGACAAGATCCTGGATGTGTTCGGTCCTTTGACTCGGATTTTGGAGATGGCCGAGGCGGCAAAAAGTGAGGGTACCCCAATTGACCCAGTGGAGCTGAGGGGCTGGGCCCAGAGGGCCATTTGCCTTACGGGCAATGCCAATACGGCCGTTGCAATTGAGCGGCGCAAGGCTATCTTATTCAAGATAGACCCCAAGCTGGCCAATTTGGCGCTTACTGAGGCAGGGAAGGACGCCCAAGGCCTCCTCTTCGGCGAGTCCTTTATTAAGGACATGAGCCGGTTCGTGGGCACGTTTACTGCGCTTGACAAGGCCCAAGCTTCTATGCGCAGGGTCTTCCAGGGACGGGTCTCTCATCGGGCCGGCAGTGGTAGGGGCCGCCTGTCCGGCCGTGCAAATTTCCAGGCCCGTGGAGCGAACAGAGGCTCCGGTGGACATCGTCCGCAGTTCCAGGACCCACGCAACGCGTCGCCGTTCTTCTCCACGAGAGGGAATCAATGGCGGTCTCGCTCCTTCCGGGGCAATCCAAACCATCGCAGACCCGTGGGTAAGTGCTCCCCAGATCGGGGATTCTATGGTACCTTGTGTAGGGGGCAGGCTCCGGCTTTTTTCCCACGCTTGGAGCCTCGTTACCACGGACCCGTGGGTGCTGTCTACGGTAAAGGGGTTTCTCATAGAGCTCACGGGGTCTCCTTTTCAGATTCCTTCCCCTCCTCTCGTTCCCCTATCGCGCACGGACCGTGCGTTGGTGGACGCGGAATTACAGGCCCTCAGGCAGAAGTTGGCGATAGAGCCGGCTCCCCCGGCGTCGGTGGCTGTGATCAGCAATATCTTTCTAGTACAGAAGAAGGATGGACAAATGAGACCAGTAATCAATCTTCGTTCCTTGAATGCGGTGGTACGTTACCGTCATTTCAAGATGGAAGGGATCCACCTCCTTCGGGACTTGTTGGTCCCGGGGGACTGGATGGTGAAGCTGGACCTGAAGGATGCCTACCTGACGGTTCCGGTGACCGCGCCTTCCAGAGACCTGCTTTGTTTCAGGTGGGAAGGAGAGGTATGGAGGTTCACCTGTCTGCCGTTCGGACTGTCGTCAGCCCCCTGGTGTTTCACCAAGCTGTTACGCCCGGTCGTATCATGGTTGAGGACTCGGGGCGTGCGCCTCATCATCTACCTGGACGACATCCTTCTGATGCACGAGTCCAAGGCGGGGTTACTGGAACATCTACGCTGGACGGCGGACTTACTGTCGGGTCTCGGTTTCCTCCTCAATCAGGAGAAATCCTGCCTGGTTCCGGCCCAGAGGATGGAATTCTTAGGTTTCACGGTGGATTCGCTCTCGGAGTCACTCAGCCTGCCGGCGGTGAAGTTGCGAGCGATCCGCAAGGAGTTGAGACATGCTCTCCTCGCTCCCCATCTTTCGTTACGTCATCTGGCCCGCATCATCGGCCTGTTGGCCTCGTCAATTCAGGCGGTGTTCCCGGCCCCACTGCATTATCGGGCTCTCCAGCGACTGAAGATCGCCCATCTTCGGACCGGTGCCTCCTTTGCGGACGCGGTGGTTCTGGACTCGGAAGCCCGGGAGGAGCTCAGTTGGTGGATTGCCAACCTGGAGGCGTGGAACGGGAGAGCGATCTTTGGATCCCTGCCGGAGTTGACGATCGAATCGGACGCGAGCCTCCAGGGCTGGGGGGCCCACTGCAACGGGGTCTCCACCGGGGGACCCTGGTCGGCGGAGGAATCCCTCCTGCACATCAACGCGTTGGAGCTACTGGCGGGGTCTTTCGCTGTGAAGAGCTTCTCCAACGGGATCGCCAACGCATGTATCAGGTTACGGATGGACAACGTGTCGGCGGTCCGGTATGTCAACCGCTTGGGAGGTACTCGTTCGGCCACCTTGGCTCGTTTGGCCAAGGATTTTTGGTCGTTTTGCCTGTCCAGGGACATCATGGTGCAGGCGGAGTACTTGCCGGGTTTGAGCAATGTTCAGGCGGATTGGAACTCGCGCTATCTAGCGGACGCCAGCGACTGGCAATTGGATCCGCAGGTGTTCGCAGCGATTGCGGACTTGTGGGGTCCGATGTCCGTCGATCTCTTCGCCTCGCGGCTCAACAGACAGCTCTCCCGGTTCTACAGTTGGCGTCCGGACCCGGAGGCGATGGCGGTGGATGCATTCCTCCAGGACTGGTCGGGGTCCCGCCTGTACGCGTTTCCTCCATTCTCGATGATCCCGAGGACGCTCCTGCAGGTTCTCCGCCATCGGGCGGACCTGGTTCTGGTAGTCCCATTCTGGGGTTCCCAGGTTTGGTTCCCTTCCTTGTTGAAGATTCTGGTGGAAATCCCTGTTCTTCTCCCGAGCCGGTTGGATCTCCTGCGCAGTCCTCAGGGCCTACACCATCCCCTCCTCCTCGACGGATCCCTGCGACTGCTGGCTTGCCGGATCTCCGGACACCTGGATCTTTCGAGGGAGTTTCGACGGCGACTCGACAACTATTGGACAGCGCATGGGCTCCCGGCACCAGAAAATCTTACCGGGCAGCCTGGAGAACTTGGGCTAACTGGTGCTTGGAACGGGACTTGGATCCCGTTTCAGCTCCTGTAGCTGACCTGTTGCTTTTCCTCACCTCTCTGTTTGAGGCGGGGAAGGCGTACCGGACCATCAACCTGTTCCGGTCCGCTATTTCTTCGACCCATGTGGGTTTCGCGGGGGTAGCGGCCGGTCAACACCCTTCGGTGTCTCGCCTTCTTCGGGGGGCTCGGTTGTCTCGTCCCCCTCGGCCTCGTTTTTCCACTACTTGGGATGTCTCCCTGGTATTGGCCTTCTTGGCCTCTTGGCCCGACAATTCTGGGCTGTCACTCAGGCAGTTGTCAGCTAAGTTATTGGCGTTGTTTTGCCTCATCTCGTGCAAGAGAGTCTCGGATGTGAGGGCCCTGGATTATGACGCGCGTTCTTTTACCCCTGAGGGGGTGACTTTTAATATCTCGCGTCGTACTAAGACTAGCATCCGGTTCGTTTCCTACCCTAGTTTCCCTTCTTCTCCTATCTTGTGCCCGGTGGCGTGCCTTCGGGAATACGAGTCCAGGACTCTGGCGCACAGGTCTCCGGCCAGACCGCAACTGTTCGTTTCTATTCGGCATCCGTTCGGGCCGGTGGCTAGCCCTACGTTGGCACGTTGGCTTAAGTGGGTGATGTCGTTGGCGGGTGTTGACACTTCTGTCTTCACGGCCCACTCTGCACGTGGGGCGTCTGCCACCGCTCTTGCGGTTGCGGGGGCCAGGTTGGAGGATGTCATGCGTCTGGCTGATTGGTCCAATGTTACCACTTTCAGGGAGTTCTATTTCCGTCCTCCAGTTCATCTGTTTGCTTCCATTATTGACAGGCTTTGAACTTGCAATATGAGCCTCCGTGTCTTGATGTAAAACTTAATGATTTTCCTATTTCATGACGTAAAGTCATAGTTTTATTAAAGACACGGAGGCGAGTATTGCCCCCCCTGGATTCCCTCCCTTGGGTGTTCTGGTGGTTTATTTTCTTTCAGGGCTCGCTTAGGTTTTTCTTTTGCGGGGTCTGTTGTCCTGTTATTTATTTGTTTAATGCCATTGTATTTATTGTCTGGTTGACTATTTCGTTCCCTTTGTTATGTATGTATAATGCACTTTATTGCCTTTGGTCATTCGTTCCCTATCGGGATTGTTTGTGCAGATGGTTTTCAGGCTCTCTTGTTCCTGACATGCCGGTTTCACCTGGACCCATGGTCTGTTCTCTTTTTCAGGTTGAAGTTTCTTCAAGGAGTGGATGCTGTGTTCCAGGTTAAAGTTCTACCAGGGTTGACCAGGTTGGCGACTGCTGGTTCTCGTTTTCGTCGAGGTTGGAGTTTCTTCGTTCCAGTTACCGTTTGGAGTGTCGTTGGATTGTTCGGGATGTGGCACCAGGATCCCAAAGAAAGAGGAGGAGCCATAGGAGGAGCGGCCTATTATAGGGGCCATAGGGGAGGGACATTGGTTGCTATGGTTTCCTGTATGTTAATTTTTTCTATCTTTGCTGCTATTGGTGGTTAGTAAAGAAGGAGAAAGCAATACTCGCCTCCGTGTCTTTAATAAAACTATGACTTTACGTCATGAAATAGGAAAATCATTAAGTTACATCCTGTGTTATACTCCAGAGCTGCACTCACTATTCTGCTGGTGGAGTCACTGTGTACATACATTACTTATCCTGTACTGATCCTGAGTTACATCCTGTATTATACTCCACAGCTGCACTCACTATTCTGCTGGTGGAGTCACTGTGTACATACATTACTTATCCTATACTGATCCTGAGTTACATCCTGTATTATACTCCAGAGCTGCACTCACTATTCTGCTGGTGGAGTCACTGTGTACATACATTACTTATCCTGTACTGATCCTGAGTTACATCCTGTGTTATACTCCAGAGCTGCACTCACTATTCTGCTGGTGCAGTCACTGTGTACATACATTACATTACTTATCCTGTACTGATCCTGAATTACATCCTGTATTATACTCCAGAGCTCAGTGTGCACCGTGATGGGGCGTGGGCACACGGCCTCTATCCGCACTTAGGTCATGTGAATGCCCGTTACTTGTGCTGTCAAGTCTGTTCTGGTTTTGAACAGTAAGTGGTGTGTACTTACCTCGCCCTCTTGGAGGTAGATGGATCCCAGGCGGAGATAGACAGAGTGCAACTCTGAGGCATCAGCCACCAAGCTGAGGGCATGCTCGTAACACTGGCGCGCCTCCCCCTTCCTGCCGCTCATGTAGCGCACGTGCCCCGTGAGCGCCCACACGTCAGGGTTCTGTAATGGGGGAAACATGATTTCTAGGCCTTGTCTGTCCCCCCCCCCCCCCCCCCCCCCCCCCCCTCCTGTATCATGAAGGGACAGGGACTCACCTGGTGGTCCACCTGTGAAGCCTCCCGCAGGTTCTCATTGGCCGCCTCAAACTCCTTCCTCAGCAGGTGCACCTGGGCACACATGAGGTGGTACCGGCAGCTGGGCCCCCCATCCGGGCACAAGAGTTCATGCGCCAGCGCCCTCTGGACAAGCTAAAGCACAAAAAAAAGTAAAATGTGCTGCAAATATAGGACAGTTGCACGTTGTGTCCCCGAGCCTCACTATTTTCAAAACCTCAGCTTGCTGTCAGTGAACAGGAACACCCAAAGGCTGTCCATGTCTAACACATCTCACAGCTGCTGGTTTGTTACAATGGAATCCTAGCCTGTGAGCAAAACCAACTGGTACATTTTACCTTCACTTTCAGGACAGGAGAGAGAATCGTGCACTGAGGGATCGAATTGTAACAAACCCTCAGCTGTGAGAAGTATCAGGGCCGTTAGTATTGGTTCCTGCTTATCATACAGACCTGCGTGGCGTTGACCTGTGCCAGGAATCTAGCGGCCTCCATGTAGATGCTGCTGGCAGACGGTGAGGGGTTGTGGTTGGCGCCGGCCTCTGCACCTGTGAATGAGAAATGTTGGGGGTCAGAGTGATGTCCAGGACCCCCCAGTACCGCAGGCCGGGGCGTCGTCATCACCTCCATCAGTTCCAGCTTTGCTTTTAGGGACCGCCGATGAAGCAGACTTGGGGGCGAGTCCTGGGGTCTTCTCCTCTGGGGGTCGGCTGCTCATAGAAAGCCCTACCGAGCCGGGCCGTCCGCGAGGAGATGGCAGCGCAGTCCTGTCAGTCCCTCCTCTAGAAGCTTTACACCATGAGGGCAAAAATAATGCATTTATAGGGATTTACTAGACTTTAGCAGCACAGAGTATTTCAGGATCTTGTGGCGGCCACTGACACGGCCACATGTGATGACGCAGAACTGTATGTGACAGGGGCAGAGAGTGGAAGGAGCGGAGTCACACAGCAGCACAGAGTATTTCAGGATCTCGTGGAGGGCACTGACACATGTGATGACGCAGAGCTGTATGTGACAGGGGCAGAGAGTGGAAGGAGCTGAGTCACACCGCAGCACAGAGTATTTCAGGATCTTGTGGAGGGCACTGACACGTGATAACGCAAAGCTGTATGTGATGGGGCAGAGAGTGAAAAGGGCTAAAACCCACAGCAGCACAGAGTATTTCAGGATCTTGTGGAGGGCACTGACACATGTGATGATGCAGAGCTGTATGTGACGGAGCAGAGAGTGGAAGGAGCTGAGTTACACAGCAGCACAGAGTATTTCAGGATCTCGTGGAGGGCACTGACACATGTGATGACGCAGAGCTGTATGTGACAGGGGCAGAGAGTGGAAGGAGCTGAGTCACACCGCAGCACAGAGTATTTCAGGATCTTGTGGAGGGCACTGACACGTGATAACGCAAAGCTGTATGTGATGGGGCAGAGAGTGAAAAGGGCTAGAACCCACAGCAGCACAGAGTATTTCAGGATCTTGTGGAGGGCACTGACACATGTGATGATGCAGAGCTGTATGTGACGGAGCAGAGAGTGGAAGGAGCTGAGTTACACAGCAGCACAGAGTATTTCAGGATCTCGTGGAGGGCACTGACACATGTGATAACGCAAAGCTGTATGTGACGGAGCAGAGAGTGGAAGGAGCTGAGTTACACAGCAGCACAGAGTATTTCAGGATCTTGTGGAGGGCACTGACACGGCCACATGTGATGATGCAGAGCTGTATGTGACAGGGGCAGAGAGTGGAAGGAGCTGAGTCACACAGCAGCACAGAGTATTTCAGGGGGGGGCTCTCGTGTGATCCAGCACACCTCCTGCCAACCCCTCTCTCACCATTGTCACCGCCCGGTTCCGCACAGTCAGACTGCTCCGCCCCTCTGTCCGCGGTTAGCGCCGCCTGGTGGAGTTTTCCTGCCTCGGAGAACGCCATCTCCATCCTGATGTCATTTCCCTGGATCTCGTAGAACAGGCCTGGAGGACGGAGAGGAGGGCGGTCAGACGCTAAGCATGATGGGAGCCGGCGGTGCTACGGGGCTCATACTTACCCAGTATAGTCCAGGCCAGGGCGCTGCCGGGGGCCACACATGTAGCGTCTTCAAAGAACACCTCGGCGTCCTGGTGACTGTCCATGGTAAGCGCTACTATACCGCACAGGAGCAGGCTGCACACAGAACGCCATTACTACACCGTAGAGGCTAATGAGGGGCCCACAAACAGACCTACCCAGGGCCCCACATCACCATGATTATTAGAGCTGCACAGTCCACTGGGCCTCATTTATCAAAACCATCTGTTCTTAGTTCTGTCTGCACCTGGGAAAGGCCTCTTTCACACTACGTTCTTTTTTTCCTTTTTGCGGGCCGTTTTTTGCATTCCGTATGCGGTGCGTATACGGAACCATTCATGTCAATGGTTCCGCAAAAAAAAAGGAATGTACTCCGTATGCATTCCGTTTCCGTATTTCCGTTCCGTTGAAAGATAGAACATGTCCTATTATTGCCCGCAAATCACGTTCCGTGGCTCCATTCAAGTCAATGGGTCTGCAAAAAAACCAGAACACATACGGAAATGCATCCGTATGTCTTCCGCATCTGTTCCGTTTTTGCGGAACCATCTATTCAAAATGTTATGCCCAGCCCAATTTTTTCTATGTAATTACTGTATACTGTATATGCCATACGGAAAAACGAAACAGAAACACAACGGATCCGTGAAAAACAGACCGCAAAACACTGAAATAGCCATACGGTCGTGTGAAAGAGGCCAAAGTTGTGTGACTACCTAAATCAGCTTTATCATTCCAATGGGAGATGTCACCCAACTTTCCAAGGCTCCTGAGGGCCAAATCTGCGCTCCTCCAGCTGCACTGAGGGGTTCACCTGTGTAAATCTTCCCGGTTTAGGGCCAAGGCCTCGTGGAAGCACTCCTGCGCTTTGATGTAGTCACCGACCAGTAGCTTAAAACAGCCGTAATCCAACCAGTGGTCGACGCGCTGACGGTCACGGGCCAGCCGCTGGAAAGGAAGCACACAGACAGGGCCACGTCAGTTATGGGGCTCATTCTGCCACTGCTATACTGCACCTATGGGGCAGATGTAGGAGGGAATGACGGTACTTAGACTACTTCGAGGGGAAGTCCTATCTAATTCAGAAAGCACCCGGAAGGATACAGGAGCGCTTACTGATTATTAATCTTCCGGCTTTGACATTGGAGGGAGTTTCCCCCCCAACAAATTGTTATAAGAAGACTGGTATTTCGATTAATTTAGCTCCGTGGTATTTAGGAAAGGACTGCCACACACTGGTGATGAGAGGTACTGCAAGCGACAGCACTGAACCTATAGGGGGAGATTATCAAACTGGTGTAAAGTAGAACTGGCTCCGTTGCCCATAGCAACCAATCAGATTCCACCTTTCATTGTCCAAAAGAGCTCTGAAAAATGAAAGGAGGAATATGATTGGTTGCTATGGGCAACCAAGCCAGTTTTCTTTTACACCAGTTTTGATAAATCTCACCCATAGGATCAGAATCAGTGGACCTGGACCCCGACATCCTCCGCATTACGTAATTTGTGATCATTCAAAATAAATATACATTTTGGGGGGTATTTTTTGCAATCCCTATATTGGAAAAGTGACCTCTTCACACTGTGCATGTTGGGTAAGGTTGTTCTATGGGAAGCCACGCCCAAAACAACCCTTGTCACGCCCCCTTTAGAAGACGGATTTTGAAAATGTCATTCGCGGCCTCGGCCTCCACCTGCAGCCGTTAGCGCGCTCTCCGCTCTTTTCTCCTCCTTTCATCTCATCTCTCGTTATCTTGGATTCATCGAAAGAAAAATCTCGGTGCGGCCGCGGCCTTCAAGGCTCCTTTCAAGAAGGCCTCCGCACGGGACGGATACGTTTCCCGCCATGTTCACAGCAGTGAAATAGATGAGATTTTAATGAACTGTCATCCACATGCTGCGGAAAAAAATCCTCAGAACGCCAATTTACATTGCGCAATTCATTGCAATTTGCGGCAGATTTTCCCGCTGCAATTAACGTCCCTGCAAAGGGTGAAATCCGCAGCATCCTGTAAGCTGACACGGATCTTTTGGGTGAGATTTGCGCTCGCTGATACCGTAAGGCCTCATGCACACACCCGTATTTTTGTTCTGCGTTTTCTGCTTGTTGTCAGTGAATAGAAACTTTCTTGTTTTTATAATCCGTCCTGATCATGTCCAACTGACACAGCGGCAGGGCCTGTTTGGGTGCGACCACGCGGCGCAGTTGTGTGGCGTTTGGAACTGCGCCCAACGGGCCCTAGTTATACTAATGAGACCACACTTTTAACGGCCCCTCCGATACCGTGCGGCCATTAACAATGTGTTGGTTTAATTAGGGCCCGGTTCTCGGTGGCAGCACAGTCACATCCCTTACAAGACAGAGCCTGATACACTGTCACGAGCCGCGCAGCTGTGTGAGCAGGACCTCACCTCCTGATAATACATCTCTGCCAGGTTATAATCTTCAGTGATTTCGGCCTCCTTGGCGAATCGCAGAAGCTGCTCGGTGTCCGTCATGGGGGCCGGAGGCGCCTCTTCTCTGTCATCAAACAGGGTCTGCAATGAAGACGATCAGTACAGCAAACATGTCGACTAAAGGGTATGTCAAACTGGCTCAGTTGCCCATAGCAACCAATCAGATTTCTCCTTTCATTTTGGACAGCTCCTTTGGAAAATGAAAGGTGGAATCTGATTGGTTGCCATAGACAACTAAGCCAGTTCTACATTACACCAGTTTAATAAATGACCCCCTTTGTGTCTACAGCTCATGCGCAGACCTATGTGTTCCCATGGTTACAGACTACAAACTCTTTGAAGTCTGGTCCTGCGATCACGTGTTAGGCTGCCCATAAACATTAGATAATGTTGGCCGTACCTATGCTCAGCGGACAGCTCTTCCTCCCACTCCCCCATACGCTTGTACATCGCACAACTGTATTTTTATGTCCGCAATTTTTCGGATTGGATGAGAAATCATTCATTTCAATGGGGCTGGATACGGACAGCAAACCTTTATCTATCAGCATCCCCACTTCCATTCTGCGGCCACACAATAGTGAGAGGGGGAAACATCCGTGTGCATTCCGTATTTTGCGTAACGGAACAGCTGGCCCTTTATAGAACTGTACTATCCTTACATGTTCTATTTGTTTGCGGAACGGAAACACGGAAACGGAATGCCCACGGAGTAACTTCTGTTTTTTTTGTGGACCCGTTAAAGTGAATGGATCCGCATACGGTCCGCAAAAAAAAAAACGGAACGAACACAGAAAGAAAATACGTTGGTGTGCATGAGCCCTAAGGGCTTGTTCACACGACCGTATGTCTTTTTCAGTGTTTTGCAGGCCGTTTTTCCCAGGATCCGTTTTTTTTTCCAGTAGTGTTTCCGGTTCCGTTCCATTTTTCCGTATGGCATATACAGTACACAGTAATTACATAGAAAAAATTGGGCTGGGCATAAAATTTTCAATAGATGTTTCTGCAAAAACGGAACGGATACGGAAGACCTACGGAGTACATTCCGTATGTGTTCCGTTTTTTTTGCAGACCCATTGACTTGAATGGAGCCACGGAACGTGATTTGCGGGCAATAATAGGACATGTTCTATCTTTCAACAAAAACGGAAACGGAATGCATACGGAGTACATTCCAGTTTTTTTTTTGCTTGCGGAACCATTGAAATGAATGGCTCGGTATACGGAACGCAAAAAACGTTTGAAGATCCGCAATACATGGGCACCGTTCCGTGGCCATTCCGCATCACGGATGTGGACCCATTCATTTTTAATGGGTCCGCAAATCTGAAGATGCAGAATGGAACACTACGGAAGCACTGCGGCCCCTATGACTGCAGGATCAGACTACACAGGGATTATTTGGAGTCTGTTACCATGGAGACACAAGTCTACACAGGAGCTGTATACACAAAACGATAGGCGGTTTTCCACCAATACTAGATGCGGAGGTCGTCAGCATTTCTCCCCCGTTCTGTACCTTGTTAAGAGCACTGTGCATCTGATCCACGAGGTAGACGTAGAGCTCGCTCAGGAACGCCTGCAGCTGATCGCGGTCCTCGAAGGCGGTGGTCTTCAGGTACTTCTCCCTCACAATCTTCACCACCGAGTGCTGCACACACACGTAGTTATTTTACCATTTAAATGTACATTTATTTTATTTTTTAGGTTTCCTTCAGGCTCATGAATACAATTCAAAGACTGCAGTGAAGACTGACAATGCCAGAGTCTGAAAGAAGCCATTTGATGACAATTCTATGCCATTAGTAGTAGTCACCCACCATCTGCTACCCACGTCTGGTACCACGTCAGGAAGGCCAGATACGATATTAATACAGGACGACTGAGAAAAATCTTACAACAGAATGAAAGGGTTAAACTCATGACCACCTTGAGCTGTTCCTTGAAGGCAAAGTATTTTCCGGAGCAGTTTAGCTCGTAGTTGAGCTGACACTTTTGTTCCTCCAGGACCTGTGGATCCACGTCTATGGCACTGGCCTCTTGCTGCTCAAACAGCTGGCAGTAGTCGTCCAAGATGGCGCTGGTTATGCTGCTGACCTGGCTGTGGTAATCTGCAACCGCCTGACGAGGAGACACACAGGTCAAGATGAATACTGCCCTAAGTATGAACAGGTACGTACGGCGAGCGCTCACCTTCTGTGCCCCGGCCGTGCGCCGACCGAGCTGAGGCCTGGCGGGTACCAGCTCCTTCACCCTGCAACGATCAAGGTGGTTTCAGTAAGTGACAGAGGAGAAGTCCCACATCTACCACCGATGTTCCAGAAGTCTAGAGACCGGCCACGAACGGCCAATCGAAAACGGGGTCAAAGAGATGCGAGCAACCTGTGGCGCTAGAGATGCTGCAAAACTACAACCCCCATCATGGCTGTCAGTGCATGCTGGGAGTCACGGTTTCACAACAGCTGGACAGCCACAGGTTGAGGATCGCTGATGTATATGAAGATTGAGACTTAAAAATATTTCAGCTCTTTCATCTTTCCCCTATTTCCCCAGGGGCTCAGCCATGTCCTCCCTCCTCCTCCTCACTGTCCTGGCTGTAGGACGACTGGCTGCAGCAGGAGCCTCCCCCCTCTTCCCTGTTTACAGCAGGAGCCCCCCCCCCTCTTCCCTGTCTGCAGTAGGAGCCTCCCCCATCTTCCCTGGCTGCAGCAGGAGCCCCCCCCCCTCTTCCCTGGCTGCAGCAGGAGCCTCCCCCCTCTTCCCTGGCTGCAGCAGGAGCCTCCCCCCTCTTCCCTGTTTACAGCAGGAGCCCCCCCCCTCTTCCCTGTCTGCAGTAGGAGCCTCCCCCATCTTCCCTGGCTGCAGCAGGAGCCCCCCCCCCTCTTCCCTGGCTGCAGCAGGAGCCTCCCCCCTCTTCCCTGGCTGCAGCAGGAGCCTCCCCCCTCTTCCCTGTTTGCAGTAGGAGCCCCCCCCCCCTCTTCCCTGTCTGCAGTAGGAGCCTCAACCCATCTTCCCTGGCTGCAGCAGGAGCCTCCCCCTCTTCCCTGGCTGCAGCAGGAGCCTCCCCCGTCTTCCCTGGCTGCAGCAGGAGCCTCCCCCCTCTTCCCTCGCTGCAGCTGGAGGCCCCCCTCCTCCCTGGCTGCAGCAGGAGCCTCCCCCCTCTTCCCTGGCTGCAGCAGGAGCCTCCCCCCTCTTCCCTGGCTGCAGCAGGAGCCCCCCCCCTCTTCCCTGTCTGCAGCAGGAGCCTCCCCCCTCTTCCCTGGCTGCAGCAGGAGCCTCCCCCCTCTTCCCTGGCTGCAGCAGGAGCCTCCCCCCTCTTCCCTGGCTGCAGCAGGAGCCTCCCCCCTCTTCCCTGGCTGCAGCAGGAGCCTCCCCCCTCTTCCCTGGCTGCAGCAGGAGCCTCCCCCCTCTTCCCTGGCTGCAGCAGGAGCCTCCCCCCTCCTCCCTGGCTGCAGCAGGAGCCTCCCCCCTCTTCCCTGGCTGCAGCAGGAGCCTCCCCCCTCTTCCCTGGCTGCAGCAGGAGCCTCCCCCCTCTTCCCTGGCTGCAGCAGGAGCCCCCCCCCCTCTTCCCTGTCTGCAGCAGGAGCCTCCCCCCTCTTCCCTGTCTGCAGCAGGAGCCTCCCCCATCTTCCCTGGCTGCAGCAGGAGCCTCCCCCATCTTCCCTGGCTGCAGCAGGAGCCTCCCCCCTCTTCCATGGCTGCAGCAGGAGCCTCCCCCCTCTTCCCTGTCTGCAGTAGAACTAAATCATTGTTAAGCCCCGCCCCATGCCTAAGCCCCACCCCCTGACTAACCCCTGTGTTCTCTGCAGAACTGTTCTGCATTATACTCCAGAGCTGCACTCACACTTCTGCTAGCTCTAGAGCTTGACTCTCCCAGCAGTCCCTGCTTGTTGTGGTGGTGGACACCAGACTGTGGAGGTAACGTCACTCACCTCAAAGCCATCTCCTCAGCCATGCGCTTAGGGACTAATGGTTTCTCCAGAGTCAGCTCCAGCACCAGGTATGTCCCGGAATCCACATATTGCTGTGGAGAGATGAGTCATGTGACCAGTCATGTGACATGTGCCGCTGATAACGGTAAAGATTCGGATCAAACCTGTTTCGGGGGGGACCATGTAATGGCTGCTTCCCCTGACTTACCTTGGCTTTCACGCAGTCACACAGGTCGTGTGCATGTAGCCTAAAACAAAATCCTGTATAAGGCCTCATGCACACGAGCGTGCTGTGTTTTGCGGTCCGCAAATTGTATATCTGCAAAACACGGATGGCGTCCGGGTGCACGGACAGCCAGTGATATAACTGCCTATTATTATCCGCAAAACGGGCAAGAATAGGACAAGTTATATTTTTATTTTTTTGCGGACCACGGAACGGAGCAACGGATGCGGACAGCACACGGAGTGCTGTCCGCATCTTTTGCGGCCCCATTGAAGTGAATGGGTCCGAATCCAAGCCGCAAAAACTGCGGTTCGGATGCAGACCAAAACAACGATCGTGTGCATGAGGCCTTAGGCTACATGCACACGACCGTATGTGTTTTGCGGTCCACAAATTGCAGATCCGCAAACAAAAAAAAAAACTGATGACATCCGTATGCCATCCGTTTTTTTTTTGGTCCGCATCCTATCCAAAAAAAAACAAAAAACGGAACGGACACGGAAACAAACAACATTCGTGTGCATGAAGCCTTATCAAGGGGTTACAGCAAAGTGCATTATCTCACATGACCACCAGAGGGCAGCACAAGTCAAGAGCTACTGGAAGGCAATGAGGGTTGATGACTAGTTTTTCGGTTAGGTGTGTGACCCTAGATCCATGCTGCAGCCTTAGGCCTCACGCACATGACTGTGTCCGTTTTGCAGTCCGCAAATTGCGGACCTGCAAAACACGGATGTCGGCTGCGTGCGGTCCGCATTTTGCGGAATGGAACGTCTGGCCCTCAATACAGCAGTCCTATCCTTGTTCGTAATATGGACAAGAATAGGGCAGGTTCTTTTTTTTTTTGCGGGGCTGCAGAACGGACATGCGGATGGGTCCGCATCAGATCCGCAAGAAATGCGGCTCGGGTGCAGACCCAAACAACAGTCATGTGCCTGAGGCCTTACGTATGTGCCCCCCTCCCAGATGTGTATCGTTCACACGTACCTGCCCCTCGATGTTAGCCGATGCCGTCCCCCCTGCTGGGTCAATGTCTGCCACCTCTGACGGTCTCAACACAGCGGACATCTGCTGAAAGAAAGAAAGCGTCTTTAAGACCCCGACCCTCGGAGTGTAAATCCACACTTCATACCCCGCCTGTGACACGATCCGCAATGTGCCGCGTGAGCTGACAGTCTACTATACACAATTACGGTTCCCTCTAACCTGCGGCACGCAAGGCGTCCGCTCTCAGCGCTGCGGTGTGATAATGGCCGTCATGTCTGGCGCCTCAAGGTCGTAAGACTCCTCTGGGCAGCAGCACTTCTCCTCCCGAGCTCCCAGGATTATAAAGGACTTACCTGTTCTCTGCGATCATCTACCAGCAGGGTTGTATAATACAATAATTCTGTTCCAGTTTCAAGATCTCTGCTAGCTGTCAGTGACAGGAGACATTCACGTCTAAAATCCTCACCTCACCCGTGTCAGTTGGACAAGATCAGGACAGGATTTTGGACAGAGTGGAAACAAGACTGCTTTCATCCACTAACAGCAAGCAGAGATCTTGAACCCGAACCCGTTGAGGAATCCAAAAGCAAACTAACCATTTTTCAATGGTAAAAGCTTTATCAAAAAACGGCCAATAGCGACCAATCGGATTACAGCATTCCCTGTGAAGTGAAAGCAGCAATCTGATTGGTTGCTTTGGGCAACGCCCCTGCTTAACGTTCAGACTTGATATTGTGAATCGGCCGCCCGTGAATGTCTGGTAACCGGTCACACGTTACGTCCTCGTGTGTGGCGCTCACCCGTCTGCTGCTGTCTTTCTCCTTGGCGCCCTTCTCGTCTCTGGCAAGGCGGCTGGGCGCCGGCTTCACGTGAGGAGAGCTGAGGCCTGGCGGGGCGGCTGCCAGTTTACTCATAAGGCTGTTCTGACGGGCGAAGTCACGCAGGACGCTGTGATGACATTTTGTCTATGAGAAAAAGAGGCAGAGGCGATCAGAGAAAGTAATACTGTGTATAGAGGGTCCTCGGACGTGTCCAGAGATGTTAGCAGGGGTGGGGGGCCTCAGCTTATAGGCTATGTACACCTTTGGGGGCAACTTATCATTATTATTATTATTGCATTGTATTCATTTTGAGCTAAAAAATAATAATTTTTCAATGTTGAGCCCTTTTCTCTGTACAGCCTTGAGATTCTCTAGTAGCATGCTCTGCATTTTCACTCTGTCAGGCAGCTCAGCTCTCTCTAACCTCTGACCTTATAAATATTTTTGATTAAGACCAATTGAAAAAAAAATTTTTAGCCCAAATTTAGTAAATTACAATCAGAAAAAACCCGAAGGTGTCCATAGCCTTTAATGACCCCCCCAAATAACATCTTCTGTACAGACTCACAGCTGAGGGTTTCTTACAATTGTATCCAGTCTAGATACATGTGTCCTGCACTGACACATTGTAACAAACTAAGAGAGATTGGTGCTGCTGATGTGCTTAGCTCACAGAGAATTTGTCAAGACTGGATGCAATGGTAACAATCCCTCAGCTGTGAGTATACGATCAGGAGAGGTTTACAGCCTCCCTAAGATACAGAACAGGAAACAAACAAGCGGGGGTATCTTGGGTAAAAATCTTTATAATCGGAGGTAATAAGAGGCTGTTTTTTTCGCGCTCCTCCCCCGTACCTTCTCCAGCACCTCTGCATCCTGATAGGCCAGAATTCTGTAGGCGCCACGCAGGCGTTTGACTCCCGGATACAGCAGGGGAACCATGTTCACATAGGCCACCCCATGGTAAGAGACCGCCGCGTCCTCGTCACCCTGCTGGTGGAGCAGAAACACAAGCTTCAGATCTACACGCTCATAGACATGGACTGTCTTGGATTGTAAGCTCTTGTGGACAGACTGCATCCTCCATTTGGAATATGATATTAACGAACCGTCCCCACGGCCTAGAATCAGCTTATTTGACTAATGTACCACGTCTAGTGTCCACCCTGCATGAATGGGAAACTTGTCCCCGAGCTACAGTGCTTGTGGTCGGTGCTAGGTGGCACCACATGGAGGCCAGAGCAATAAATGTACCCACTGCAGTGACCACTAGAGGGAGTTTACTGAAGACGAATAGAGTACAATGGGAGCTGTATAAATCCCCATGCGGTGAGCTCCCTCTAGTGGTGACTGCATGCAGCCAGAATTTCATCGTAGGTACGCTTTAGGAGAAGACCCCGCTGAGTTTTTAGGTCATTGTTACTCGGGGCACTTACTTTTTCGGCTTTTCCTGCTTTGGATTTGCCGGCAGGGGAAAAAGGGGCCCTCATTATCTCCACCGGCCAGTACCGGCACTCTGCGATCCGCTTCTGCAAACTGGGGGATTCAATAAAGTTATTGAAATATGAATGGGGCTCAACATATTGACAGCAAGCAGGTTTATTACAGTGACATGGTAAATGCTTGGAAGCCATGCTATGATAGGCTGAACACAGGGGGGCCCCATAACGGAGCCCCCCTCCTACATGATATGTATGTATGGAACCCCTGGCGGTCACCTGATCACTGCGGACTGGTCGAGGTAGCAGCGCCTCTCTGTGTCCCACGTCACTCGCTTTTTATGGGTCTCGGCTTCGACGCGGAAGTCCTTGTCCTGCAGCAAAACCAGATTATAGTGAGAACGGTGCAACCAATCGGATTCCAGTTTTCAGATCTACAACGCTGGCTGCAATACAAAACTAGAGACCTGATTGGTTGTTATGGGAAAACCCCTCCCCCCTGGTTCACCTCTTTGCGGTTCAATTCTCCGTCTTCATCTTCGTAGGGTCCTGAGAGAATGAAGGATTCTGGGATATGCTGAGCTCCTGGCGCTGAGATGCTGCTCATGGGCCACCTCTTCTGCCGCCAGACCGGCTCGCTCTCCCCGCCGCCTTTCAGGACGCCATTGGAAAAGATCAGAGTGGAATCTCTCTGCGCCGAAACAGAGGAGAGGATGCGATAATGTGAGAGAGGAGAACCCGGGACGAGCAGTGGGCAGTGGGCCTAACTGAGGGGTGTGGCTTAGAGAAAAAGACATAGCTAAATATAGTGACACCTCCTATATTAATAACAGACCCCAGATCAAACCCCTAAATATATTCAGCAGCCCTACATTATCCCACCCCTAAAGTAATACTGGATCCCAGAGAAAAAAAACCTATATTCAGATCCCTTATATTGATGTCAGACCCCAGACCAGACCCCTAAACTAATGTCAGACCCCAGACCAGAATTTACTCCATAAATATATTCGTACCCCCTATATTCTTATTAGACCCCAGACCAGACCCCTAAACTAATGTCAGACCCCAGACCAGACCCCTAAACTAATGTCAGACCCCAGACCAGACCCCTAAACTAATGTCAGACCCCAGACCAGAATTTACTCCATGCGTATATTCGGACCCCCTATATTATTATTAGACTCCAGACCCTCTATATTAATATAAAGCCCAGATCAGACACATACATTAATACCACACCCTAGCTCAAACCCTTTAAAACGATTCAGACCCCTATATTAATATCAGACACCAGACCAGACTCCTATATTAATATCAGCCCCCCCCCCCCACATATATTCAGCAGCTCTACATTATCAGACCCCAGATAAGACCACTATATTCAGATCCACTTAGGGCTGAAACGATTATTCGAATAACTCGATTAAATCGAGTCAAAAAATTCATCGATGCAGTTTCCCTGCATCGAGGAATCGTTTAGATCACGTGATCACGGAGCGGGAGTGAAATTAAGCGTCTCACTCACCGCTTCCGTGTCCTCCGGAGGCCAGAGAGGCAGGACTGAGCCGGCACAGCTGAGGAGGAGGAGGGAGGAGGAGGGAGTCCCTCCCTCCCCACTGTGCGCGGCTGCCGCTGAAGACCAATGAGGACAGAGTAGGAGGAGGAGGGGAGGGACTGTGGCCACTGCGCTACCAATGAATGTGCCGGCCATATCCCACAGGGTCCCCCTCCTCCCCCCCATCATTGGTGGCAGTGTCAGTTCCGATCGGAGCCCCAGCAGTGTAATGCTGGGGCTCCGATCGGTTACCATGGCAGCCAGGACGCTACTGAAGCCCTGGCTGCCATGGTATGTTAGTGAGCAGAGAGCAGCGCATTATACTCACGTGCGCTGTGGCCGCCGGTCGCTCCTTCTCATAGGTCTGTGCGGCGCATTGCTAATGCTGTAAGCATTAGCAATCCGCCGCACAGACAGAAGAAGGAGCGACCGGCGGCCACAGCGCACGTGAGTATAATGCGCTGCTCTCTGCTCACTAACATACCATGGCAGCCAGGACTTCAGTAGCGTCCTGGCTGCCATGGTAACCGATCGAAGCCCCAGCATTACACTGCTGGGGCTCCGATCGGAACTGACACTGCCACCAATGATGGGGGGGAGGAGGGGGACCCTGTGGCCACTGCCACCAATGATTAATACTGGGGGGGGGGGGGGGGGGTTGCGTTACCAGAGGGGGCAGGCAGATCAGAGGCTGGGGGGAGGGGGGGAGGCAGATCAGAGGCTGGGGGGAGGGGGGAGGCAGATCAGAGGCTGGGGAGAGGCAGATCAGAGGCTGGGGGCAGGCAGATCAGAGGCTGGGGGGAGGCAGATCAGAGGCTGGGAGGCAGATCAGAGGCTGGGGGGAGGCAGATCAGAGGCTGGGGGGAGGCAGATCAGAGGCTGGGGGGGAGGCAGATCAGAGGCTGGGGGCAGGCAGATCAGAGGCTGGGGGAGGGGGGAGGCAGATCAGAGGCTGGGGAGGCAGATCAGAGGCTGGGGGGAGGCAGATCAGAGGCTGGGGGAGGCAGATCAGAGGCTGGGGGGAGGGGGGAGGCAGATCAGAGGCTGGGGAGAGGCAGATCAGAGGCTGGGGGGGAGGCAGATCAGAGGCTGGGGGGAGGCAGATCAGAGGCTGGGGGGGAGGCAGATCAGAGGCTGGGGGGAGGCAGATCAGAGGCTGGGGGGAGGCAGATCAGAGGCTGGGGGGGGAGGCAGATCAGAGGCTGGGGGGGGAGGCAGATCAGAGGCTGGGGGGGAGGCAGATCAGAGGCTGGGGGGGAGGCAGATCAGAGGCTGGGGGCAGGCAGATCAGAGGCTGGGGGGCCGGCAGATCAGAGGCTGGGGGGAGGCAGATCAGAGGCTGGGGGGGAGGCAGATCAGAGGCTGGGGGGAGGCAGATCAGAGGCTGGGGGGGAGGCAGATCAGAGGCTGGGGGGGGAGGCAGATCAGAGGCTGGGGGAGGCAGATCAGAGGCTGGGGGGAGGCAGATCAGAGGCTGGGGCAAGCAGATCAGAGGCTGGGGGCAAGCAGATCAGAAGCTGGGGGGGAGGCAGATGGAGAGAGAGTGGTTAATGGAGGCTGCAAGCACCACCTTGGCATGTATAAAGTTATTGGTTTAGAGAGGGGTTAATGAAGGCACCTCCAAGGTGCTTTCATTAACCTCTTCAAACCAATAACTTTATACATGCCTAATGCCAAGGTGCTTCCATTAACCCCTCCAAACCCAATGGGCATGTATAAAGTTATTGGTTTGGAGGGGTTAATGGAAGCACCTTCGTTTACTGCAGCCCTAGATCCACTATATGAATATCCGACCCCAGACCAGACCCCTAAATTAATGTCAGACCCCAGACGAGAATTGACTTCCAAAATATATTCGGACCCCCTTTATTAATATTAGACTCCAGACCCGACCCTCTATATTAATATAAAGCCCAGATCAGACACATACATTAATACCACACCCTAGCTCAAACCCTTTAAAATGATTCAGATCCCCTTATATTAATATCAGACCCCAGACCAGACCCATTTTCTATTATTAAATCCAGACCACAACCCTATATTAATATCAGCCCCCCCCCCCACATATATTCAGCAGCTCTACATTATCAGACCCCAGATAAGACCCCTATATTCAGATCCACTATATGACTACCAGACCCCTATATTATTATTAGACCCCAGACCAGCCCCATTTTCTATTATTAAATCCAGATCAGACCCCTATATTAATATCAGACCCCCCCCCCCCCTACATATATTCAGCAGCTCTACATTATCAGACCCCAGACCAGACCCTCCTCCTGGCTTTAGTTCCGCTCCGGGACCACTACACTGGACCCTGAGTCCGCTATTATTCAATAGATAATGGGGCGATTTTGGTCTTTTCTGCGCCCCCTCCCTGGTCTCTGGGTGAAAACCATATCTACCAGGTGACCGGGTGAGGGAGGCTAAACATCGGGCTGACGCGGCTGCTGTATGTTCTATACGGTCTGTACATACACTGCAGGAAAACACTACTCCCCGAATCCAGTGTAGCCAGCAGAAGTGTGATTGCAGCTCTGGAGCGTAAGCCTAGGTGTGCGGTGTGCCGACAGACACAGAGACGTCATATCATACCTCTCCCACTGACGGTATCTGAAGGCTGGTCACGTAATTATACTGCGGCCCGGTGGGCGTCCAGGAGTCGGGGGCGCAGTAGGCGGCTTCCATGGTCACTCGCAGCAGGTTCCCCTGACTTATCTGTGACTCAGTGAGTAAGGGCATCGGGACGGACACGGCCACCTCCAGGCCGGGCTGAAATGTGAAGTGGACAAGGGCCGTGAGCGTCTACGTATCTAATACTGTCTTCAATGAAGCAACTATTTCCAGATCGTTGCTTGCTGTCAGTGAATGGACACATTCCAGTCTCCATCCTGGTCCCCTGGATACATTTGTTACAATGTATCTCTGCAGGTCAGAGCAGCCTGTCCAGAGGTGGATTTTCTGGCCGGGATATAAGGTAACAAACCTTCAGCTGTGAGAAGTAACAGCCTAAGGGAGTAAAAGTAGAATGTTGCAATTTGCTGACAGCAAGCAGAGATCTTGGAAATGTGTGTTAATCGAAATATTACCTTGGCCTCTGGGTTGGCAGCTTCCAGAGGAGACCCGTGGACCGGGTGCAGGGGGACAGTGACCCTGAAATTACATTCACCTGAAGGTACAGGAAGATGGAGAAGATTAGAGAAGACCCTAGAGAGCAGGAGGACTATGGGGGGGGGGGGGGGGGGTCATCCCTCAGCCATAACATTAATACCACTGATAGTCTGGTGGCAGAGTCGGGGGAAGGGTGGGGGGGGAGGTATACACAGGGTGCCAAGAAAAAATGAGCGAGGCTGACGATCTGAGCGAGGGTCTCCAGTATGGCCGGTCTGGGGGTGATCCCGGCATGTAGAGGTCGGCACCTAGTAAAAGTGGTCCTAAGAAGGACACCCGGAGTAAAAGCTAGCCCCTCCGGTCCGATCCCACGGAGAGCACATTTCTGACAGGTGCCAGGACGCACCTTGTTGTGTATCGGCACAGCACACTATGGCGAGTGTTTTAATCTTATGGCGTGGCGGTGTGTCGATCCAGATGACAACTATGCAAGCTGCTGGGCAGAGGAATATGGCATCTTCACTACGGGAGTCTGCGGGAGGGGAAGGGGCTAGCAGAGGGCAACCTGGTATCTGTAGTGCCCGCAGCAGAGCGACTGAGCTGCTGGAAGGTAAGTCGCCCTCCATGTAACAATCTAAGAGACTCGGATCGATGTCTTTCTGGTTACAAGGCGTCTGCAGACTGCACCAGCTAGGGGTTACCCTGCGGAAACACGCGGGGAGGGGGCATATAATGTCAGCGGGCAAATGTTCAGCTCCGCGGGCACTGCAGCTGGCAGAATGAAAAGCATCCAAGAAATGCGGATCAGCGATGAGAGTTTGGCCTCCGGTCAGAGGGAGAGCGGCCAAATCTCAAATCACCTGCTAAGTACCCAAGAGCGCTGATCTCGCCACGTAGTGCGGCCCCGCTCCTGGGCATCGGTCACTGCAGCTCTTCTTACTAAGCTCTATGGAAGGGGGGCTGGCACTTACAAAAGGGCACGTCCAGCTGTCACTTCTGCAAACATGGCCGCCGCCAGTACGTGATGTAATATAGAATCCCCCTCACCTCGCGGCAGATCCACGGCCACTGCCACCAGTACGTGATGTAATATAGAATCCCCCTCACCTCGCGGCAGGGTCAGCAGATCCACTGCCGCCAGTACGTAATGTAATATAGAGTCCCCCCTCAACTCGCAGCAGATCCACGGCCACTGCCGCCAGTACGTGATGTAATATAGAGTCCCCCCTCAACTCGCAGCAGATCCACGGCCACTGCCGCCAGTACGTGATGCAATATAGAATCCCCCTCACCTCGCGGCAGGGTCAGCAGATCCACTGCCGCCAGTACGTGATGTAATATAGAATCCCCCTCACCTCGCGGCAGATCCACGGCCACTGCCACCAGTACGTGATGTAACATAGAATCCCCCTCACCTCGCGGCAGGGTCAGCAGATCCACTGCCGCCAGTACGTGATGTAATATAGAATCCCCCTCACCTCGCGGCAGATCCACGGCCACTGCCACCAGTACGTGATGTAATATAGAATCCCCCTTCACCTCGTGGCAGATCCACGGCCACTGCCACCAGTACGTGATGTAACATAGAATCCCCCTCACCTCGCAGCAGGGTCAGCAGATCCACTGCCACCAGTACGTGATGTAATATAGAATCCCCTCACCTCGCGGCAGATCCACGGCCACTGCCGCCAGTACGTGATGTAATATAGAATCCCCCTCACCTCGCGACAGGGTCAGCAGATCCAATGCCGCCAGTACGTGATGTAATATAGAATCCCCCTCACCTCGCGGCAGATCCACGGCCACTGCCACCAGTACGTGATGTAACATAGAATCCCCCTCACCTCGCGGCAGGGTCAGCAGATCCACGGCCACTGCCGCCAGTACGTGATGTAATATAGAGTCCCCCTTCACCTCGTGGCAGATCCACGGCCACTGCCGCCAGTATGTGATGTAATATAGAGTCCCCCTAAACTCGCAGCAGATCCACGGCCACTGCCGCCAGTACGCGATGTAACATAGAATCCCCTCACTTCGCGGCAGGGTCAGCAGATCCACGGCCACTGCCGCCAGTACGTGATGTAACATAGAATCCCCCTCACCTCGCAGCAGATCCACGGCCACTGCCGCCAGTACGTGATGTAATATAGAATCCCCCTCACCTCGCAGCAGGGGCAGCAGATCCACGGCCACTGCCGCCAGTACGTGATGTAATATAGAATCCCCCTCACCTCGCAGCAGGGGCAGCAGATCCACGGCCACTGCCGCCAGTACGTGATGTAACGTAGAATCCCCCTCACCTCGCAGCAGATACACGGCCACTGCCGCCAGAACGTGATGTAATATAGAATCCCCCTCACCTCGCAGCAGGGGCAGCAGATCCACGGCCACTGCCGCCAGTACGTGATGTAATATAGAATCCCTCTCACCTCGCAGCAGGGGCAGCAGATCCACGGCCACTGCCGCCAGTACGTGATGTAATATAGAATCCCCCTCACCTCGCAGCAGGGGCAGCAGATCCACGGCCACTGCCGCCAGTACGTGATGTAATATAGAATCCCCCTCACCTCGCAGCAGGGGCAGCAGATCCACGGCCACTGCCGCCAGTACGTGATGTAATATAGAATCCCCCTCACCTCGCAGCAGGGGCAGCAGATCCACGGCCACTGCCGCCAGTACGTGATGTAATATAGAATCCCCCTCACCTCGCAGCAGGGGCAGCAGATCCACGGCCACTGCTGCCAGTACGTGATGTAATATAGAATCCCCCTCACCTCGCAGCAGATCCACGGCCACTGCCGCCAGAACGTGATGTAATATAGAATCCCCCTCACCTCGCAGCAGGGGCAGCAGATCCACGGCCGCCTGCCCTAAGACGCTTGTTTTCTCCTCCTTCTGCTTCTTCTCCTTGGGTAAGATCTCAATGATGGTCACTGCAAAAAGACAGAGATCGTGGAGTGTTCTGTGCAGAGCCCACAATACCAGGGGCTGCCACTAAGGGGTGTAATGTGAAGCTCCCGGGCCCTAATGCAAGGGGCCCCCCACTTACCATGAGTCATCTGTAATACTGGTGTCTTGTTATGTGTAAAAGGGGTCCAGATACTAGGGCTGGAGGCCCCCTATAGCTATACCCTCCATAGGGTGTGCCCCCCATGGGCACTGGTCGGGCACCTGAAGGATGGGCGCAGGGTACTTACATAAGACGGGTTTGTGCGCCACATCATCCAGGGTGTGAGGACTTTCACCTCCAATGTCAAAGCTGGTGGTGAAGTTGTACTCGGTGGGCTTACTGGGGGTCGTTTCGAGCTTGGGGGAGTCTCCCAGGAGGAGGTTGTTGAATTCAGACCTGACATAGGTGACGGGGGCGTCCCCTTTAACCCCTTTCTGTGAGAGAAAAAAAATGTTCATGAGGATAACATGTGAGGGTAACAAGTCCCCCCGTAATAGTACTGACAGAGTATTACATGTATGGAGAGGGGTGGGGGGCCGCAGAGATAACACCAGAGACAAGTGACAGCAGAGTCCCCTCCATCTGCAGCCTAAGGTGGACCTGGTGAACGGTCTGGAGGTTAGCCACCGTACAGGGGGTCTGAAAGGATGAACCGCTTCACTACCCCGGACCACCAGGGAGATTATCATTAACACCTTCACTACCCCGGACCACCAGGGAGATTATCATTAACACCTTCACTACCCCGGACCACCAGGGAGATTATCATTAACACCTTCACTACCCTGGACCACCAGGGAGATTATCATTAACACCTTCACTACCCTAGACCACCAGGGAGATTATCATTAACACCTTCACTACCCTAGACCACCAGGGAGATTATCATTAACACCTTCACTACCCTAGACCACCAGGGAGATTATCATTAACACCTTCACTACCCTAGACCACCAGGGAGATTATCATTAACACCTTTACTACCCTAGACCACCAGGGAGATTATCATTAACACCTTCACTACCCTAGACCACCAGGGAGATTATCATTAACACCTTCACTACCCCGGACCACCAGGGAGATTATCATTAACACCTTCACTACCCTGGACCACCAGGGAGATTATCATTAACATCTTCACTACCCTGGACCACCAGGGAGATTATCATTAACACCTTCACTACCCTAGACCACCAGGGAGATTATCATTAACACCTTCACTACCCTGGACCACCAGGGAGATTATCATTAACACCTTCACTACCCCGGACCACCAGGGAGATTATCATTAACACCTTCACTACCCCGGACCACCAGGGAGATTATCATTAACACCTTCACTACCCCGGACCACCAGGGAGATTATCATTAACACCTTCACTACCCTAGACCACCAGGGAGATTATCATTAACACCTTCACTACCCTGGACCACCAGGGAGATTATCATTAACACCTTCACTACCCTAGACCACCAGGGAGATTATCATTAACACCTTCACTACCCTAGACCACCAGGGAGATTATCATTAACACCTTCACTACCCCGGACCACCAGGGAGATTATCATTAACACCTTCACTACCCTGGACCACCAGGGAGATTATCATTAACATCTTCACTACCCTGGACCACCAGGGAGATTATCATTAACACCTTCACTACCCTAGACCACCACGGAGATTATCATTAACACCTTCACTACCCCGGACCACCAGGGAGATTATCATTAACACCTTCACTACCCCGGACCACCAGGGAGATTATCATTAACACCTTCACTACCCCGGACCACCAGGGAGATTATCATTAACACCTTCACTACCCTAGACCACCAGGGAGATTATCATTAACATCTTCAGTACCACAGACCACCAGGGAGATTATCATTAACACCTTCACTACCCCGGACCACCAGGGAGATTATCATTAACACCTTCACTACCCTAGACCACCAGGGAGATTATCATTAACACCTTCACTACCCTAGACCACCAGGGAGATTATCATTAACACCTTCACTACCCTGGACCGCCAGGGAGATTATCATTAACACCTTCACTACCCTGGACCACCAGGAAAATTATCTTTAACATCTTCAGTACCACAGACCACCAGGAATGTTAACCAAAATCCCAATTATTGCCATTAACCCCTTCTTTACCCTAACCCACCAGAGTAGTTGAGATGTAATAACCTGTAAACCACTGTCATTAGCCCTAGACTAAGTCATTCTCGATGACTAGCACTATTCAGGGTTAGCCTCTCAGGTTAGCCGTTGCAGAACCTCAGGACCATCAGGTATAAATTCGCTGTGTGCTTCCTGGACTGCCCCGCCATTACAATATCTGGGTGGTCCCAGACTGCAGAATGTGGGGGCAGAACATGTTATCAAGTCCATGGGCGTCTATGAGACAGGACCCCGAGACGTGGCACTGAGGTCCTCCCCGCCCCCCATGGTCGCAGCTCCAGGGACCGGGAGTCACTTTTCAATTCAGTTCACGATTTCATTTCCAATGTGTGAGAGATACAAATCAGTCAGTGCGGCGAAGGGTTAACAGGCGAGGTGCTATTTGTGAGACGTTACCAGATCATGTGCTCTGAGAACCGTGATGTGCACCGGAGCGGGGGGCCGGGTCCTCGCGTCTTCCAGTGCCGTCTCCATAGCTACGGGTCTGAGCAGAGATAAGAGGCATGAGATGAAGGACGCAAGTCCCATTACAAGTGTCACTGCCACGTGTCAACAAACCCTACCTGCTGGAGCGCTAACAGCCTGGCGTATGGCGGCGCCAGGTACCCGGGGGATACCCAACAATTCCCTAATACACCGCTAACATCACAATGGTTCTTAACTGAGAAGAAAGGGTTAAAGGCTGACTGTAACTTTACACTGCGACAGCGCCACCCCGAGGAAGGAAGGAGGCCCAACAGCTGACAACATGACTGCGGTACAGTGACAGCAGAGACTGGTCACTAGGCGCCACTTCCCCCGATGGACACTAGGTGGCAGCAGTCACCCATGACTGTATGATGGACACTAGGTGGCGGCAGTTACCCATGACTGTATGATGGACACTAGGTGGCGGCAGTCACCCATGACTGTATGATGGACACTAGGTGGCGGCAGTCACCCATGACTGTATGATGGACACTAGGTGGCGGCAGTTACCCATGACTGTATGATGGACACTAGGTGGCAGCAGTCACCCATGACTGTATGATGGACACTAGGTGGCAGCAGTCACCCATGACTGTATGATGGACACTAGGTGGCAGCAGTCACCCATGACTGTATGATGGACACTAGGTGGCAGTAGTCACCCATGACTATATGATGGACACTAGGTGGCAGCAGTCACCCATGACTATATGATGGACACTAGGTGGCAGCAGTCACCCATGACTGTATGATGGACACTAGGTGGCGGCAGTTACCCATGACTGTATGATGGACACTAGGTGGCAGCAGTCACCCATGACTGTATGATGGACACTAGGTGGCGGCAGTTACCCATGACTGTATGATGGACACTAGGTGGCAGTAGTCACCCATGACTGTATGATGGACACTAGGTGGCGGCAGTTACCCATGACTGTATGATGGACACTAGGTGGCGGCAGTCACCCATGACTGTATGATGGACACTAGGTAGCAGTAGTCACCCATGACTGTATGATGGACACTAGGTGGCAGCAGTCACCCATGACTGTATGATGGACACTAGGTGGCAGCAGTCACTCATGAGTGTATGATGGACACTAGGTGGCGGCAGTCACCCATGACTATATGACGGACACTAGGTGGCAGCAGTGACCCATGACTGTATGATGGACACTAGATGGCAGCAGTCACCCATGACTGTATGATGGACACTAGGTGGCAGCAGTGACCCATGACTGTATGATGGACACTAGATGGCAGCAGTCACCCATGACTGTATGACGGACACTAGGTGGCAGCAGTCACCCATGACTGTATGATGGACACTAGGTGGCAGTAGTCACCCATGACTATATGATGGACACTAGGTGGCAGCAGTCACCCATGACTGTATGATGGACACTAGGTGGCAGCAGTCACTCATGAGTGTATGATGGACACTAGGTGGCGGCAGTCACCCATGACTATATGACGGACACTAGGTGGCAGCAGTGACCCATGACTGTATGATGGACACTAGATGGCAGCAGTCACCCATGACTGTATGATGGACACTAGGTGGCAGCAGTGACCCATGACTGTATGATGGACACTAGATGGCAGCAGTCACCCATGACTGTATGACGGACACTAGGTGGCGGCAGTCACCCATGACTGTATGATGGACACTAGGTGGCAGCAGTCACCCATGACTGTATGATGGACACTAGGTGGCAGCAGTGACCCATGACTGTATGATGGACACTAGGTGGCGGCAGTGACCCATGACTGTATGATGGACACTAGGTGGCGGCAGTTACCCATGACTGTATGATGGACACTAGGTGGCAGCAGTCACCCATGACTGTATGATGGACACTAGGTGGCAGCAGTCACCCATGACTGTATGATGAACACTAGGTGGCAGCAGTTACCCATGACTGTATGATGGACACTAGGTGGCAGCAGTTACCCATGACTGTATGATGGACACTAGGTGGCAGCAGTCACCCATGACTGTATGATGGACACTAGGTGGCAGCAGTTACCCATGACTGTATGATGGACTACAGCTATATGAGCGGATGTTTTTCTATGGAGGTGAGTGCAATGAAAGTGGAAAATGCCACCAAAAAAATATACCCCCTACAGTCCTATAGACAGCAACATAGCATATAGAGGACCGGCCTGACCTGCATCATACTCCAGAGCTGCACTCACTACTCTGCTGACTGTAACTCAGGATCAGTACAGGATAAGTAATGTAATGTATGTACACAGTGACTCCACCAGCAGAATAGTGAGTGCAGCTCTGGAGTATAATACAGGATGTAACTCAGGATCAGTACAGGATAAGTAATGTATGTACACAGTGACTGCACCAGCAGAATAGTGAGTGCAGCTCTGGAGTATGATGCAGGTGAGGCTGGTCCTCTGGTCTCACATATGCTATGGTGCAGGATGTACACGGCGCTGGGGGTCTCGTTCAGGAGTCCGGCAGGTTATCAGGCGGGTCTCACGCTGCAGTCACCCCCGGAGCGGCACTCTCACCTGACAGGCGCCGCTGCTCTCGCTCTATGAACCGTACTTCTGCTCGCCAGATCACCGATCCTCCACAGGCCAGCGTTTCCCGTCTCCTAGCAACCAGCTACGATCTCCCAGGATCCTCCACGGCCGCCCAGCTCGTTGCTTGGTTACACAGGCAGCTACCAATGAGACTACATTTCCCAGGATTCTTCTTTCTCCGGACACTGGGAGTTGTAGTCCGAAGATTAACGTGTATTTGCTCTCTGTATGTCACCATTAGTTGGTTGTCGGTCTGGTAGAGCAGATTGCGCCCTCCCCCCTCACTCCGCTGTTCTCCACATGTCTCTGACCTGTGCCATTGCATTCTTTTCATCCCTGTAAATAAGCGGCGCCAGAGCTGACTGAAAAATAATGGTGGCACTCTGACCGGAAGAGCTAATGGGGGGGGGGGGGGGGCACTCTGACCAGAAGAACTAATGGGGGGGCACTCTGACCGGAAGAGCTAATGGGGAGGAGGGGGGACTCTGACCGGAGAACTATTGGGGGGGGGGGGGCACTCTGACCAGAAGAACTAATGGGGGGGCACTCTGACCGGAAGAGCTAATGGGGAGGAGGGGGGACTCTGACCGGAGAACTATTGGGGGGGGTGAACTCTGAACGGAAGAATTAATGGGGGGGGGACTCTGACCGGAAGAACTAATGGGGGGGGGCACTCTGACCGGAAGAACTAATGGGGGGGCACTCTGACCGGAAGAACTAATGGGGGGGGGGCACTCTGACCGGAAGAACTAATGGGGGGGGGGCACTCTGACCGGAAGAACTAATGGGGGGGGCACTCTGACCGGAAGAACTAATGGGGGGGGGGGCACTCTGACCGGAAGAACTAATGGGGGGGGCACTCTGACCGGAAGAACTAATGGGGGGGGGGGCACTCTGACCGGAAGAACTAATGGGGGGCCCTCTAACCAGAAGAATTAATGGGGGGGGGGGACTCTGACCGGAAGAACTAATGGGATGGGGGGCACTTTGACCGGAAGAACTAATGGGGGGGGGGGCTCTCTGACCAGAAGAACTAATGGGGGGGCTCTCTGACCGGACAAACCGGGGGACACTCTGACCGGAAGAATTAATTGGGGAGGGGGGCTACTCTGACCAGAAGAACTATTGGGGGCTCTCTGACCAGAATAACTAATGGGGGGGGGGGGGCACTCTGACCAGAAGAACTAACGGGGGGGGGGGCACTCTGACCGGAAGAACTAATGGGGGGGGGGCACTCTGACCGGAAGAACTAATGGGGGGGGGGCACTCTGACCGGAAGAACTAATGGGGGGGGCACTCTGACCGGAAGAACTAATGGGGGGGGGGCACTCTGACCGGAAGAACTAATGGGGGGGGCACTCTGACCGGAAGAACTAATGGGGGGGGGGGCACTCTGACCGGAAGAACTAATGGGGGGCCCTCTAACCAGAAGAATTAATGGGGGGGGGGGGACTCTGACCGGAAGAACTAATGGGATGGGGGGCACTTTGACCGGAAGAACTAATGGGGGGGGGGGCTCTCTGACCAGAAGAACTAATGGGGGGGCTCTCTGACCGGACAAACCGGGGGACACTCTGACCGGAAGAATTAATTGGGGAGGGGGGCTACTCTGACCAGAAGAACTATTGGGGGCTCTCTGACCAGAATAACTAATGGGGGGGGGGGGGGCACTCTGACCAGAAGAACTAACGGGGGGGGGGGCACTCTGACCAGAAGAACTAATGGGGGGGGCACTCTGACCAGAAGAACTAATGGGGGGGGCACTCTGACCAGAAGAACTAATGGGGGCACTCTGACCAGAAGAACTAATGGGGGCACTCTGACCAGAAGAACTAATGGGGGCTCTCTGACCAGAAGAACTAATGGGGGCACTCTGACCAGAAGAACTAATGGGGGCACTCTGACCGGAAGAACTAATGGGGGGGGGGCTCTCTGACCAGAAGAACTAATGGGGGGGGGGGCACTCTGACCAGAAGAACTAATGGGGGCACTCTGACCAGAAGAACTAATGGGGGTACTCTGACCAGAAGAACTAATGGGGGCACTCTGACCAGAAGAACTAATGGGGGCTCTCCGACCAGAAGAACTAATGGGGGCACTCTGACCGGAAGAACTAATGGGGGCACTCTGACCGGAAGAACTAATGGGGGCACTCTGACCGGAAGAACTAATGGGGGCACTCTGACCTGAATAAACAAGGGGGGCTCCTGAGGGGTGTTCAGAGAGGGCCAGGCACATAGCGGCCATTGATTTCAGTAATACTGTGTAATACTGCCTTTCCCCTGCGGGGGTGCTGCAGGAACGCTCATCACTTGCTGCGGGGCTTCCATATAGATTACAGCTGATTGCTGGGGCCCTCGCAGGCGGCATCCTGGGATATTGGGGGATATTAGAGCGTTAGAAATCTTTAGGAAGACAGGATGAAACGTTCCGGAGTATCAGATGCCGGATTATTGAGCACCTCGGCTCGCCGGCTCGCATTTCCTTCGTTCCACGTTCTGAAGCTGAAGGCTCCGCGTATCTCCGACCTCTTGTCCTCTGCTGCTTCTCCAAACACCTTATTGATTTTCTCGTAAAAATGATCCAAAATCCATCAGACGCTCCCGGCAGCCGCCGTCGTCCTAAGTGCCGCCACGCGCTAATAAAATGGCCTAAAAATAACCGTAATGAGGCTGAACGACGCAGCAACGCTGCCATCTAAGGGGTTAATACCTAGAACTTACCCTTTTTTTTTTTCTTTTTTCCAGGAAACGCAGCGGAGAATCTGAGATCTTATTAATGACGCAAACACAGAGCGGCCGGAGGAGTCCATGAAAACCGCGGCGGAGTGAAATCTGCGCCAAATATATCAGAAAAATGTGGTAACCAACAGTGTGTATCCAAGCCTGTGCTGTGTGATACTTTGGTAATCACCCAGAGTATCTAAGTCTTCCATGTGTATCTAATCCTATCCTGTGTGATACTGTGCTGAGCTGTGTATCTAAGCCTATCCTGTGTGATACTGACTGCTGAGCTGTGTATCTAATCCTGTCCTGTGTGATACTGTCTGCTGAGCTGTGTATCTAATCCTGTCCTGTGTGGTACTGTCTGCTGAGCTGTGTATCTGAGCCTATCCTGTGTGATACTGACTGCTGAGCTGTGTATCTAATCCTATCCTGTGTGATACTGTCTGCTGAGCTGTGTATCTGAGCCTATCCTGTGTGATACTGACTGCTGAGCTGTGTATCTAATCCTCTCATGTGTGATACTGTGTGCTGAGCTGTGTATCTAATCCTATCCTGTGTGATACTGTCTGCTGAGCTGTGTATCTAATCCTATCCTGTGTGATACTGTCTGCTGAGCTGTGTATCTAATCCTATCCTGTGTGATACTGCCTGCTGAGCTGTGTATCTAATCCTCTCCTGTGTGATACTGTCTGCTGAGCTGTGTAATCTAATCCTATCCTGTGTGATACTGTCTGCTGAGCTGTGTATCTAATCCTATCCTGTGTGATACTGTCTGCTGAGCTGTGTATCTAATCCTATCCTGTGTGAATACTGTCTGCTGAGCTGTGTATCTAATCCTCTCATGTGTGATACTGTCTGCTGAGCTGTGTATCTAATCCTATCCTGTGTGATACTGTCTGCTGAGCTGTGTATCTAATCCTATCCTGTGTGATACTGTCTGCTGAGCTGTGTATCTAATCCTATCCTGTGTGATACTGTCTGCTGAGCTGTGTATCTAATCCTATCCTGTGTGATACTGTCTGCTGAGCTGTGTATCTAATCCTATCCTGTGTGATACTGTCTGCTGAGCTGTGTATCTAATCCTATCCTGTGTGATACTGTCTGCTGAGCTGTGTATCTAATCCTATCCTGTGTGATACTGTCTGCTGAGCTGTGTATCTAATCCTATCATGTGTGATACTGTCTGCTGAGCTGTGTATCTAATCCTATCCTGTGTGATACTGTCTGCTGAGCTGTGTATCTAATCCTATCCTGTGTGATACTGTCTGCTGAGCTGTGTATCTAATCCTATCCTGTGTGATACTGGTCTGCTGAGCTGTGTATCTAATCCTATCCTGTGTGATACTGTCTGCTGAGCTGTGTATCTAATCCTATCCTGTGTGATACTGTCTGCTGAGCTGTGTATCTAATCCTATCCTGTGTGATACTGTCCTGCTGAGCTGTGTATCTAATCCTATCCTGTGTGATACTGTCTGCTGAGCTGTGTATCTAATCCTATCCCTGTGTGATACTGTCCTGCTGAGCTGTGTATCTAAGCCTATCCCTGTGTGATACTGTCTGCTGAGCTGTGTATCTAATCCTATCCTGTGTTATACTGTCTGCTGAGCTGTGTATCTAATCCTATCCTGTGTGATACTGTCTGCTGAGCTGTGTATCTAATCCTATCCCTGTGTGATACTGTCTGCTGAGCTGTGTATCTAATCCTATCCTGTGTGATACTGTCTGCTGAGCTGTGTATCTAATCCTATCCTGTGTGATACTGTCCTGCTGAGCTGTGTATCTAATCCTATCCTGTGTGATACTGTCTGCTGAGCTGTGTATCTAATCCTATCCCTGTGTGATACTGTCTGCTGAGCTGTGTATCTAATCCTATCCTGTGTGATACTGTCTGCTGAGCTGTGTATCTAATCCTATCCTGTGTGATACTGTCTGCTGAGCTGTGTATCTAATCCTATCCTGTGTGATACTGTCTGCTGAGCTGTGTATCTAATCCTATCCTGTGTGATACTGTCCTGCTGAGCTGTGTATCTAATCCTATCCTGTGTGATACTGTCTGCTGAGCTGTGTATCTAATCCTATCCTGTGTGATACTGTCTGCTGAGCTGTGTATCTAATCCTATCCTGTGTGATACTGTCTGCTGAGCTGTGTATCTAATCCTATCCTGTGTGATACTGTCTGCTGAGCTGTGTATCTAATCCTATCCTGTGTGATACTGTCTGCTGAGCTGTGTATCTAATCCTATCCTGTGTGATACTGTCTGCTGAGCTGTGTATCTAATCCTATCCTGTGTGATACTGTCTGCTGAGCTGTGTATCTAATCCTATCCTGTGTGATACTGTCTGCTGAGCTGTGTATCTAATCCTATCCTGTGTGATACTGTCTGCTGAGCTGTGTATCTAATCCTATCCTGTGTTGATACTGTCTGCTGAGCTGTGTATCTAATCCTATCCTGTGTGATACTGTCTGCTGAGCTGTGTATCTAATCCTATCCTGTGTGATACTGTCCTGCTGAGCTGTGTATCTAATCCTATCCTGTGTGATACTGTCTGCTGAGCTGTGTATCTAATCCTATCCTGTGTGATACTGTCTGCTGAGCTGTGTATCTAATCCTATCCTGTGTGATACTGTCTGCTGAGCTGTGTATCTAATCCTATCCTGTGTGATACTGTCTGCTGAGCTGTGTATCTAATCCTATCCTGTGTGATACTGTCTGCTGAGCTGTGTATCTAATCCTATCCTGTGTGATACTGTCTGCTGAGCTGTGTATCTAATCCTATCCTGTGTGATACTGTCTGCTGAGCTGTGTATCTAATCCTATCCTGTGTGATACTGTCTGCTGAGCTGTGTATCTAATCCTGTCCTGTGTGATACTGTCTGCTGAGCTGTGTATCTAATCCTATCCTGTGTGATACTGTCTGCTGAGCTGTGTATCTGAATGTACAATGTGTGATACTGTCTTGTGTATCTATCGCCACTTTCCCACTGCATGGAACGACTTGTCTCTGCTCGGCTTTTGGGTTCTTCACTAGACCGAGGTTCTGGCAGTTTTTTGGTTCCATGCCTGATGAGGTTCTAAGAGAGCCTGGTGCCAAAAGCCAGTAGAGCAGAGCCGGGGCCGCGCTAGCACAGTGGTGTCTTGCATCGCTGGGGTCCTCGTTTCAAATCCGACTAAGGACAACATCTGCATGGAGTTTGTATGTTCTCCCCGTATTTGTGAGCCCCATTGGGGACCGTGTGATGCTAATGTCTGTAAAGCGCTGTAGAATATAGTAGTGCTATATAAGTGCATAAAATAAATAAATATGGTGAGGTAAGTAGAAGCCTGGACAGAGGGGCGGCTGTGGATGTAATGAGGTAAGTAGTAGTCTGGACAGAGGGGCGGCTGTGGATGTAGTGAGGTAAGTAGTAGTTTGGACAGAGGGGTGGCTGTGGATGTAGTGAGTTAAGTAGTTGTCTGGACAGAGGGGCGGTTGTGGATCTAGTGAGGTAAGTAGTAGTTTGGACAGAGGGGTGGCTGTGGATGTAGTGAGGTAAGTAGTAGCCTGGAGTCTGGACAGAGGGGTGGCTGTGAATGTAGTGAGGTAAGTAGTTGTCTGGACAGAGGGGCGGCTGTGGATGTAGTGAGGTAAGTAGTAGCCTGGACAGAGGGGCGGTTGTGGATCTAGTGAGGTAAGTAGTAGTTTGGACAGAGGGGTGGCTGTGGATGTAGTGAGGTAAGTAGTAGTCTGGACAGAGGGGCGGCTGTAGATGTAGTGAGGTAAGTAGTAGCTTGGACAGAGGGGCGGCTGTGGATGTAGTGAGGTAAGTAGTAGCCTGGACAGAGGGGTGGCTATGGATGTAGTGAGGTAAGTAGTAGCCTGGAGTCTGGACAGAGGTGCGGCTGTGGATATAGTGAAGTGAGTAGTAGCCTGGACAGAGGGGCGGCTGTGGATGTAGTGAGGTCAGTAGTAGCCTGGACAGAGGGGCGGCTGTGGATGTAGTGAGGTCAGTAGTAGTCTGGACAGAGGGGCGGCTGTGGATGTAGTGAGGTCAGTAGTAGTCTGGACAGAGGGGCGGCTGTGGATGTAGTGAGGTGAGTAGTAGTCTGGACAGAGGGGCGGCTGTTGATATAGTGAGGTGAGTAATAGTCTGGACAGAGGGGCGGCTGTGGATGTAGTGAGGTAAGTAGTAGTCTGGACAGAGGGGAGGCTGTGGATGTAGTGAGGCCAGTAGTAGTCTGGACAGAGGGGCGGCTGTGGATGTAGTGAGGTAAGTAGTAGCCTGGACAGAGGGGCGGCTGTGGATGTAGTGAGGTCAGTAGTAGTCTGGACAGAGGGGCGGCTGTGGATGTAGTGAGGTAAGTAGTAGCCTGGACAGAGGGGCGGCTGTGGATGTAGTGAGGTCAGTAGTAGTTTGGACAGAGGGGCGGCTGTGGATGTAGTGAGGTCAGTAGTAGTCTGGACAGAGGGGCGGCTGTGGATGTAGTGAGGTGAGTAGTAGTCTGGACGGAGGGGCGGCTGTGGATATAGTGAGGTGAGTAGTAGTCTGGACAGAGGGGCGGCTGTGGATGTAATGAGGTCAGTAGTAGTCTGGACAGAGGGGCGGCTGTGGATGTAATGAGGTCAGTAGTAGCCTGGACAGAGGGGCGGCTGTGGATGTAGTGAGGTGAGTAGTAGTCTGGACAGAGGGGCGGCTGTGGATGTAGTGAGGTGAGTAGTAGTCTGGACAGAGGGGCGGCTGTGGATGTAATGAGGTCAGTAGTAGTCTGGACAGAGGGGCGGCTGTGGATGTAATGAGGTCAGTAGTAGTCTGGACAGAGGGGCGGCTGTGGATGTAGTGAGTTGAGTAGTAGTCTGGACAGAGGGGCGGCTGTGGATGTAGTGAGGTCAGTAGTAGCCTGGACAGAGGGGCGGCTGTGGATGTAGTGAGGTCAGTAGTAGCCTGGACAGAGGGGCGGCTGTGGATGTAGTGAGGTCAGTAGAAGCCTGGACAGAGGGGCGGCTGTGGATGTAGTGAGGTGAGTAGTAGTCTGGACAGAGGGGCGGCTGTGGATGTAGTGAGGTCAGTAGTAGCCTGGACAGAGGGGCGGCTGTGGATGTAGTGAGGTCAGTAGTAGTCTGGACAGAGGGGCGGCTGTGGATGTAATGAGGTCAGTAGTAGTCTGGACAGAGGGGCGGCTGTGGATGTAGTGAGGTGAGTAGTAGTCTGGACAGAGGGGCGGCTGTGGATGTAGTGAGGTCAGTAGTAGCCTGGACAGAGGGGCGGCTGTGGATGTAGTGAGGTCAGTAGTAGCCTGGACAGAGGGGCAGCTGTGGATGTAGTGAGGTCAGTAGTAGCCTGGACAGAGGGGCGGCTGTGAATGTAGTGAGGTCAGTAGTAGCCTGGACAGAGGGGCGGCTGTGGATGTAGTGAGGTCAGTAGTAGCCTAGACAGAGGGGCGGCTGTGGATGTAGTGAGGTCAGTAGTAGCCTGGACAGAGGGGCGGCTGTGGATGTAGTGAGGTGAGTAGTAGCCTGGACAGAGGGGCGGCTGTGGATGTAGCGAGGTCAGTAGTAGCCTGGACAGAGGGGCGGCTGTGGATGTAGTGAGGTCAGTAGTAGCCTGGACAGAGGGGCGACTGTGGATGTAGTGAGGTCAGTAGTAGCTTGGACAGAGGGGCAGCTGTGGATGTAGTGAGGTCAGTAGTAGCCTGGACAGAGGGGCGGCTGTGGATGTAGTGAGGTCAGTAGTAGCCTGGACAGAGGGGCGGCTGTGGATGTAGTGAGTTGAGTAGTAGTCTGGACAGAGGGGCGGCTGTGGATGTAGTGAGGTCAGTAGTAGCCTGGACAGAGGGGCGGCTGTGGATGTAGTGAGGTCAGTAGTAGCTTGGACAGAGGGGCGGCTGTGGATGTAGTGAGGTGAGTAGTAGCCTGGACAGAGGGGCGGCTGTGGATGTAGTGAGGTGAGTAGTAGCCTGGACAGAGGGGCGGCTGTGGATGTAGTGAGTTGAGTAGTAGTCTGGACAGAGGGGCGGCTGTGGATGTAGTGAGGTGAGTAGTAGCCTGGACAGAGGGGTGGCTGTGGATGTAGTGAGGTAAGTAGAAGCCTGGACAGAGGGGTGGCTGTGGATGTAGTGAGGTAAGTAGAAGCCTGGACAGAGGGGCGGCTGTGGATGTAGTGTTTCTGGATTTTGATCCTGTCCCTCATAGACGCTTAATAGGTAAAGTAAGGTCTATTGGCTTGGAAAGTATAGTCTGTAATTGGATTGAGAACTGGCTGAAGGACCGTGTCCAGAGTTGTGGTCAATGATTCCTATTCAGAATGGTCCGGGGTTATAAGTGGTGACCCCAAGGTTCAGTGCTGGGTCCTCTATTATTTAATTTATTTATAAATGATATTGAGGACAGGATTATTAGCACCATCTCTATTTTTGCAGATGACACTAAGCTGTGTAGAACTGTACGGTCTATGGAAGATGTCCATATACTACAAGCTGACTGGGACAGTCTGAGTGATTGGGCATCAACTTAGCAAATGAGGTTCAATGTGGACAAATGTAAAGTTCTGCATCTTGGTAGTAATAATCTCTGTGCTTCATATGTCCTGGGGGATGTAGCACTGGGAGAATCACTTATAGAGAAGGATTTGGGTGTCCTTGAAGATAGTAGATTAAATAACAGCACAATGTCAATCAGCTGCTTCTAAGGCCACCAGGATATTGTCATGCATTAAACGAGGCATGGACCCGCGGGGCAGGGATGTGATATTACCACTTTACAAAGCGCTGGTGCGGCCTCATCTGGAATATGCAGTTCAGTTCTGGGCACCAGTCCATAGAAAGGATGCCCTGGAGCTGGAGAGAGTACAGAGGAGAGCGACCAAACTGATAAGGGGCATGGAGGGTCTGAGTTATGAAGAAAGATTAAAAGAATTGAATTTATTTAGTCTTGAGAAGAGACGTCTAAGGGGCGACATGATTAACCTGTACAAGTATATAAATAGGCCGTACAAATAATACAGTGAAAAACTGTTCCATGTAAAATGTGCTCAAAAGACGAGGGGGCGCTGCCTCCAATTGGGGAGGAAAAAGTTCAGTCTCCTGAAGCGTCAAAACTTCTTTACTGTAAGAACGGTGAATCTGTGGAATAGACTCCTCAGGACGTGGTCACAGCAGGAACAGTGGACAGTTTCAAAAAGGGTTTAGATGAATTCTTAAAAGTAAATGAAATTATCCGTTTCCCAACATGTGATGTACTATTACGTCACATGTCGGGTCTTTAAAGAAGGCGCCAGCTCCATAGCAACCGGGGGTCTGGTATTTCATACAGCAAACACGCGCGCCTTATGTCCGCAACCGGTGGTAATGCCGATCGCGGACATTTAACCTCTCAGATGCCGTGGTCAAACCTGACCACGGCATCTGAGCACGCAAAATACTAGGAGCTCGAGCTTCCGGTAATGCTCCGTCTCCCCTCCCTGTGTGGTGATCGGAGTGACGAGAGGCTGCTGCCCGGTCTATACCAGGCTCCATAGGAAACACTAATGCGTTGGAGTCTATGAGAATAGCAATCTAATCATCGCTTGTTAGAGTTTCCTATGGGAACTAAAAAAAAAGTGTAAAAAAAAAAAAATGGGTTTTATAAATAAAAAAATAAAAAATTCAAATCACCCCCCTTTCCCCAAAATGAGAATAAAAAAATGTAAAAAAAAAATACACATCACGGGTATCACCGCGTGCATAAACGCCCGTACTATGAAATATAAAAAAGTATTAGTCGCATATGGAAAAAGGCAAAACGAAAAAAGGGTCAAAATGGACGATTTTTGGGTCGCTTCTCATCCCACAAAAAAACTTAGAAAAAGTGATCAAAAAGTCAAACACACCCCAGATTGGTATCAATGAAAGTTACAGATCGGCCCGCAAAAAACGAGCCCCCATAAAGCTCCGCACACATAACTGCAAAAATGTTATAGGGGGTAAAAAAAAAATTCCCAGTTTTTTTTTCAGTATCAAAACTCAAGGAAAACTATACATATGTGGAGTCGCCGGATTCGTACTGACCTGGAGAATGAAGAGCACAAGTTTTACCGCATAATGAACGCTGTAAAAAAAACAACCTGTAAAACTTTGGCAAAATTGTGGGGGGTTTTTTCCAATTCAACCACCTTTGGAATTTCTTTCCCCACTTCCCACTACATTCTATACAATATTAAATGGTGTCGTTGGAAAGTACAACTTGTCCTGCAAAACATACGTCCTCATACGGCTATGTGAACTGAAAAATAAAAGCAGTAATGGCTCTGGGTCTCACCCCCCTTTTCTAAAATTCACGTCCCCTCCTGTCCCTTGGTTAAACTTGATGGATTTATGTCTTTTTTACACGTATTTAGGGGGTTGTCTCATCTCATCTCATCTTGCCGCTGGATCAAAAACTGACTAAAGGACCGAGTCCAGAGAGTTGTGGTCAGTGACCCCCACCACCCGCCGGGAAGCAGCAGGACGCTCCGGCACCCGCTGTTTCAGTAGTTCACATCGCTGTGCTACGTTGTTTCTGGAGCTCTCATCCACCGCAACGTAAGCTACTGAAACCGCGAGTGCCGGAGCGTCGCGGGAGGGGCTGCGTCTCATCTCAGTAATGGCAAGATGAACGAGACAACCCCTTTAAGGGCTCATGCACACAAACGTTTTTTATTTCCGTGTCTGTTCCGTTTTTTTTAGCGGACCGTATACGGAACCATTTATTTCAATAGGTCCGCAAAAAAAATGGAAGTTACTCCATGTGCATTCCGTTTCCGTATGTCCGTATTTCCGTTCAGCAAAAAAATAGAACATGTCCTGTTATTGTCCGCATTACGGACAAGGATAGCACTGTTCTATTAGGGGCCGGCTGTTCCGTTCCGCAAAATACGGAATGCACTTGGACGTCATCCGTATTTTTTGCGGACCACAAAATACATACGGTCGTGTTCATGAACCCTATCTCTCTATCTATCTATTATCCATTGACTTGTATTACCTTTGTAAAGATAAAATCTGTCGTCTGTATATGAAGATGAATGCATAGGACGAGAACCCCCTGAAGCTTGTGCCCCCTTATCACTACATGGGGGAGGTCAGGTCGGCTGCCGCTGAATCCCCCCCCCCCCTAAGTGAGGGGTGTCAGGGCTCCGGGACAGCTGTGTGACCCCCTGCATGGCGCTCCTGTGACTCCACCGTCTGTGTGATCATAACCTAAGTATGGCGGTATGTAAACATATATTTAGCACATGTAACAGAGATGTCTCTGCAGCGATGTAACCTGAGGAGCCATGAGGGGGGCTCCGCAGAGTGGGGGGTGCCAGGCAGTGCTGCTGTCAGCGAGCTTGTTGGCTGAGACGACCCCAATACTCTCAATACAAACAAAAACCGAATTTTATGACATGGTCACTGTCCAGGCGACAGCATGGACCCCCATCTACTAATAACTGTACAGTGTGTGTGACCGCAGGTGGAGCAGACTTTATTGCAGAGCACACTGGTATCCGTGGTCAGTGTCGGGCAGAGTGGCACCTGCCGCTAGTTATCAGTGAGGAGGATCCATAGCTGGAGCTGGGCCAGCAGACAGCGGAAAAGACCCTGAGATCCGACAGGGTGGTGACAGACCGCCGCCTCTGCCCGGGACCTGCTCTGGACTGCTGTCACTGGCCGGCCCGTCACCGGTGACATCTCCTGTGCAGTATAGAGACCGTCCTGTCACCGGTGACATCTCCTGTGCAGTATAGAGACCGTCCTGTCACCGGTGACATCCTCCTGTGCAGTATAGAGACCGTCCTGTCACCGGTGACATCTCCTGTGCAGTATAGAGACCGTCCTGTCACCGGTGACATCTCCTGTGCAGTATAGAGACCGTCCTGTCACCGGTGACATCTCCTGTGCAGTATAGAGACCGTCCTGTCACCGGTGACATCTCCTGTGCAGTATAGAGACCGTCCTGTCACCGGTGACATCCTCCTGTGCAGTATAGAGATCGTCCTGTCACCGGTGACATCTCCTGTGCAGTATAGAGACCGTCCTGTCACCGGTGACATCTCCTGTGCAGTATAGAGACCGTCCTGTCACCGGTGACATCCTCCTGTGCAGTATAGAGACCGTCCTGTCACCGGTGACATCCTCCTGTGCAGTATAGAGACCGTCCTGTCACCGGTGACATCCTCCTGTGCAGTATAGAGACCGTCCTGTCACCGGTGACATCCTCCTGTGCAGTATAGAGACCGTCCTGTCACCGGTGACATCCTCCTGTGCAGTATAGAGACCGTCCTGTCACCGGTGACATCCTCCTGTGCAGTATAGAGACAGTCCTGTCACTAGTGACATCCTCCTGTGGAGTATAGAGACAGTCCTGTCACTAGTGACAACCTCCTGTGGAGTATAGAGACCGTCCTGTCACTAGTGACAACCTCCTGTGGAGTATAGAGACCGTCCTGTCACTAGTGACAACCTCCTGTGGAGTATAGAGACCGTCCTGTCACTAGTGACACCTCCTGTGGAGTATAGAGACCGTCCTGTCACTAGTGACAACCTCCTGTGCAGTATAGAGACCGTCCTGTCACCGGTGACATCCTCCTGTGCAGTATAGAGACCGTCCTGTCACCGGTGACATCCTCCTGTGCAGTATAGAGACCGTCCTGTCACCGGTGACATCCTCCTGTGCAGTATAGAGACCGTCCTGTCACCGGTGACATCTCCTGTGCAGTATAGAGACCGTCCTGTCACCGGTGACATCTCCTGTGCAGTATAGAGACCGTCCTGTCACCGGTGACATCTCCTGTGCAGTATAGAGACCGTCCTGTCACCGGTGACATCTCCTGTGCAGTATAGAGACCGTCCTGTCACCGGTGACATCTCCTGTGCAGTATAGAGACCGTCCTGTCACCGGTGACATCTCCTGTGCAGTATAGAGACCGTCCTGTCACCGGTGACATCTCCTGTGCAGTATAGAGACCGTCCTGTCACCGGTGACATCTCCTGTGCAGTATAGAGACCGTCCTGTCACCGGTGACATCTCCTGTGCGGGGCCGTAGCTAAAGGCTCATAGACCCCGGTGCAGGAGTTCAGCTTGGGGCCCCCGGTCCCTCAGGGCTTTGTGGCCAGGGGCAGGAAGCACATAGCCTTTGTGTTTGCCCGAGGTAAAAATTGAAACGCCCCCCCCCCCCCCCATACCAAATTCTTGACCTAACCCCTTCCCTCCAGCCAGAGGTGTAGCTGGACCAGCATGCACTTTCTATAATACCGGTGTCTTATGCACCACAAGGGTCTTTGGGCCCCTCAGGCTCCTGGGCCCGGTAGCGACTGCTACCTCTGCACCCCCTATAGCTCTGCCCCTGCTCCTGTGGAGTATGGAGACCGTCCTGTCACTGACGCTTGTACATTTGCAGTCGGGGGTGGGTGCGGGTGCTCTGTATATTTTAGGATTAGTGGAATATGTTACCATAAAGTGACAACGAGAAAGGTCCATAAAAGTCACCCTGGGATTGACCCCCATTTTGCAGGCTCTTGGTGTCATGTCTGTCACCTGCTTTGGAGATTCCTGGACCATGCAGGAAGCGTCTAATTATAGGGCAGACATCTCCTGGTGGCCAGCTGTAATCATGAGCGACGGGCGATGAGTGCCCGCTGATCAGTCATGTCTGTGTACGCCCGGGGTCACCGCCCATGACATTAGGAGAATTCATCAGTGGGATGTCAATAAAAACATTCTCCTTATGAGAGGAGGTAGGTGTTCTATGGTCTCTGTCTAAGAAGAGGTAGGTGTTCTATGGTCTCTGTCTAAGAAGAGGTAGGTGTTCTATGGTCTCTGTCTAGGAAGAGGTAGGTGTTCTATGGTCTCTGTCTAAGAAGAGGTAGGTGTTCTATGGTCTCTGTCTAAGAAGAGGTAAGTGTTCTTATGGTCTCTGTCTAAGAAGAGGTAAGTGTTCTATGGTCTCTGTCTAAGAAGAGGTAAGTGTTCTATGGTCTCTGTCTAAATAGAGGTAGGTGTTCTTATGATCTCTGTAAGAAGAGGTATGTGTTCTTTGGTTTCTGTCTAAAGAGAGGTAGGTGTTTTATAGTCTTTGTCTAAGAAGAGGTAGGTGTTCTATGGTCTTTGTCTAAGAAGTAGATTTTCTTATGGTCTCTGTCTAAGAAGAGGTAGGTGCTCTATGGTCTCTGTCTAAATAGAGGTAGGTGTTCTTATGATCTCTGTAAGAAGAGGTATGTGTTCTTTGGTTTCTGTCTAAAGAGAGGTAGGTGTTTTATAGTCTTTGTCTAAGAAGAGGTAGGTGTTCTATGGTCTTTGTCTAAGAAGTAGATGTTCTTATGGTCTCTGTCTAAGAAGAGGTAGGTGCTCTTATGGTCTCTTCATGCAAAGAGGTAGGTGTTTTTATGGTCCATGTATAATAAATAGATGTTCTTATGGTCTGTATATCAGATAAGGTAGTGGTCTTTATGGTCTCTGTTTAAGAAAAGGTAGGTGTTATGATCTCTGTATAAGAGGTAGGTGTATTATGGTCTCTGTGTATAAGAAGAGGTAGATGTTCTAATAGTCTCTTTATATAAGAAGAGATGAGTGTTTCTTTATAAGAAGAGGTAGGTGGTCTTATGGTCTCTGTATCAGATAAAGTAGTAGTCTTTATGGTCTCTGTATACAAAGAGGTAGGTGTTCTTATGATCTCTGAAAAAGAAGAGGTACTGTAGGTGTTCTATGGTCTCTGTCTAAGAAGAGGTAGGTGTTCTTGTGTTTTCTACATATAAGAAGAGGTAGGTGTTCTTGTATTTTCTACATATAAGAAGAGGTAGGTGTTCTTGTGTTTTCTACATATAAGAAGAGGTAGGTGTTCTTGTGGTGTCTGTCTAAGAACAGGTAGGTGTTCTTATGGTCTCTGTGTGTAAGAAAGGGTAGGTGTATTATGGTCTCGCTCTGTCTAAGAAGAGGTAGGTGTTCCTATGGTCTCTGTATCAGATAAGGTAGTAGCCTCTGTATTAGGCCTCATGCACACGGCCATTGTGCGGCCGTTCCGTGAATTGGGGACCACAATTTGCGATCCCCAATGCACAGGCAACATCCATGCGGCGGCTGGGACGGATTGAGACCTATTCAACTTGAAAGGGTCCGTGATCCGTCCGCACCGCAAAAAAAAGTTCTATCTTTTTGCGGTGCGGAGGCACGGACAGAAACCCCTGTAGTTCTTCTGTGGGGTTCCGTGCCTCTGTTTCGCACCGCAGCTCCGGATTGCGGTCCCATTCAAGTGAATGGTTCCCCGAACCGTGATGCGGGGAGCACACATCCGGTGCCGGCATATTGCGGACCCGCTGTTTGCGGGCCACAATACTGCCACGGCTGGGCAACGGTCGTGTGTGGGATGCCTAAGAAGAAGCAGGTGTTCTTATTTTCTCTGTAAGGCTACATTCACACGACCGTATGTGTTTTGCAGTCCGCAAATTCGAATCAACAAAAAAAAGGGATGACGTCCGTATGGCATCCGTTTTTTTTTTTTTTGCGGATCCATTGTAACAATCCCTATCCTTGTCCGCAAAACAGACTAGAATAGGACATCTTCTATTTTTTTTGCGGGGCTACGGAACGGACATACGGATGCGGACAGCACACGGTGCTTTTGAGGACCCATTGAAATGAATGGGTTCTCATTCAATCCGCGGAACGGACACGGAAGCAAAATACGTTTGTGTGAATGTAGCCTTAGGAGAAGTAGATATTCTAATAGTCCATGTATATAAGGTGTTTTTATCGTCTTTGTATATAAAAAGAGGTAGGTGTTCTTGTGGTCTCGGTGTAAGAAAAGGTCTCTGTATAAGAAAAGGAAAAGGTAGGTGTTTTTATGTAGTCTGTATATAAAAACAGGTAGGTGTTCTTATGGTTTCTGCATATAAGAAGAGGTAGGTATTTTAATAGTCTTTTTATATAGGAAGTGGTAGATGTTTTTATGGTCTCTGTACAAGTAGAGGTAGGTGTTATTATGGTCTCCATATAAGACAAGATGAGGTGAATGTGTGGTCTTCATATAAGAAGAGGTAGGTGTTCTTCATATAAGAAGAGGTAGGTGTTCTAATGGTTTCTGTATATAAGAAGAGAGGTAGGTATTGTTATGGTCTGTCTCTCTATAAGAAGAGGTCGGTGTTGTCATTATATGTACTATGAAGATGATGTCCTCACCTTCACCTGCTTTCCTCCAGTGATCCACAGCTGGTCATAATGTCTCACAAGAAAGTCTCCTCCAACAAGAAGGCTTCCAAGAAGAAGAGCGTGGAGCCCTCTGTGGCAGCCAGAGGTTACTACACGGACTCCCTTGGCTTCATGGCCATGGACAGCAACGTCCCGGGCCTGTCCAATGTCATCCTCCAGAAGCTGAACATGAAGAGCTTCGAGGAATACAGGTGCTCCTATTTCCTTCTTCTACGATTTCTGCTAGCTTTCATGCAAAGTTATTGTATTTCTCTCCTGTCCTCCTTCTGGCCTTTAGTGGTCATCACGCCTTTCTTCTCTGGCCAGGTCTGCAGTTGAAGGCAGTGATCTAGCTGCAAACTTTGGCATTCGGACATATGCTGAGATGTTTCAGAAGATGGAAGATACCTACAAGTTCTGTGCTCAGTGCAAAAAGCTGCCGTCTCGACTTCCCGATCCCCGTGCCATGAGACGCTGTAAGAGGTAACTTCCAGGAAGAGGTCTCCTTGTCACCTGCCTGTCTTCAGGCGTGTAGAGATAAGCTTACCGGAGACATAGTAGAGACAGCCACTTTAGGAACAAACACAAAGTGCCATGGGTTCATGGTTGAAATCTAAGAGGTTTACAATAGTTTATTACCCATGTTCCTTCAGTTTTTGCACCCGTCCTCATGTGTTCTCTTCACCCCATGTTGCAGGGATGTCCTGGTATTGTGGGGCAGCTTAGTAAGTGTGTGGTCCCAAATCTCCTCTAATCTCCTAGAGATTACCAGTGAACTGTCCACACTATATATAAATAATCAGGAATCTCACACTCGGGGTCTCCATAATAATTCCCCCCATAGTGACATCTTCTACAGTCACCATCTTAGGAATTAGAATATCAATACAGCTCGGCCCTGGAAAAAGTACAGACTACTGCTAGGAATGCCCCTTATGAAGGCCTGTTTACGGGACAGTCCAGCAAAAAATAGGTCTGTTGGCACTTATGTTTAGAACATCTTAAGGATGTAGATAATGAGGTAGATGGTGACATCTTATCATGGCTTGACACTCCATATCTTGGCCATAATTTTGAATACATTTTCCTTCTTAAAAGGTCAGTAGACATAATTTTCCAAAAAGATCTCATCCTTCATTCCATCTGTTTCTTCCTCCTAGGTGTCAGAATATTTACTATTGTTCTTCAGAATGTCAGAGGGAGAACTGGCCAGTCCATAAAAAGTTCTGCAGGAAACTGAAGGTGGCTGCGATCGACAGGCTTGTTGAGTGGCTGGTATTCACAGGTAGCCATAGCTCGAAGCTCACCCTATTTCTGGTGCTTTTTGATTATACATTGCTGATCATATATATTGACATGTGGACACCGTAGACTGATGGTCTCTAACTTGTGGCTTTCTTAAAAGTTGGGAATAGGAAAGTACAGCTCCCAGCATGCCATGACAGCCTGGGAGTTGTAGCTTCCCACCAGCTGGAGGTTGGTGACCTCTGTTGTAGACCATTGATTGACCATGCTATACCTTTCCCATAGGTGACATCCCTTTTCCCACATCTCCATGGACCAAGTCAACAGCAGATGTAAAGACATGGGAAGATTGGTTTACTATGCAGGAAAATGTGGAAGAAAAACTAGACGCCATCATCGCCAGCCGCTATATGGGAATCCTTTGGTCCAATGCCGGAAAACCGAAACCAGAAAACAGTGAAATCCGAGAGTCTGTCAAACGATTGACCACTGATTTCTTCACCAGGCCAATGACCATTGGTTTTGGTATTGATACCTTTCATATTGACCCTTACAATGGACCGGTCACTGTCCATGTGGTTGGGGCTTCTCACATAGAAACCTTAAATATTAGAGCCACCGACTACGATGAGCTTGCCAAGATGTTTCCAGGAAACCAGGGCCTGGAAGTCGTCATGATCGGACCTGAAGTGGTGGACAGTCCTGTGATGATCCCTCCACTGACTGCGTATGGACCACGTGGTAAAGTGTACGTGAGCAGTTACAAGGGCCTGTATCATGTCTTCTGGGAAACACTGGTGGAGAACGAACGAGCGGCCAGACCTGACCTCGTGGTGGGATTCCATCCAGGTATATGTCACATCAAGCTTGACAACCTGTCCCGTTACTCGATCCTTCACAACCAAGACCTATTTTCTTCTTTTGCCATACTTGGAATTGTGAAGATCCTAAACTTTGATCCTGTATAGATGCGATCCATAGTTAGCTCAGACATGAATTATCGAGAACCTGACAGGACTGACCTTCTCTAGTCAGATGAGGTGCCAGGTTACCTCACAGCCCAGAGTTTTAAGAATCCTATGCATTTACAATCCTTGTAGTCTTGGAGCTGTGAATCTCTTGTGAAGCTTTTTAATCTGCCCTTCAGCTGCCAAGAATGGTGGTCTCACTGCAGGCAGTAGCTACAAAAAGACTGGAAAAGTTCATACTTTCCATGAGCTACAGAAATCCAGGGACAGCTGAGGAGAGCACAAGAATAGACAGGTGCAGTAAAGCCAGCACTAAACCACAGGGCCTGTCATTGTAGAGGAGAGACCTGTCGAGCAGGGAGCAAGGGGGGGCAAAAGGAGACCAGACTGTGGACGCACCACCCTGATACCAGCAGGTCCTACTGGGCGGGTGGTGGAGTCTTGAACATTGTGACAGGTGAAAAAAGTATGGAAAACGGGACTGTAAATTGTGGATCCTGTGGAAGTGGGGTCCACATGAATACCACAGGAACAGGACTTGTTCCAAATTTTCATAATTTTTTTGGCCATGCCCAATTTTTTTTTTTTTATTATTATTATAATTATTTTTTTTTTTATTAATTTTAATTTTTGAAAATGTTTGGCCAATTTTAAGGCCAAGAAGCAGCCACGAAGGTATTGATAGCCCCCATCTCGTATAATAATCATTCCTCACCATTATCAAGATCTCTGCTTGCTGTCAGTGAATAAAATTACTGATTACCCCCATAATCCTTGCCGATCAGAGACATCACTAACACCGGCGCCTACCCGGTCACAGAGTATCAGAATTCCCTCTTGGTCCTATGTCAGGATGGAAAACCCCTTTAAAAATACAGACCTGCGACCCAAAGCCTCTGCTGTGTAGTGTGCTCAACAACCTCCATCGAGGTCAGTCAGTGTGGAGGCCATATTGCCGCACTGGATTTTAGGAGGTTATTTCATTGTGGAGGATGTCTGCATTACAGTGATTCATGACCCAGAACCGTAAATTTGCAAATTTAAGAATTTGTGATCTCCAGTCATTAAATATTTACTTGATTGCGAAAATCGGCAATGTAATATATTCGCGATAAAAATTTGCAATTAGAATATTTGCGATCAACACTATTCGCGAATACAAATATATAGCACTATATTCTAAATATTCGCGAATTCTCAAAGTGGCGATATTCGCGATAAAAATTTGTGATTCGAATATTCGCGCTCAGCACAAGTTATGAGTGACACAGCAACCAACCGGACTCGAGCTAAAATCAGTTAAAGGGAACCTGTCACCGGGATTTTGTGTATAGAGCTGGGGACATGGGTTTCTAGATCGCCGCTAGCACATCCGCAATATCCAGTCCCCATAGCTCTGTGTGCTTTTATTGTGTAAAAAAAACGATTTTATACATATGCAAATTAACCTGAGACGAGTCCTGTCCCTGACTCATCTCACCTAAAGGACTCATCTCGGGTTAATTTGCATATGTATCAAATCGGTTTTTTTACACAATAAAAGCACACAGAGCTATGGGGACTGGATATTGCGGATGTGCTAGCGGCGATCTAGAAACCCATGTCCCCAGCTCTATACACAAAATCCCGGTGACAGGTTCCCTTTAAGGAGGAACTACACACCTAAAAGCTGCGACCTGATTAGCCAGTGTGGGTAACAATTTTTTGCCAAATTTGCCCATGAAAAGGAGCAGAGGGTGGGAACATCTGAATCCCAAGACTTTTAGGCCCAGGAATGCCCCCAAAACAGCCTGGTATTGCACCTTGTCTCTCCTTATGAGGTTCTTGTTAAAGTAGTAGGCCTTAACTTTTTTAGAGCAGTGGTGCACCCCAATGGGAAATACGTCCAGAGAGTCGGGGTCTGCAGTAAACCAGTGTGCTTCTTTACTGGAGGAACTCAAGTGCAAAACAACACAGGCAGTGCACTGAGCTGGCTTCTAAAGTCTCTTCCGTGACAGAAGACGGTTTTGTGCTGAGGAAAGGCGTGGGTTTGCTGTGCCTCACTCTCTCAGAAAGCTAGCTCCCTGGCCAAAGTCTGGTGGCCCCGATTGTAAGGCTCAGTCGCCTGGATGGCTTTCTGGTCAATGGGCTGGTAACCCTGGGTCTGTGGCTCCCCATCTCTGCGCCTTCTTCTGGTCTCTCATGCAGTCTGGCTGAGTCTCTCCTACCAAGCACTAGTCTCTATCTGCAGACAACAAAGTTGTCTAAGGCTTCGTTCACATCACCATTCAGCCTTTCCGTTCTGTTCCGTTTAGGAGCAGGAGAACGGAAAGGACGGATTCGGCACAAAACTGGGCCAAACGGAGCCTAAGGACCCCGTAGACTATAATGGGGTCCGTTAGGTTTCTGCTCAGAGAAAGATTTTTGAAGTGGAGACAAATGTCCTGCGCGCACTACTTTTGTCTCCGCTCCAAAATCATCTTCTGAGTGGAAACCTAACGGACCTCATTATAGTCTATGGGGTCCTTAGGATCCGTTCGGCTCAGGTATGTGACGAATCCGTCCTTTCCGTTCTCCTGCTCCTAAATGGAGCAAGAGAACGGAAAGGCTGAATGGTGATGTGAACGAAGCCTGACTGCTCTCCTTCTATACAGAACCTTCTAGTGGGAGGGGTGGAGTGGAGAAGCACAGCCTAAACAGATGCAATGTTACAATTTCTGTGTGTCATAAACTTGTATAGAGCTTCAGTGCAAGTCTATGGGAACGAATAAGCAGTCTTTTCAGACATAAAGGAAAAACCTGTATAGGGGCTCACCCAGTTGTTCTCACGGATATGGTGCTCTTGCCAATTTGACTCACCCCGTCAAAATAGGGAGATAAATATAGTAGAGAATAAGGCAGGCGCTCTACTTATGGGATCACTCAGAGAACAAGTCCCAAAATATGTCCCAAAATGTTTTAATCCTTATCAACAGAAAAATAACATAAAAGCAAAAAACTACAGATAAATACTATAAAATATGAAGACAATGGTGATATTAGGTCAACAGAGAATGGATTTGGGTCTTGTCACCCATACAGTTGTAGAAGATCACCGCAGTCGATTACTTCCCAGTGTGATCTATAGTTAGTTCCAATAGTCGGCTCTGCTTATGGAAAGTAATATCCCCCTTGGAAGCCGTCCCCTGTTAGTTCCTTCAGCTGATGGGATATTGTGTCCATTATACCTTGCAAAGTTCAACCTTAGGGCTCGTTCACATTGCGGTCCGCGATCCGTCCATTCCACAAAAAGATAGAGCAAGTTCTACCTTTTTGCGGTGCTGAGGCATGGAATGGAACCCCAGAAAGCACTCCGTTCCGGAAGCACGGGGTCCGGGAATTACAAACAGCAAGTACCCGGAGTAGAGGCTGTGCCAGCTACGGGAGAGAAGTAATACAAGTCAGTATACTGACCACCACGTGGGACGCCACGAGCGGTGGATGCCAGTAGCTGACATCAACATATATTATCAAGTGCTGCGAGATAGGGCTGTGTAAACGATTGTTACTTATAAGGGCTCATTCACACGAACGTGTGATGCCCATTGCCGTATTGCGGACCGCATTTGCGGATCCGCAATACACGGGCACTGTTCCGCGTGCATTCACTTCAATGGGTCTGCAAATCCCGAGATGCGGAACGGAACACTACGGAGTGCTTTCTGGGCTTCCGTTCCATGCCGCTGCGTAACGGACGGATCACGGACTCATTCAAGTGAATGGGTCTGTGATCCCCATGCGGCTGCCCCACAAATGGTGCCCCGTGCATTGCGGACCGCAATTTGCGCGAACAAGCCCTAAGGTTGAACTTTGCAAGGTATAATGCAGTATAAGTGCGCACAAATCACAGTGCAAGTTAACCCTTCAAAGTGCAATAAAGTAGTGCGTAGTAGCAATGAGGGCAAATATCCCCAAATGTCCATAGTCCAAAATCGGCACCGCGCGCCCCAGTCAGGATGGAGACGGACGGTGACTTTAGACCCGATGCTTCCATCTCTCTCCTCCGTTTCCAGGATTTCACGCCTCGCACGGTCTCGCCGAGGGCTGGCTCCCAACTCTGCTGCTCCTGCGAGACTACAACATCCCTACGCTATTCACCATGTACAGGTAAGTGCTGCGGCTATCAGGGCATGCTGGGAGTTGTAGTTTTACAAAAGCTTAAAGTTGGGGAGCGCTGGTCCATAACCTCTGCCTTGTGGTCCCTTTCGCAGCGAGCAAGAGCTGAAGTATTCCCTGCAGATCCTCGCCGAGCTGGACGCTCGGGTCCTGGGCGCCGGACCCTTTCCATTCTCTTCCCTGAAGCCAGAACAGGTGCAGTCGGACCCCAACAAGCCCCCCGTGAGCAGCAACGCCTATTACCTACTCTTCAGGGGCACAACGTGGTTTGGTTCCGAGACCAACATGGGGGAGCTGGAGGAGGACGACTAGGACGGAGCGTCAGATTATCGGGTGTCAGTGAGACGCTAGTACGAGAGCTGCATTACTGGTAGACGGCAAACACCTTGAAGGAGACTTAATAGGTAAAAGGACACCTGTTCTTAAAGGGGAAGGTCCCCCAAGATGTTTGTGGGGTCCGCTCGCTGCCTACATTACCTGCAGGGATGATGATCATAGATAACTGATATTCACACAATTCCTGTTGGAGATTATTATAATAAATACCGAAGCATTGTGTAATATTATAGAAATATACCGTAATATCGGAGATATAGTCAGATTTTGTGAAGTACCAGAAATGACCACTAGATGGAGATATATATTAGGATTCAGTGTATGGTGTATCACAGGATGAGGTGGTAATCAGTGCTTGAGTGTTCCTGACAGTAACAGATCACTAATGTGTTATAAAACGTTACTGCCAGTAGTGGAAACTCACACCGCCTCATAGCCCTTCATGTAGAAGCTATGCCATATTATTTTTCTTGCACTTATATTCCTGTACATAGGAGCAGTATTATAGTAGTTATATTCTTGTACATAGGAGCAGTATTATAGTAGTTATATTCCTGTACATAGGAGCAGTATTATAGTAGTTATATTCCTGTACATAGGAGGCAGTATTATAGTAGGTATATTCTTGTACATAGGAGCAGTATTATAGTAGTTATATTCCTGTACATAGGAGCAGTATTATAGTAGTTATATTCTTGTACATAGGAGGCAGTATTATAGTAGTTATATTCCTGTACATAGGAGGCAGTATTATAGTAGGTATATTCTTGTATATAGGAGCAGTATTATAGTAGTTATATTCCTGTACATAGGAGCAGTATTATAGTAGTTATATTCTTGTACATAGGAGCAGTATTATAGTAGTTATATTCCTGTACATAGGAGGCAGTATTATAGTAGTTATATTCTTGTCCATAGGAGCAGTATTATAGTAGTTATATTCTTGTACATAGGAGCAGTATTATAGTAGTTATATTCTTGTACATAGGAGCAGTATTATAGTAGTTATATTATTGTACATAGGAGCAGTATTATAGTAGTTATATTCCTGTACATAGGAGCAGTATTATAGTAGTTATATTCTTGTACATAGGAGCAGTATTAAAGTAGTTATATTCTTGTACATAGACAGTATTATAGTAGTTATATTCTTGTACATAGGAGCAGTATTATAGTAGTTATATTCCTGTACATAGGAGGCAGTATTATAGTAGTTATATTCTTGTACATAGGAGCAGTATTATAGTAGTTATATTCTTGTACATAGGGGCAGTATTATAGTAGTTATATTCTTGCACATAGGAGCAGTATTATAGTAGTTATATTCTTGTACATAGGAGCAGTATTATAGCAGTTATATTCTTGTACATAGGAGCAGTATTATAGTAGTTATATCCTTGTACATAGGAGCAGTATTATAGTAGTTATATTCTTGTACATAGACAGTATTATAGTAGTTATATTCTTGTACATAGGAGCAGTATTATAGTACTTATATTCCTGTACATAGGAGGCAGTATTATAGTAGTTATATTCTTGTACATAGGAGCAGTATTATAGTAGTTATATTCTTGTACATAGGAGCAGTATTATAGTAGTTATATCCTTGTACATAGGAGCAGTATTATAGTAGTTATATTCTTGTGCATAGGAGCAGTATTATAGTAGTTATATTCCTGTACATAGGAGGCAGTATTATAGTAGTTATATTCTTGTACATAGGAGCAGTATTATAGTAGTTATATTCCTGTACATAGGAGGCAGTATTATAGTAGTTATATTCTTGTACATAGACAGTATTATAGTAGTTATATTCTTGTACGTAGGAGCGGTATTATAGTAGTTATATTCTTGTACATAGGAGCAGTATTATAGTAGTTATATTCTTGTACATAGGAGGCAGTATTATAGTAGTTATATCCTTGTACATAGGAGCAGTATTATAGTAGTTATATTCTTGTACATAGGAGCAGTATTATAGTAGTTATATCCTTGTACATAGGAGCAGTATTATAGTAGTTATATTCTTGTACATATACAGTATTATAGTAGTTATATTCTTGTACATAGGAGCAGTATTATAGTAGTTATATTCATGTACATAGGAGGCAGTATTATAGTAGTTATATTCTTGCACATAGGAGCAGTATTATAGTAGTTATATTCATGTACATAGGAGGCAGTATTATAGTAGTTATATTCTTGTACATAGGAGCAGTATTATAGTAGTTATATTCTTGTACATAGCAGGCGGTATTATAGTGTTTTTTTCCACACATAGGGGATGTTATGTAACAATTGTATTTATAGATAAACATCTTCCAGCATTATTTGGGTTAAAACATAATGGAAGAATAATCTGAATTTTAAGTGTGAAGAATTTCCCTTCAGGTGTCCTCTGAGCCTAAATGCCTTGTTTGATGACATCAGGTCGGGTGTTTCTCAGGAAATGTCTGACATGAGCATCGCCGGCAGCCATTCACCCCTCTGTGCTATTTTAGTGACACCTGAACTTCTTCTCTTGGAAGGCTCCTTGCTTCCTCCTTTAGCCTCCGGTGACTGAGGTCCGCAGACGGATCCAGGTGAACGATCATAAACCGCTGTAGATAAATGAAAGCTGCTCTGTGATTGGTTGTTATGGACAGCAAGGTTAGTTTCTAGTGTAGACAAATTGTTATTTACTATTTTCAAGATCTCTCCTTGCTGTCAGTGAATAAAAACTACAGAAGTTTCCCTAAAGTGTATTCTGATTGGCAGGGGTGGATTTGACTTTTCTGGGGCCCAAAAAAAAAGTTATTTGTAGGGGCCCTTTGGCTGCCCCTTCAGTCCAGCATTACAGCCCTTACAGCTGGGAGGGACCCCCCTGGGTTTTCAGCCAACTGCTTGCGGCCAGCAGGGGGCCTCCATATTTCTGGGGCTACAAGCGTTTGCTTTGAATTTGTAGCCTTAGAATCTTCCATGTGAGATGAGTCTTCTCCTTGCATGAGGCCCATGTCCGCTGTTACCTCCACATTTTTTTACGTATATGTTGTCCTTGGCGTTTGACAATCTATACGTCTTCCCTTCTATGTGATTATAATTATATCGCACATTAACCACCATAATACAGATTAGGATCAGCTCTTGTCAGCGAAGGAAATTTACATCAGCTGTGGCTTTATGACACCGCAGCGCGGGGGCGACGTGCTCCGACCGTGTGTTTCCTATAGACCGTGTGAAAAAGCTATAATTCAAGAGCGCTTCCCCTTCAAAAAAGTCCTTAATTTGTCCTTTTTTCTTCATCAGGTTTTGTAGGTCGCATGATATATCTTAATTCAGGTCACAACTCTATTAGGCCTCTTGCGCACGAACGTTGTGTGCCCGTATTGCGGCCCGCATACGGCGGGTCCGCAAAACATCGGCACCGGGCCATGTGCACTCTGCATCACGGGGATGCGGACCCATTCACTTGAATGGGTCCGCAATCACGGAGATGCGGAACGGAAGCACGGATCGGAAGCACTATGGAGTGCTTCCATGGTGTTTCTGTCCGTGATCCGTTCGCACCGCAAAAAAATAGAACTTGCTCTATTTTTTTGCGGTGCGGACGGATCACGGACCTATTCAAGTTGAATGGGTCTCGATCCGTCCCGGCTGCCGACCGTGCATTGGAGACCGCAAATTGCGGTCCCCAATGCACGGAACGGATGAACAACCTTCGTGTGCAAGAGGCCTTATTCTGAGACAGAGCTCCAGTTCCTCTGCTTTTCAACTCAGGGCCATAGAGGTTAAAATTCTGCAGCCACCACTAGGGGAAGACTATGGATTTATACAGCTGCCATTGAACTCTGTATGATTGAGCTCCCCCTAGTGGTGACAGTAAACTCACACAATTATATCATGTAAAGGGGATGACCTATGCAATGGATAGTTTATCTGGTCAGTGGGCGTCCAACAGAGTAAAAATCTCAGAATACCCCTTTAACAGGCTTCAGAGCTGCATGCAATTAAAAAACAAACCTCTGACCTCTGTAAAGCTTTATCATGCAGTTTGGCTGTCAACCTCTATTTCACTGAATGGTCGGTCTTCCCCCTGATGATATCTGATTCTCAGACACCGGGGTGATAATTACTAAAAGATTGTCATGTTAGGTCTGGATAGGGTCTGGATGTAAGTAAAGTTGTTCACTTTCACTGACACCAAGCAGAGATCTTGATTACAGTTAGGAAACGAAACACACAACACAACATTCCATTGTGATACATCTTTTCATTACACAATAATTCAACTTTATTTACAAGAGACTGGAAAACAGATTTCAAGAAGGCGCAGCGGCTGCGACCTGTCACCAGAGGGCGCCGCAGCCTACAGCTCATTTTATGGGTCATTAAATAGAGTCATTCAACTTAATTAATTCCCCCAAAAAATAAAAAAATCAATGGTTTAAAAGTGAATGACAGCAGCTAGTTACTGATGAGTCTCGTTCTTCGGACTAATTTCTGGCACAAAATTAAAAAAGTCAACATAAAAAGCTTCTATTACCACAGCACAGAAATAATGACTAATGAAATCCACAAGCCGACGAGTGATTGTCAGTAGGTGATCTATGGCAGAGCCGATGAAAGCCACGGGTAGAACCGTTGACACGGTGGTTCTGCGCTGGGGCCAATACATTCTATGATAAGGAAGAAATAGAAATCACACCAATCCAGCGAGAATCCCACCAAAGAGCGAGGAGAGACCTACGAGGAGCGGGGAGTCTGCCGTCATGCGCTCTGGTCCGGTCTTATAAACTGTACAAGTTTGGAATGACTGGAGAGGCAATATGGCGCTCGTCAGTCTCTGTCTTCAGACTAAATACTTCATATTGTTATAAAGCGCCCATCGCTGAAGGGTGAAGAAGTCACCGAAGATGAAGTCCTCTCTGTCTTACGGGGTTTACTTCTTCAGGCAAAGTATCTGGGATTATCACTTCTGGATTTTTCCACATGTAGGGAACGGGTGATCCTCATGATGGGGCAGCAGCAATGGGGATGGCGCATTGGTTTCAGCTGTCGGTATTTGTAGGGGACAAGGGACTGTTGGACGGGCCGTTGGCTCGCTCTCTAAGTTCTGGCAGGGTGAGAGTATCTGGTGCTGAGGTCTTGCGTGGTCTGTCCTTGGGGAGGGTGAGGAACTCTGGAGGTTCGCCAGTGATGGGGGTGGCGGGGGCGCTGCGGATGGCTGGGAAATGGCTCTCCGGCGTGATGGTAATGGTTGGGGCGACTGGGCCTATTTTCTTGTTTGTGGCCGCCTGCGTCTCCTTCTCGTACTCCCGTACTTCTTCCATGGTCATTCCTATTGGGAAGGGAGGAGAAAAACAAGTTTTTTAGGGTATCAGAAATTAAGAAGAACCCAAGAGTCCACGTTATTTCATACATCTGTGAATGCTCTCGTAATTGATAGTTTTACAGGCTTTTAATATTGAAGACCTATCCTCAGGTCATCATTATCCGATCGGCGGGGGTCCAACACCCGGCACCCCCACCATCAGCTGTATGAAGAGACATGCTATGCAGGCGTGCCGTCTCATGTCTGTCTTCCTGCTCGATGTCTACATAACCACTGCGAGCAGGAAGAGAGACGGGAGACAGCGTGTGCCTTCTCTTCATACAGCTGAAGAGACTATCCTGAGATTGGGTCATCATTATTAAGAGCCTGTACTGATGGCCTATCCTCAGGACAGGTCGTCAATATCCGATCGGTGGGGGTCCGACTCCCGGCACCCCCACTGATCAGCTGTTTGAAGAGGTCGTGGTGCTGCTGTGAGCGCCTGACTTCTTATTAAGCAATGGTCATTAGTTCTCTAAAACGATAACCTGACGAATGTTCGTTTTGGTTGAGATTGTCCGCTTTTTTTAATCAACTTTAGACCTTTTGTCCCATTCAAGTGAATGGGGCTGAGCTGCAATACCAAGCACGGCCACTATACAATGTTCGGCGCTATGGTTGGTGAGCTGCGAGAAGGCTGCAGAGCTCACCAGAGCACCGCGGTCTCTTCAAACACCTGATCGGCAGACCCCCACCAATCAGATATAGGCCTCCTGCACACGACTGTACGTCTCCCGTTGCTGTATTGTGGATCTGCAATACACGGGAACCGTTCCGTGTGCATTCCGCATCACGAATGCGGACCCATTCTTCTTCAATGGTACCACAAATCCGGAGATGCGGAATGGTGCGGAACGGAAGCACGGAATGGTACCCTACGGAAGCGCTACGAAGTGCTGCCGTAGGGTTTCGTCCCGTACTTCCGTTACGCAAAAAGATAGAACATGTCCTATCTTTTTGCGGAACAGTCAGATCGCGGACCCATTACAGTGAATGACTGTCCCGCGGAAAGTGTTCGTGCATTGCGGACGTTCGTGTGCAGGAGGCCATATGGTGACCTGTCCTGAGGATAGGCCATCAATATAGAAGACCTGAAAAACCCTTTTAAGCATAAAAGTACAATTTGGTGATGGGAAAGGTATTTTGTGCTCACAGAATGATTTTAGTGCCTGCTGAGTTCACAAATAGATCTCCCTTAGGACAAAACTTATTTTGTGGTTTGAAAACAGGAATATTGTCACAAAAGGGTATTTTGTAGACATGGAAGAGAACTACGATAGACAAAATGCGTTAACAGTTACAAAACTGGATTTTGTGATCACAAAAATGGTCTTAAAAGACAACAAAAAAATATTCCTGTAACGGCTGGTGCCAGATGTGTAGAGCGTAGATCGCTACGACCGCTATGTCCGCTCTATGATCGCATAGGATTCTGGGTAAGTTCCTCCACCTTCAGCCCTATGGGTCCGACAGTACTATCTACAAGACAGATCTAGAAATTCTCTGTCCACAAAATAGTTTGTCGTGAATTTTGTGGTTTGAGAAAATGTATTTTTTTTTTATCAAAAAACTGTATCAAGATTCGTCAATTTCTGCTTTCGCAGAGGATTCTGGGTACGGTCCATTCTGGGGTCTGGTGTAGTCATCGGGGTTTCATCTGGCCTTGTATTGTGTTTTTATGATTGCGCACATGTGATTTTTTTTTTTTTTTCCTTCGTGCTCCTGACGTCTCGTTCTCGTATAGATTTTAGTAGGAATTTCTCAGGGAACGCGGGAAATCAGTAACTGGATGAGCTCAGAGCTGAAGGTTTCACCGTCGGTCACAAGCTCAGTGTCTGTGACAATTACCTAATTACCTGATCTGGCAATAAGATATGGACGTGCGAAAATCAGAACATATAAAATAGTGAGACTAAGCACCAATCAGAATCCTTCTTGCACTAGAAGTGTAGGAAAGTAAGCTTCTGATTGGCTGCCATTGCTACTCCCCTGCACCGAAGTCCTCCTCAATCTATATACAACATCAAAGTAACAGCGCCCCCTGAATAAACAGGAGCCGTACAGAAACAATGGTCCACCCAAAAATTGCTGCTGTCTTCTATAATGCAGGACATTTTGGAGAGCACTCAATAGCAAAAGACCGTAAAACAATGGAAGTTACTGATAAACTAGAAATATAACTTACCATACCACTCATCCACCCATGCAAAGGCCTGTCGATGCCCCACAATCAGCAGATCCCGAATTACCTGACATGAGGGAAGAGCTGATCACAATTAGCAGGAAGAAAAAGATCACATAATAATGCTGACATAACTGCTATAATACTGCTCCTACATACAAGAATATAACTACTATAATACTGCCTCCTATGTACAAGAATATAACTACTATAATACTGCTCCTATGTACAAGACTATAACTACTATAATACTGCCTCCTATGTACAAGACTATAACTACTATAATACTGCTCCTATGTACAGGAATATAACTACTATAATACTGCTCCTATGTACAAGACTATAACTACTATAATACTGCTCCTACGTACAAGAATATAACTACTATAATACTGCTCCTATGTACAGGGATATAACTACTATAATACTGCCTCCTATGTACAGGAATATAACTACTATAATACTGCTCCTACGTACAAGAATATAACTACTATAATACTGCTCCTACGTACAAGAATATAACTACTATAATACTGCCTCCTATGTACAAGAATATAACTACTATAATACTGCCTCCTATGTACAAGAATATAACTACTATAATACTGCTCCTATGTACAAGAATATAACTACTATAATACTGCCTCCTATGTACAAGAATATAACTACTATAATACTGCCTCCTATGTACAGGAATATAACTACTATAATACTGCCTCCTATGTACAAGAATATAACTACTATAATACTGCCTCCTATGTACAAGAATATAACTGCTATAATACTGCCTCCTATGTACAAGAATATAAATACTATAATACTGCCTCCTATGTACAAGAATATAACTACTATAATACTGCCTCCTATGTACAAGAATATAACTACTATAATACTGCTCCTATGTACAAGAATATAACTACTATAATACTGCTCCTATGTACAAGAATATAACTACTATAATACTGCCTCCTATGTACAAGAATATACCTACTATAATACTGCTCCTATGTACAAGAATATAACCTACTATAATACTGCCTCCTATGTACAAGAATATAAATACTATAATACTGCCTCTGATGTACAAGAATATAACTACTATAATACTGCTCCCTATGTACAAGAATATAACTACTATAATACTGCCTCCTATGTACAGGAATATAACTACTATAATACTGCCTCCTATGTACAAGAATATAACTACTATAATACTGCTCCTATGTACAAGAATATAACTACTATAATACTGCTCTTATGTACAAGAATATAACTACTATAATACTGCCTCCTATATACAAGAATATAACTACTATAATACTGCCTCCTATATACAAGAATATAACTACTATAATACTGCTCCTATGTACAAGAATATAACTACTATAATACTGCTCCTATGTACAAGAATATAACTACTATAATACTGCCTCCTATATACAAGAATATAACTACTATAATACTGCTCTTATGTATAGATATAAGTCTGGATGTGTCTGCAGTTGTATATACACCCGTGTGCACACTTCTGTCTCCTCGTTTTTGTTTTCTTCGCACTCTCACCTTGTGAACAAACTGCTCGACCCGTGTCTGGAGCCCCCACACCTCGAACTTGACGTTCACCAGTTTGTAGGAGCACATGATGGGCTGCATGTGGCTCCTCCACCCCTCCTTCAGAGGTCCACGCCCCGTCTTACTGGACATAAAATGCCTGAGATCCTACAATAGAGGAGGTGACATCCGTACGGACATTACATTGGAGGAGACAGAGGGGAGTAATATGGCAGTGGTATTATACTGGGAGGGAGGGTGATCTGTCGATAGGTGCTGTCATACAGAGGGTAGTATACAGGGGGCGTCATAAATAGCCCAATGACCCCGTAAGAGGACACCATCACTGACGTGTCATGGGGGCACCCTCTTACCGATTTTGTGCTGGTGTAGCGGAACTTCTGAGAAAGGGGATTATACAAAGTGAAGAGTTATATAGCATTATATATAGGGGGGTTTATGGAGGGGGAGTGATATAGCAGAGGTATATAGAGGGGGAGTCATATAACAGGGGATATATGGTGAGTTAAGTCATATAGGGGCAGGTATATGGAAGGAGAGTCATATGGTGAGGGTCATAGAAGGGGGTCATATAGCAGGGGAACATAGAGAGTGATTTAGCAGCCGGTATATGAAGTGTGGAGTCATATAATGGGGGGTATATAGAGAGGCAGATATAGCAGTGATATATAAAGGGTGGAGTCATATAGTGGGTGGTATATAGAGGGGGAGATATAGTGGGGGGTATATATAGAGGGTGGAGTCATATAGAGGGGGAGATAATGCGGGGATATATAGAGGGTGGAGTCATATAGTGGGGGTATATAGAGGGGGAGATATAGTGGGGGGTATATATAGAGGGTGGAGTCATATAGAGGGGGAGATAATGCGGGGATATATAGAGGGTGGAGTCATATAGTGGGGGTATATAGAGGGGGAGATATAGCAGGGATATATAGAGGGTGGAGTCATATAGTGGGGGTATATAGAGGGGGAGATATAGCGGGGATATATAGAGGGTGGAGTCATATAGTGGGTGGTATATATAGAGGGTGGAGTCATATAGTGGGGGTATATAGAGGGGGAGATATAGCAGGGATATATAGAGGGTGGAGTCATATAGTGGGGGTATATAGAGGGGGAGATATAGCGGGGATATATAGAGGGTGAAGTCATATAGTGGGGGGTATATATAGAGGGTGGAGTCATATAGTGGGGGTATATAGAGGGAGAGATATAGCAGGGATATATAGAGGGTGGAGTCATATAGTGGGGGTATATAGAGGGGGAGATATAGCGGGGATATATAGAGGGTGGAGTCATATAGTGGGGGTATATAGAGGGGGAAATATAGAGGGTGGAGTCATATAGTGGGTGGTATATAGAGGGGGAGATATAGCAGGGATATATAGAGGGTGGAGTCATATAGTGGGGGTATATAGAGGGGGAGATATAGCGGGGATATATAGAGGGTGAAGTCATATAGTGGGGGGTATATATAGAGGGTGGAGTCATATAGTGGGGGTATATAGAGGGAGAGATATAGCAGGGATATATAGAGGGTGGAGTCATATAGTGGGGGTATATAGAGGGGGAGATATAGCGGGGATATATAGAGGGTGGAGTCATATAGTGGGGGTATATAGAGGGGGAAATATAGAGGGTGGAGTCATATAGTGGGGGTATATAGAGGGGGAGATATAGCGGGGATATATAGAGGGTGGAGTCATATAGTGGGGGTATATAGAGGGGGAGATATAGCGGGGATATATAGAGGGTGAAGTCATATAGTGGGGGGTATATATAGAGGGTGGAGTCATATAGTGGGGGTATATAGAGGGAGAGATATAGCAGGGATATATAGAGGGTGGAGTCATATAGTGGGGGTATATAGAGGGGGAGATATAGCGGGGATATATAGAGGGTGGAGTCATATAGTGGGGGTATATAGAGGGGGAAATATAGAGGGTGGAGTCATATAGTGGGGGTATATAGAGGGGGAAATATAGAGGGTGGAGTCATATAGTGGGGGTATATAGAGGGGGAGATATAGCAGGGATATATAGAGGGTGGAGTCATATAGTGGGGGTATATAGAGGGGGAGATATAGCGGGGATATATAGAGGGTGAAGTCATATAGTGGGGGGTATATATAGAGGGTGGAGTCATATAGTGGGGGTATATAGAGGGAGAGATATAGCAGGGATATATAGAGGGTGGAGTCATATAGTGGGGGTATATAGAGGGTGGAGTCATATAGTGGGGGTATATAGAGGGTGGATTCATATAGAGGGGGAGATATAGCGGGGATATATAGAGGGTGGAGTCATATAGTGGGGGGTATATAGAGGGGGAGATATAGCGAGGATATATAGAGGGGGAAATATAGCGGGGATATATAGAGGGTGGAGTCATATAGAGGGTGGAGTCATATAGTGGGTGTATATAGAGGGGGAGATATAGCGAGGATATATAGAGGGGGAAATATAGCAGGGATATATAGAGGGTGGAGTCATATAGAGAGGGAGATATAGCGGGGATATATAGGGGGGAAATTTAGTGGGTGATATGTAGATGGAGAGTCATATAGCAGGGGTATATACAGAGGGAATGGAGTTATATAGCAGGGGGTATAAAGAAAGGAAGTAATATAGCAGGGAAAATGTATAGGGTAAGTTATATAGCATGGGGTATGTACAGATGGATGGGAGTCATATAGCGGGGGGTATATGGAGGGGTAGTCATATAGCGGGGGGTATATATCAGCCTGACCCAACCCAACAAAAAAAATATTATAATTCTGTAATACCACCGATGGCCACCAGGAGTCACTCAATTCTAAATAAATTACATTTTAAATTAAAGGGAAAGTAAATTAGGCGCATCATGCCCCCATTGCCGCCCGTTCTATCGCTCCCTGGACTGACTGTTGTGTGACGATCCCGGCTGTGCAGCCCCCTCACCTCCGAGCTCTTGAAATAGCGCTCCGGGATTTCATCGTACGCTATGTCCAGGTGGGTCACCTCGTGGGCCTCGTCCGCTAAGTCTGCATTAAATATCTGAAAAACACAAAGAACATTCCAGATCAGCGTCCTTGGAACCATCTCGCTGCTGGCGCTGCTGTTCGTGAACGCCACTTACACTGTCGTTATCGCCACAGTCATCGGAATACCTGGTCTCGATGTGGATGGAGAATTTTGGAAGGAAGGAGCACTGGAGGAAAGAGAGAGAAGCGTTACCCCCTGAGGCCGTGTCATATGCTCTAGTCCCATCCAAAGCTGCGTTCACTGTTCAGCTGGTTTCCTGTTACTGGGGCGCAATGCATACTGGGAGCTCAGACGACAGCTAAATAATCTGATTGGATGAGGTAATAACGTATCATAGAGAATTGCGCTTACCGTATATTCTGTTGGGTGGGAGGTCATGGGTTAACGCGGAAATAAAGAAAAAAAAACACAAAAAAATCTATTAGGATGTTATAATTTATTATATAATGTGCACAGATACACACGTTACCCATAGCAACTGCTCAAGAGCTTGTGCTCCTTTTGGTTGCTAGGCAACAACCTTTGGCATTGGCCCAATCCCTAATACTGGCACAGTACAAGGCAAGTAGCGAGCATGTTGCCCATAGCAACCGATCAGAAAGCACTTTTTATTTTCCAAACTGAAAGCTGGATTCTGATTGGTCAGGGATGCAGTGGAAAGTTGGAGTTACCTGTCACCGTGTAGGGGTAGTAGTTCCAGGCTTTTTCACACACATAGAATATCCGGGGAACCACGGCTCGTGCCCAGCTGGGTAATTTGCTGCGAAAAGAACAAAACGTGGGTGACTACCGGCTCTGCTAACACCAAACCGGTCCAAACTTGTACAGGTCGTCCATAGCAACCAATCAGCTCGCTGCTTTCATTTGCCATAGGGCTTCTGAGGAATGAAAGCTAAAATCTGATTGGTTGCTATGTTCCCTCACTTTCTGTCTGGTGCTCCTTAGCAGCGAAGGCTGGCAGCATGGAGTCTGTTGCTAAGGAGCAACCGAAAGAATTTGGAAGGGCAGGAAGTAAAGTAGTAAATTAGTACAGTGTAATTACCGGCTTCAGTGGCGCCTCTTGTGGGCCATGAGGGTCATTTAAAGGGGGCACAGAAGCATAAAAATACGACGCTCCAGGGCCTATTACTTCTTACGTGGCAGAGGAGCCTTTGGGCCCCTCAAGTACCAGGACCCATGTGTGACTCCTATAGGGCGTCCCAGTTCTAGAAGGTTCCATCACCTTTCAGAGAAATGACTATATATAATCCAGAATGTCTGATAATCCAGTATCTCCGCCATCTTGGATACAACTCACAGACAGGGGGGTCATTCTCTTGATATCTTCCCAAGCCCCTTCATCATCTTTCCTCATCCCCATAGCCCTCTGGGCACACGTCGCGCACGTACCGCGTGTCCTCCATTATCGCCATATATTGATCCCATGGAACCCAATTAACTCCCGCACACGGGTCCCTGTCAATGGCGGATAACTGATCGTCATCCATTCTCACCCTATAGAAAATCTATAGGAAGCAGTGACATGGCAGCCGACCCCGGGGAAGGTTGTGGATGAGGCGGCAGAAGGAGGGGGTCGGTATTAAGATGCCGCCTGTCATCAGGGACTCACTTACTGCTACTATAAATAGAAGCTGTGGATCCGCGAGAGATGGGGGATGCTATAAATAGCTCGTCGACGCTGTCAGCTCCCCTCCCCCCTCACCTCCTGCCAGTGACGGACCCCAGGCGTACGCCGTGTGTGATACTTCTACCTGGATATCACTGGTACGGTCCTGCGGGGACTGAGAAAGTACAGAGACCGCAGGCGACGCCCCCACGTCCCCCATCAAAATTCTGAAATAGTCAGAAAACGGACGTTTTATACTCAAAAACGCAAATTAAAAGGGACGGTCATGGCAGATCACCCCCCATGTTAGAAATACACACATGGAATCCTGGCGCCAGGCCAGGGATCTGGCGGTCACCTTTGTCTCATTCGGGCTACGTATTTCGGTCACAGCTTGGCACCGGAGGAGTGAATCTTTTCCGTAACCGCGCCAAGCACCTTGTGACAGGGGGGGGGATATCTTGATATGTTAGAGATATATATACGAGGCAGCGACATACCGTGTTTAACCCCTTGCGTAACGTGTGTCGTTGTTATGGCAACGCAAGCTGCAGTATAGTTTGGCAGCGTATAACGCCGCCTGTCCCTTAAAGAGCCACTAACCCTAAAATTGTCAGCTTATAATAGTGCGGGAGCGGCTGGATATACGGGATATAAAGTAGGGATCATGGGGGGCAAGGATGTGTGGTGGGCTCACATGCGCACTACCGCTTTAGTCATACTGGGGGCTTGTGACCCCCTGATCGGTGGGGGTCCCAGCGGTTGGGCCCCCAGCAGTGGCATCCCTGTGATAGCAGGCACTGACAGTGGGGACTTCTCCAGGTCCCCGCAGATGCGGCGCTGTCCAAGGTACTGAACCCATCAGGAAGGTCCTTCTAACTGGCCGTACGCCACATGCAGGCGCCTGGGAAAGCTGGGTGCCAGATGTGATAGTTACAGGGAGTTAGATGCCAGGGGATTGTCTACTGTAACAAACCCCCAGCCGTGACAAGTATTAGGTCCATATTCTATCTTATAAAGTGACGTCTGACCTCTGGGGCCCCCACAGATCCTGAGAATGAAAGGGACACAGCACTGGTACAGAACAGCATCCTGCACAAAAAACAGCGTAGGGGATGCAATCAGTGCTGTGGCCCCTTCTTTTTCAGGATCGGTGAGGGCCCCAGACATCATAAAGCGACATGCCATTGTTTTATAAGACAGGAATACCCCTTTAAGCCTCTGGATGTAAACAGTAATGTTCCCATTCTCTGAAAGCAAGTAGAGGTCTGGAGAATGTCATTCGGTTTTATGTACATAACATTGGAAAGCCCTTAAAGGGACACTCCGGAAAAAGTGATACAGTGTGTTTTGTGTTATTTGAGGACTCTCTGAGTCAGGCTCCACCCCAGGGAGCAATACACTGGATAACTTGTGTCCGGAGTGCTCCTTTAAGTACTGAGCCACCCTCCCCCGCCCTGCTGAGAGCAGCTGGGACTGATGGATGTGTTGTTGCATGACGCTCCTCTGCCAGTGCCTTCGGAGAAGATGGCAGCACAATGCCAACCCACAGAGAAGATGCTCAGGAGTTATCCTGCCTCATCGTCACTGGGATGATGCGCATGATCACTGCAGCACAGAGTATTTCAGCAACAAATCAGAATCTTTGAATTTAATGTGATGATGCTAGTGAGGACAGGGCTGTATGTGACACGGGCAGCGTCCTGGTGTGAGGGTGGAGAGGGACTCCTATGAGAAAGAGGATTCCTCAGCAGCGCAGAGTATTTCAGGAGAGTGGTTTGCTGGTGACCCAGTGACCTGGCATGATCATGGACAGGGCTGTGTGAGAACGGGGGTGGGGGCAGTCTCAGTATGTGAGGTGGAGAATGAAAGAGACTGATATTAGAAGAGAAAGGTTCTCACAGCAGGACAGAGTATTTCAGGAAAGGGGTGTGCTGACCCCGTGACCTGGCTGTGACTCCAATGATGACCAGGGACATGACTCCAAAAGACTGGGGAGCAGTTATATGAGGGGAAAAATAAAAGAGACTGATGTTAGAAGGAGTACGCTCTCACAGCAGCACAGAGTATTTCAGGACAGGGATGTGCTGACCCTGTGACCTGGCTGTGACTCCACTGATGATCATGGACAAAGTGTGTGAGACCAGGGGTACAGAGTCATGATGGGAGGGGGAGAATAGAAAAGACACCTGTTAGAAGGAATAGTCTCTCACAGCAGCACAAAGTATTTCAGGAGGGGAATCTGGTGGAAGCGACGACCTGCCCACTTATGTGATGATGATAGGGAGGAGATATGATGCATACAATAGGAGCAGCGTCCTGGTGGGAGGACTAGAAAAAGACTGATATTAAAAGGAACAAGATCTCACAGCAGCACAGAGTATTTCAGGAGTGAAATGCTTGACCCTCTGACTCCATTGATCATGTTATTGAGGAGAGAGCAGCACGAGACAGGAGCAGCGTCCTGGTGTGAAAAGTGGAATAGACTGATGTTAGAAGAAATTGGAGCTTACAGCAGCACAGCAGTATTTAAGGAGTGGAGCGTGCAGACCTGCATGAGGCAGGAGCAGCGTCCTGGTGGGAGGATTGGAGAAGGACTGATATTAGAAGAAGCAGGAGCTCACAGCGGCACAGAGTATTTCAGGAGTATTGCTCTGGTGGAGGGTAGTGACCTCTCAGGTGATGATGTCAGTGAGGAGAGGCCAGCACCTGTGCAATGGAGACAGGTGGAGGCCCACAGCAGCACAGAGTATCACAGCGTCACCCCTGTGGGGTTGATAACTGGCGCATTCTTAATCCGCCTGACAACGCGGTTATTGGCCCCGGGCCCTGCACTTGCCGTGAATCATCTCATTTCCATAGCGGAGATTTATCAAACAGCTTGAGAGGAAAACTGTCCTTGTTACCCATAGCAACCAATCACAGCGCAGCTTTCATTTCTTATTGTGCTCTTAAAAGATGAAAGCTGTGTTGTGATTGGTTGCCGTGGGCAACAACGACTATTTTTTTTCTGTCAAGCGGTTTGATAACTCATTTCCGATCCCTCCGGAAGATTCCTGGAACCTTCAGCTGCAGCTGCCACCTATAAATGATCCTCGCTGGGACAAAATGGCTGCCAAGGACCCTTCGCCTGAAGCATCGGAGTAATGGCTTTAATTACATCTCTTCCGTCGCCAGTGAGATAATTACAGACCATCGTCTCCTGACGGCATTAAAGCGTCTGGAAGACTTAAAGGGCTTGTCATCCCCTCCTACAGCTGATACAATTATTTATGCAAGAGCAGCTTATGAATCCTTAAAGTCACCCTCCTGCAAAATATTAATCCTCCAGCGTCTGAAGCAGCTGCCTGACAACCACTTCCTGTCGGCCATATTAGCCGTCATAGAGGTGATGTTTCTGTCACCTCGAAGCCCCGCCCCTTCCTGCTCTCAGACCTGAGTCTGACCACCCGTGTCTTCCACCCTCATCGGTAACAGGAGGATAAACTAAGAATGCTGGGAGGTATGGCAGCGACTGCACTGAGGAGACAGGAAGTAGCTAACTTCTCCTCCTGTCTGGACCTCAGTGCAAACCAACCAGCGGCAGCCGAGGCTCCATAACAAGAGCAATGACCGAGGAGATAACGACCCGCAGGACAGAGGCCCCTCACCTGGACAGGTGCACCCGCTTCTCCGTGTACTGCCCATCACCATAGGCAGGGTCATGGTGTGCCCGGTTCTCCATCACCTCCACGCCCTCGCCTCTGTCACTCTCCTGGTGGCTGTGCTTACTGATGGTGTACAGCTGCCCGATCCTGTACTGTGAACAGAAAAGAGAGGGTTAAAATCTCAGATATATCTATTAATTATCTATCTATCTCTTTATCTCATATCATGGGGCCACTTAGTAAATCACCCGCACATCTCCACTACATGGAGCGCTGTGGTTGTGCTGACCTCACGTCTTATAAATCGGGGGCCGGATGCTTAATGTGTTATTCTGCAAGGATTTGATTCACCCTTCAGTTACCAGGACGGCAGCGAACCCCGAAGACTTGGCGGTTCTTTCCTCACAGTAAAATATTTAACCCTTGCTGGGAGCCCCCCAGAAGGGGTTAAGGATCCCCAGGCCCACGTCATTCCATGATGTCATCATGCCTGCGTTAATAGTGACCCGCTCACCCCGCGCTAACGACCCTCCTTCCAGCTCACTAACGAGGGACGGCAGCAGCAGGTTCTGTCGTTAACCGCGGCTCACACAATTAGCGCCTGATGTGTCGGTAGTGACAGCGTAAAAAGCGTCCGTCACCCCCTGTTGCTATGGCAACACCATCTCTGCACCCAGCACGCCCTCCTGATATCTATCTTACACTTCATCCATCTCCGCGCCTTAAAAAGTCTTCTGGAATTGCTTAAAGGAGCCCCACTTCATTTATGGAATTGCCTGATAAGCAGTTAACATTATCTATAGAAACCCCCCATCGGCTGCACCAGAATGGACCATTCCAGTGCTGTAATCTGTCACAGCAGGATCATACCATAGGATCATGGGGGAGGGGGGGGGGGTTCATTAAAAAAAGAGTATTACTCGCTCTGAAGGACTCAGGACGACCAAGTATTTCATGGTCACCAATCAATGCGCCACAGTTTTCATGAGCCCTGGGGGTCCCAGCAAGGAACTACTTTAGGATAGGGTTCGATTGGACGACCCCCTTTAAGCAGCAGCACCTTGATACAATACAGGCTGCCATAAACAGCGCTATAATCTCCTGCAGGCAGCCATTCCCATATCAACGCCTTCCTCATCATTGTGGCGTCGAGCGGAACGTTCTCGACAGGATGCGCCACTTTGACCTGCTTCGAGGGGAGACTTCCTGAGAGGTTACCGCCTTCCTGTGTTCGCTGCTCTGATGACGCATTGTGTGAGCGGTATGATAGGAGACAGTAGTCTGCAACCCGCAGTGTCCAGGGCCATGTTATAATATAAAACCAGAGTTATTGCCTCATAAACAGCCCCCATTACCCCCTCCCAAGACCACCATAAACCTCCTCTGCTGGCGGCGGGGTCCACCGTGATGGAACTGAAACAGTAAACGTTGCGGTTTCTTAAGTTTGATTGTTTGAAACAGCTTCAGATTCATCGTTACGCATTTTGCCTATGAATACGATTCATCAACAGCAACTTGCTGACAGTTTCCAGACAGCAAACTTTTCTTTCTACACCGCAGAGAGTAAAATCGAGTGGATGGAGGCTGGCACTACTGTACGGTATATTATACAGAGGTTGGTGAAGTCAAGTATTCTTGCTGCAGCCTGTTCACCAAAGTGAATTTCCACTTAAAATACAAAGACGATCCATCAGCAGCAGCTTGCTGATGGTTTCCAGGAAGGTATCTTCTTTACCATACTGAAAACTAAGCGTAAAAAAAAAGCAAAAGCTGTAATGAAGATCTATTATAAAGGTGCAGGGTTTCACTTTTTGGCGACTACGATCCTTAAAGGGGGAGTGTCACGACTTTGGTCAAGAGCAGGAGCTTGAAGTGCCGCCATTTCTGCTCCGGGACCAAATACTATTAGAAAAACTACGCTGCTCACACTTCATTCCTCCGAGGATCAATGAAAAGACGGAAATAAAAGTGAGATAATTACGGAGGTGTTATCTAGAGATCGTCACAAGGTTGCAGTGTGACGCTCCTCCCTCGGGGGAATCGTGACCTCTAAGTATCTAAGCCTGTTACGTGCGATACTGCCTGCTGAATGTATCTAAGCATGTTATGTCCTATATTGTTTGCTGAGAGATCGTATCTACGGTAAGCCTATTTTGTGGGATACGGTTTCTGAGCTAATGTATCTAAGCTATTATCTCAGCTGCTGACGAACTCTACATGCGATGACACGTGTGGCGGGATCCGGTGATGGAAGGATGGCGGAAAAAAGAAAGAACGGGGGTTGAAGAATCTACAGCAGTCCCTCCTTCCGGCCTCCGCGGGGCTGCACAATGCACACGGATTCCGCGTGTAGTCCATTTTTCATGGATGGTTGCTAGGAGATGGTGAAAAGAAGTCAAAATAGTTTTGTTTTTGATGGACGTGAAAAACGGATGACGACTGGACAAACGGAGCAGGCGGAGAAAACACGGACTTCACACGGGTGGAAAAGAGTCTGTACAAAGTGTATCTAAGCCTGCTGTGTGATACTGCCTGCTGAATGTATCTAAGCCTGCTGTGTGTGATACTGCCTGCTGAATGTATCTAAGGCCTCATGCACACGACCGTTCCGTTCCACCAAAAATGGAAGCAGTCCGTGTGCCTTCCGCAATTTGCGGAACGGGCGGCTCATTATAGACATGCCTATTCTAGTCCGCAAAACGGACAAGAATAGGACATGCTATATTTTTTTGCGGGGCCTCGGAACGGAGCAACGGATGCGGACAGCTCACGGAGTGCTGTCCGCATCTTTTGCAGCCCCATTGAAGTGAATGGGTCCGCACCCGAGCCGCAAAAAATGTGGCTCAGATGCGGACCACAAAAACGGTCGTGTGCATGAGGCCTGAGCCTGCTGTGTGATACTGCCTGCTGAATGTATCTAAAGCCTGTTAAGTGCGATGCTGTCTGCTGAATGTATCTAAGCCTGCTGTGTGTGTGATACTACCTGCTGAGAATGTATCTAAGCCTGTTATGTGTGATGTTGTCTGCTGAATGTATCTAAGCCTGTTATGTGTGATACTATCTGCTGAGAGAACGTATCTAAGCCTATTATGTGCGATACCGTCTGCTGACAGAAAGCATATAAGCCTGTTACTTGCGATACTGCCTGCTGAACCTATCTAAGGGCTCTTTCACACCTGCGCTCTTTTCTTCTGGCATAGAGTTCCGTCGTCGGGGCTCTATGCCGGAAGAATCCTGATCAGTTTTATCCTAATGCATTCTGAATGGAGTGAAATCCGTTCAGGATGCATCAGGATGTGTTCAGTTCCGGACCGGAACGTTTTTTGGCCGGAGAAAATACTGCAGCATGCTGCGCTTTTTGCTCCGGCCAAAAATCCTGAACACTTGCCGCAAGGCCGGATCCGGAATGAATGCCCATTGAAAGGCATTGATGCGGATCCGGCCTTAAGCTAAACGTCGTTTCGGCGCATTGCCGGATCCGACCTTTAGCTTTTTCTGAATGGTTACCATGGCTGCCAGGACGCTAAAGTCCTGGCAGCCATGGTAAAGTGTAGTGGGGATCGGGGAGCAGCATACTTACCGTCCGTGAGGCTCCCGGGGCGCTCCAGAGTGACGTCAGGGCGCCCCACGCGCATGGATGACGTCATCCATGCGCATGGGGCGCTCTGACGTCATTCTGGAGCGCCCCGGGAGCCGCACGAACTGTAAGTATACCGCTCCCCACTACTACTATGGCAACCAGGACTTTAATAGCGTCCTGGCTGCCATAGTAACACTGAACGCATTTTGAAGACGGATTAGTCTTCAAAGGCTTTCAGTTCACTTGCGTTTTTCCGGATCCGGCGTGTAATTCCGGCAAGTGGAGTACACGCCGGATCCGGACAACGCAAGTGTGAAAGAGGCCTTAGCCTGTCCTGTGTAATACTGTCTGCTGAGCTGTGTATCTAAGCCTGTTATGTGTGATACTGCCTGCTGAACGTATCTAAGCCTGTCCTGTGAGACACAGCCTTGAGAAGCCATACACCGCTCTGTGATGACTGACCCGGGGCGGTTAATGGTCACAACCCCATCACCAACATGGAAGATTCCATGACGCTGGGAGTTTCCATGGCAACAGCAGGGACAGGAAGTCAGCATGGAGGCCTCTTCCCTGTTTATGTGGCTGTAAAGATAAGGCCAATAAAAGCCTTCACTGAAGATGGGGTCCTGCACCAAATATAAACCTAAACCTATCACGTGTGATACCATCTGCTGAGCTGTGTATCTAATCCTATCCTGTGTAATACTGTCTGCTGAGCCGTGTATCTAATCCTATCATGTGTAATACTGTCTGCTGAGCTGTGTATCTGATCCTATCATGTGTAATACTGTCTGCTGAGCCGTGTATCTAATCCTGTCCTGTGTGATACTGTCTGCTGAGCCGTGTATCTAATCCTATCATGTGTAATACTGTCTGCTGAGCCGTGTATCTAATCCTATCATGTGTGATACTGTCTGCTGAGCTGTGTATCTAATCCTGTCCTGTGTGATACTGTCTGCTGAGCTGTGTATCTAATCCTATCATGTGTGATACTGTCTGCTGAGCTGTGTATCTAATCCTATCATGTGTGATACTGTCTGCTGAGCCGTGTATCTAATCCTATCTGCTGAGCTGTGTATCTAATCCTATCCTGTGTGATACTGTCTGCTGAGCTGTGTATCTAATCCTATCATGTGTGATACTGTCTTCTGAGCCGTGTATCTAATCCTATCATGTGTAATACTGTCTGCTGAGCCGTGTATCTAATCCTCTCCTGTGTAATACTGTCTGCTGAGCCGTGTATCTAATCCTGTCCTGTGTGATACTGTCTGCTGAGCTGTGTATCTAATCCTATCCTGTGTGATACTGTCTGCTGAGCTGTGTATCTAATCCTATCATGTGTGATACTGTCTTCTGAGCTGTGTATCTAATCCTATCATGTGTAATACTGTCTGCTGAGCCGTGTATCTAATCCTATCATGTGTGATACTGTCTGCTGAGCTGTGTATCTAATCCTATCATGTGTGATACTGTCTGCTGAGCTGTGTATCTAATCCTATCATGTGTGATACTGTCTGCTGAGCTGTGTATCTAATCCTATCATGTGTGATACTGTCTGCTGAGCTGTGTATCTAATCCTATCATGTGTGATACTGTCTGCTGAGCTGTGTATCTAATCCTATCCTGTGTGATACTGTCTGCTGAGCTGTGTATCTAATCCTATCCTGTGTGATACTGTCTGCTGAGCTGTGTATCTAATCCTATTCTGTGTGAAACTGTCTGAGAAGCCGGTGTATCTAAGCTTATAGTTTGATACTTTATGCACTACGGCTTCTCATGTGATCCCCCCTCCTCAGAGACCTCCATGTTGTTCTCTGTGACTGCTCCTTTGGATCTGAATAGAGGTCGTCATTGACAACGCAGAGATCTCGACAGATTGTCGCGCAGCCCGGAACGTCTCGGTTGCCGTGGTAATGCCATAAACCTTGTACGCGTTCCATCGTCTTCAGTGTTCTGGTCCAGACTGTCTCCTGTGTTCTTCTCGCTGTCTCTTCTCGCTCATTTTGTCCGTCTTCCAGCATCTGCTCCACCATAAAGATCAGCTTGCCCGGATTCGCTGACGTCACTTGCATCCTAATGGAGGCCTGAAAGCCCCCGGGGTCTCCTGGTGGACGATGTCATGGACAGGCAGAGGCCTAGAGGACCGGCAGCACACAGCAGCCCGCCGGACGTCACCTCCTTATAGCCGTTTCTTACTTTATTTTGGCCTGGGAAAGCTGGGTGACAACCATAATGGCTGCCATGACACCATACAGGTTTTTTTTTTTTCCACAGCTTTCCCAGATGCCAGAATAGTAAGCATGCCCCATTATGAAGTGTCAGTCTGTGTGTACCTACCTGTGCATGTATGTACTGTAGGTGCGTGTGCAGTATTATTGCATATGCATGTATGCACAATATGTCAGCCGTGTCACATATAGAAGAGGCCATAGAGTAAAGATCAAAATAAGGTCCTGTCTTGTCCTCATCATGTCTGAGGGTACTGTGTGTGTGTAGTGCCCTGGAGCAGGGGTACTGTGAAGTCTGGACATTTGTGGACCCGCGTTTTCCCTATGCAAAGTCATCAACGCCTTACTTTATTTCACTTGAAAGGGTTAACGTGCACTGTTTAATACTGTGTAACTGCATTTTATATGTATGGTGTGATATATATCCTGTTCATTTGCGCTGTGTTTGCACAGCACTGTGGAAAGGGTTAATAAACACAGAGCCTTTTGGGACTTTCTAGCTAATAAGGAGAAGCTGGTCATTTTCCGTCATTACCATAGGGCAGGCATGGCCAACCTGAGGCTCTCCAGCTGTTGCAAAACTAAAAGCCAGACTTGTTTACCACCAAAACCAGACAGACTGACCTTTTTGAATGTCTGGTTATGGGTACTTTTTACACTTGTGGCACGGACCTCCGGCAGGCTGTTCCAGTGGGTGACTAGTGCACGCGTGCTCCCGGACTACCGCTCCGGCCCCATTGACTATAATAGGGGCGGGGCGGAGTTCCGGCGGCAGCGTACGCCAAGGGGCCACCGGAATAAAAGTGCGCTACCGTGCTGCCGCCGGAACAGCCTGCTTGAGGTCCGTGCCGCTAGTGTGAAACTAGCCTTAGCTCTGTTATTATGTCTAAAAAACCAGTTTTTGTCAACATTGTATCTGTTTGGGCTGAGTTTCTCCACTCCTCCCACTAGAAGGTTCCAGTTCAGCCGGGGGAGAGGGGGGGAGAGAGGGGGAGAGAGGGGGAGAGAGGGGGAGAGAGGGGGAGAGAGGGGGAGAGAGGGGGAGAGAGAGAGTGTTACGTATGTATGCATGTATTGTGTGTGTGCGGTATGAGTGTGCATATATTGTGTGTGTTACGTATGTATGCATGTATTGTGTGTGTGCGGTATGAGTGTGCATATATTGTGTGTGTTACGTATGTATGCATGTATTGTGTGTGTACGGTATGAGTGTGCATGTAGTGTGTGTGTGTATTACGGTATGAGTGTGCATATATTGTGTGTGTATTACGGTATGTGTGCATGTATTGTGTGTGTACGGTATGAGTGTGCATATATATTGTGTGTATGTACGGTATGAGTGTTCATGTATTGTGTGTACGGTATGAGTGTGCATATATTGTGTGTGTGTACGGTATGAGTGTGCATGTATTGTGTGTGTATGTACGGTATGAGTGTTCATATTGTGTGTATGTACGGTATTGTGTATTACGGTATGAGTGTGCATATATTGTGTGTGTTACGGTATGTGTGCATGTATTGTGTGTGTGTGTTACGGTATGTGTGCATGTATTGTGTGTGTACGCTATGAGTGTGCATGTAGTGTGTGTGTGTGTATTACGGTATGAGTGTGCATATATTGTGTGTGTGTGTATTACGGTATGTGTGCATGTATTGTGTCTGTGTACGGTATGAGTGTTCATGTATTGTGTGTACGGTATGAGTGTTCATGTATTGTGTGTACGGTATGAGTGTGCATATATTGTGTGTGTGTATTACGGTATGTGTGCATGTATTGTGTGTGTACGGTATGAGTGTGCATATATATTGTGTGTATGTACGGTATGAGTGTTCATGTATTGTGTGTACGGTATGAGTGTGCATATATTGTGTGTATGTACGGTATGAGTGCTCATGTATTGTGTGTACGGTATGAGTGTGCATATATTGTGTGTGTGTGTACGGTATGAGTGTGCATGTATTGTGTGTGTATGTACGGTATGAGTGTTCATATTGTGTGTATGTACGGTATTGTGTATTACGGTATGAGTGTGCATATATTGTGTGTGTTACGGTATGTGTGCATGTATTGTGTGTGTACGGTATGAGTGTGCATGTAGTGTGTGTGTGTATTACGGTATGAGTGTGCATATATTGTGTGTGTGTGTGTATTACGGTATGTGTGCATGTATTGTGTGTACGGTATGAGCGTGCATATATTGTGTGTATGTACGGTATGAGTGTGCATGTATTGTGTGTGTGTGTGTTTATGCACCACATAAATGTACTGGATGAATTTTTATGAATGTTCCATTAGGGTCTATTTACTGTTTGACGGTTTTCTTTAATGGGCTTTACACGTGTGTGTTATTTGTGCATGTATGGCATCTGTGGTATGATTGTGTATGTATTATATATGTATGTATTATATGTGGATGTATGTGTGTGTATATGTTAGCCCCGTTTCTTGCAGCGCCCGGCTCCTGGGTTGAGGTCCATCACCTGCCTGGAGTATTGAGGATTAATGTGGGAGTCAGACTGCGCTCCCCATTGATGACGTCAGTCTCTGTACATCGCTGCGGAATATGCTGGTGCTATATAAATGTCTATAATACTAATAATGTATATCCCCCCCTCCTAATGCTCGGTATCAGGTAGACCTGGATGGACAGCTGGCAGGGGGGGGGTTGTAGCTGACGGCTGCTCTGGTCCTGCACAATACAAGGTGCAACCTGAGCGGGGGCCATTCACAGGGGGCCGCAGGAATAACGAGGGTTAATAGGAGAAGTGCTGAGGCGACAGCGCTGCTGCCAGATGGCAGTCAATATGCTGCGGCTTTTGGGCGTCCGCTGTGAACAATGTGCGCCTCTGAAATCTCAATTAGGCAAAGAATGCTAATTAGCTATTAAAATGGTGACAGGAGAACACTGAAGAAGTGACTAATTTACTCCATGAATGGCCATCTGCCGCCTGCCGGACCGGGGGCCACCTGTCTGCACAAAGTGCCGCTGTATCAGCCATGTGACAAAAGCTGCCATCTTGTCAGACGCTTAGGCCTCATGCACACAACGGTATGTATTTTGCGGTCCGCAAAGAATACGGATGACGTCCGTGTGCATTCCATATTTTGCGGAACGGAACAGCTGGCCCCTAATAGAACACTACTATCCTTGTCAATAATGCGGACAATAATAGGACATGTTCTATTTTTTTGCGGAACGGAAACGGAATGCACACGGAGTAACTTCAGGTTTTTTTGCGGACCCTTTGAAATGAATGGTTCCGTATATGGTCTGCAAAAAAAAGAAAAAACAACTAACAGACACGGAGAGAAAATACGTTCGTGAGCATGAGGCCTTAAAAAGGGACGCTATTTCAGAACTCTAGATTTTAAGTGGCATAATGTCTTATACTCCAATCACATCCAAAGCTGCTTTCAAAAGTGCACGCAACAGTGAAATAGACGGGCTGGCAACGTACAGCATCGCTATAGTCTGAGCTCCCACAATGCACTTTTCTCCAAGAGCAGGAACCTGGTCGATGCAGCTCTGGATGTGACCGTATTCATATTGAGTGGACAACTAGCTCAACATGCTGGGACTTGTGGTTCCCCTAGAACTGGGGTAGGCAACCTTGGGTACTCCAGCCTTTGTGAAACTACAACTCCCAGCATGCATACTTCCTCTACTGTTTGCAGAATGGCGCATGCTGGGAGTTGTAGTTTCACAACAGCTGGAGTGTCTGAGGCTGCTGACCCCCAGCTTACATTTAAAGGGGCGTACAATACAAAGACTAAAGACCAGCCGCTTCTCTCATGTCAGCTCCATTATCGCATCGCCCCGATTGGACATGCTGGATTATTTATAGGCCTGACAGCCCAAAAATAGGTTCCCGGGGGGCGAAAGGGCAAATTATAATAAGGATATTTCATGATTTCTGTAACTCCATTGAAAAGGAATGAAATTTGCAAGGTTGCTTAGCAACAGATGAGCAGGTAGCTGAGTGACTACCTCCACGGGCGCCACTTCACCTTCCCTGGGGGTTGTCACTCAGAGTTTCTAGGCAAATTTGACCAAAAATCCGCTTAGAGTTTAATATATGCTGGGATTTTAGTATTTTAATGGGGGGGGGGGGGGCACGATGGCCTCGCGCCCCCAGTTTCTACGCCTGGATGATGAGTGCAGTAGTGAATGATGGGAAAATAATAAACAGGTCAAGTCCGTGATGTATTCCAGCTGGAGGCGCCGCGCTGGGTAAATGTTTGCTGAGCTCTGCGAGGGGACGCATTGATTTGCTGCAAAGTGATGATAAGACAGAGATGGAAAGTCTGTGACACCTGTGACGGAAACCGCCGTCCGCCATTACATTATGTTACTTTCTGGTGCTACGCGACTCCTTATTTGCTTTCATTATAAGATCACTCCTTGCTTTCAGTGAATGGAAGCCCTCAGTGCTTACATCTGCTATTCTGATCATATCCGAGTGGCACAGCTGCAGAGCCCGTTACAGTGTATCATAGCGCCGGTACAGGCTGGAAATGACCAGGTCAGGTTATTTCAGCACCTAGATCTGGGGGTCAGCAACCTCCAGCACTCCAGCTGTTGTCAAACTACAACTCCCAGCATGCTCTATTTACTACTATAGAAGTTCTGAGAACAGCCAAGCAAGTATGCATGCTGGGAGTCGTAGATTCACCACAGCTGGAATGTCGAAGGTTGCTGATCCCTGGTCAAGAATGTTGTTGTTCACTGACAGCAAGCAGAGATGAAGAACTGATGTACAAAGTCAATTCAAAAGTTGCACAACTTTTGACATAAAACTGGACAAACCCTTTAAGAATGGCCACCAAACAATAACTCTTATCCTTTAGAAGCCACAGAAAGGAGTAGATGTTACATGGCAGCTTCCGATATGTGACATCTGAAGGAGCTGTACTCGAAACATTGCCACTAACTGAGCCCATAACGCCGGTCACGGCCAATTTACACGACAGGCGGTAGGCAGGCGAGTCAAATCACGTGACACACTAGAGACTGTAATGTCACTGTGTCGTCCTGGCCTGAGCAATAAAGCTTTATGGTGGCCAGGATCTCAGCAACCAATTAGAATCCTGCTTTCATTTTCAAAACTGCTCAGGGAAAATCTAATGTGGAATCTGATTGGTTGCTATGGGAATCTGGCTCCACTGTGCAACCAGTCAAGCGTTCCACTTTCATTTCAAACAACCATAGCACTTAGTTGCTATGGGCAACGGCTCAACAGTCATTGTGCTCTTCAATAAACTTTATTGATAATGTCCCTATTCATAGCAGACAAGCCCGGAAACAACTCTAATTTAAAGGGGACAGCGTCCTATTCTTCGCATTGGTTAATTTTTTTTGTGTCGGCGCCGGTTACATCCTACCCTTTTAAAGTCGTCCTGAATTTCTAGGTCTGACCTTCTCGGAAAGACTCAGCCGTCTGAGATTTGGAGAATGTCAAACTTTGGCGCACCCCTCGTCTGACCTGCCCGCTGCCTGTCCACTCAAATTAAATAACTTGGGAGTCGGAGGGCTCGCGGTGTAATATCAGAATGAAATTAACTTTTAGTATTCTTTTTACATAAGGCAATAGGTCCCCCGCCCCTTCCCCGTCCCCTGCGCACGCCACCGCCATTCCATCCACTTATATCCTGGAATAATTCACCTGCTAATGGTAATTCCCACTTAGACAATGAAGGCCTGTCAGTGTTACTACGGTAACACACGGGAACTGTCATGTCTTGTTGTCACCAACCTTAGAGTCATACCTCAAGTCGTGCCTTTCTACCACTCCCCCCCCTCCCCCCATAAAAAAGAAAACAATTTGATGCCATCCCTGCGGGAGCAGAAGTCTTCTGAAGGGTTAACTTGAACACTGAAATGTGTATTTCCCCTTAAAATCTAAGAAATCTGCTGTAAATATTAGTCCTGGAGGCGTCTGGTATCTGCCTCTGGGAAATCGGAGAGGCGAAGAATATGGCTGCCACTGCAACTCCCCAGGGGTGGCCACCCAGCTTGCCCAGAAACAGATCAACTATGGATATCCTAAAACACAGCTCAGTTACGTTTTTCGATAGGTCCTACGTTCGTGCTTGCCCCCATCTTGGCATTCGCGCTTCATGCTATATAAACTGCCCTCGGATTTGGGTGTCTAATCGTTCCGTTTGCAGAGTGCCATCAACCGCGCACGTGTTGTCTCCTAGCAAAATGGCTGACGCCTGCCTATTAGTATCATCTGCGCTGGAATTAGTAACTGGGAATATAAGTGTGAGAAAGGAGTGAAAAATCAGGGCTTACTCACCCCAGGCTGCACTGCTGCCCTATGAGTAGGTGTAGTGTGACATGGCGGTATGTGTATAGGGGGCTCCAGACCGTCTTCTCTCCTATGTACATTATATATGTTCCTGGAAAAACTGGGGCCGATAAGACCACTGTAAATCAGGAACCAGAAGACGAGATTCCTATAAAGGGGCTATATGGCAGTATTAAGTATGCAGTATGTGGCCTCCATTTACTTGGCGGTCATCCCAAGGACTGGACTCTCAGGATCAATCCGAGAGAGTGGTAAAATATTCTACTGTAAGGTTATGTAGGCAATATATGGTAGTATCATTTGAGTACTGTATGGCGGTAAAATATGTGTACTCTATGACAGTATTATTTGTGCACTGTATGAAGGTATTATATGTATATTGTATGGTGGTACTATTTGTGTACTGCATAGACGTATTATTTGTGCACTGTATGAAGGTATTATATATAACTGGATGGAGGTATTATATGTATACTGCATGATGTTATTATTTGTGTACTGTATGAAGGTAGTATACAATATATGCGCTCATGCACATAACCGGATGACAACCGTGTGAGGTGTTACATCTGTACTTTTGCGGATCTATTGCAACAATGCCTGTCTTTGTCCGCAAAACGGTCAAGAATAGGACATGTTAGATTATTATTTTTTTGGCGGCCATATGTATACAGAATGTACACAGAGTAATTTCAGGTTTTTTTGCGGCACCATTGAAATGAATGGTTCTGCATATGGGCCAGAAAAAAAAAAAAGATCAGACCAAAAGTACGTTCGTGTGAATGAGCCCTATAACTGTTTAAAGATATATGTCTACTGTATGGTGGTATTATATACTGTATGGCATTTTATTTTTGTACCGTATGGCAGTATTATTTGTGTAGTGTATGGTGGTATTATATGTGTAGTATATGCTGATATTTGATGTGCGCTGTATGACATTATTGTTTGTGTACTGTATGGCAGTATTATTTGCATTGTATGGCGGTATTCTGCCATAAGCACTTCAGTAAATAGTTCATATGCATTCTTGTTTTCTATATCACAGGTCCACTGATCCCACTACCGCACAGTCACGGTCTGGGAGATGTGGGATTTGCTGGAGGAGCTCCAGTGTCCTTCTTGGATCATCCGGAACCATGAGGAGATTATGAGACCAAGACCGAGAACCTCATTACTCATAACGTGTTCCTGATATGTGGACATAAAACTGGGGCTCACCTCTTCTGTGGTGAGAGGCATGCAGATCCGGTACTCCTTCACCAGCATACTGACGTCACCGCCTGGAGTCACCTCCGAGAGAAACCTAAGAAACAGAAGAACGACAACATGTCCACAAGCACCAAGAAACAGGAGACCAGTGTATCCGAGCCGGTTATGTGTGATACAGCCTGCTGAGCAGTGTATCCAAGCCTCTTCATGTGTGATACAGCCTGCTGAGTGGTATATCTGAGCCTCTTATGTGTGATACAGCCTGCTGACTGGTGTATCTGAGCCTCTTATGTGTGATACAGCCTGCTGAGTGGTATATCTGAGCCTCTTATGTGTGATACAGCTGCTGAGTGGTGTATCTGAGCTTCTTATGTGTGATACAGCCTGCTGAGCGGTGTATCTGAGCCTTGTATGTGTGATACTGCCTGCTGAGTGGTATATCTGAGCCTCTTATGTGTGATACAGCCTGCTGAGTGGTGTATCTGAGCCTCTTATGTGTGATACAGCTGCTGAGTGGTGTATCTGAGCTTCTTATGTGTAATACAGCCTGCCGAGTAGTGTATCTAATCCTACCCTGTATGATACTGTCTCTAAGTGGTGTATATAAGCCGATCATGTGTGATACAGCCTGCTGAGCGGTGCATCTGAGCCTTGTATGTGTGATACAGCCTGCTGAGTGGTATGCAGATAAATGAAGAAAGGTCCCGGAGACAGATCGAGTTCCTCTATGGCTCCTCTTTATTTGTCACATATAGTAGACAGACATAACCACCACATACACGGTATATCGTTAACGCGTTTCGGGTGAGTACCCTTAGTCGTAACACCGAAACGCGTTAACGATATACTGTGTATGTGGTGGTTATGTCTGTCTACTATATGTGACAAATAAAGAGGAGCCATAGAGGAACTCGATCTGTCTCCGGGACCTTTCTTCATTTATCTGCAGCCTGCCACGGGAACACTCCCCAGGGCCTCTGGAGCCGGGATTACTCATTCCACCAGGTAGGTGAGCTGGACTTTATATTTCACATATTTCTGCTGAGTGGTATATCTGAGCCTTGTATGTGTGATACAGCCTGCTGAGCGGTATATCTGAGCCTCTTATGTGTGATACAGCCTGCTGAGTGGTGTATCTGAGCCTCTTATGTGTGATACAGCTGCTGAGTGGTGTATCTGAGCCTCTTATGTGTGATACAGCCTGCTGAGTGGTGTATCTGAGCCTCTTATGTGTGATACAGCTGCTGAGTGGTATATCTGAGCCTCTTATGTGTAATACAGCTGCTGAGTGGTGTATCTGAGCTTCTTATGTGTAATACAGCCTGCCGAGTAGTGTATCTAATCCTACCCTGTATGATACTGTCTGCTAAGTGGTGTATATAAACCGATCATGTGTGATACTGTCTTCTGAGTGGTGAATCTAAGCCAATCAAGTATCAAACTCCTGGTGAGCTGGTTGCGAATGATATTTTCTGCTGAGCCACCGTATCCAAGCCTATCACGTTCCATACTGTCTGCTGAAAAGTGTATCTAAGCCAAAAAAGTGTGGTAATGTCTGCTGAGCCACTGTATCTAAGCCTATCATGTGCTATGCACATAGCCAGTGATGTTTGTGGCGGTACATTTTGTATAATACTGTCACATGGGGCACCACACCGCTGATGTCACTGGGGACTGGTCCTGCTGACTTTCTTTAGGGATTTGCTCTCACCCTATGTCATGATCTCTGGTGTAACGTCAGTAGAGGACCGATCAACGAGGTCCCAGCAGCGGGTGACTCATGTGTTGACGCACTGTAGGAGGAACGTGATTATGATCCCGTGTACCAGATTATTATGTGACCCCCCCCGTCAATCAGGTCTCATCCCCCACGAAAAATCTCATAATTAGGATCTAAGCAAATGTATTAGATATCAACACCTAGTTTTATGTGCTCGCTGTTCAGTATTTACCTAGGAACTGTATGGCAGTGTTATGTAGTCACTATACGGTACTATTATGTAGGCACTGTATGGCAGTTTTATGAGCTCTCTGTGACATGTAATATTTAACAAAGTCTATTTCATCTTAAAATGAGTTTAATAATCCGTCATCAATCAGACTGTTAATATAGGATTAAAGAAATCCTCTGTATTAATTCTTTGGAGCAGCTCATTAAATGCAGATGATAACTGAGAAGTTGTAGTTTCTCCGGCACAATCTGATCTGATGGCCAATTAGTTCACCTCTAAGCTGGACTGCAGTGATTATAATAAACTGCAAAATTCCAAAGATGCTGACCTGCATCACATAGGTAGGAGGGTGAATAATAATGTAAAAACTCAGCAAATACGGGGCCCCATATAAATCCCTGCAGGATATCAACCCTGGAGGAGCAGAGATGTGTGAGTTATAAGTGCACAGGATCAGTGATCAGCAGCAGGTAATAAACATGTTACATAGTATAATAACCATGTAATGTAACCATGACCTACTCTAAAACTGCCATAAATGTCCAAAAACATAACTACTATAATACTGCTCCTATGTACAAGAATATAACTGCTATAATACTGCCTCCTATGTACAAGAATATAACTACTATAATACTGCTCCTATGTACAAGAATATACCTACTATAATACTGCCCCCTATGTACAAGAATATACCTACTATAATACTGCCCCCTATGTACAAGAATATACCTACTATAATACTGCCCCCTATGTACAAGAATAAAACTACTATAATAGTGCTCCTATGTACAAGAATATAACTACTATAATACTGCCTCCTATGTACAAGAATATAACTACTATAATACTGCTCTTATGTACAGGAATATAACTACTATAATACTGCCTCCTATGTACAAGAACACAACTACTATAATACTGCCTCCTATGTACAAGACTATAACTACTATAATACTGCCTCCTATGTACAAGACTATAACTACTATAATACTGCCTCCTATGTACAAGACTATAACTACTATAATACTGCCTCCTATGTACAAGACTATAACTACTATAATACTGCTCCTATGTACAAGACTATAACTACTATAATACTGCCTCCTATGTACAAGACTATAACTACTATAATACTGCCTCCTATGTACAAGACTATAACTACTATAATACTGCTCCTATGTACAAGACTATAACTACTATAATACTGCCTCCTATGTACAAGACTATAACTACTATAATACTGCCTCCTATGTACAAGACTATAACTACTATAATACTGCCTCCTATGTACAAGACTATAACTACTATAATACTGCCTCCTATGTACAAGAATATAACTACTATAATACTGCTCCTATGTACAAGAATATAACTACTATAATACTGCTCCTATGTACAAGAATATAACTACTATAATACTGCCTCCTATGTACAAGGATATAACTACTATAATACAGTCACCTATGTACAAGAATATAACTACTATAATACTGCTCCTATGTGCAAGAATATAACTACTATAATACTGCTCCTATGTACAAGAATATAACTACTATAATACTGCCTCCTATGTACAATAATATAACTACTATAATACTGCTCCTATGTACAATAATATAACTACTATAATACTGCTCCTATGTACAAGAATATAACTACTATAATACCGCTCTTATGTACAAGAATATAACTACTATAATACTGCCTCCTATGTACAGGAATATAACTACTATAATACTGCCTCCTATGTACAAGAATATAACTACTATAATACTGCCTCCTGTGTACAAGAATATAACTACTATAATACTGCCTCCTATGTACAAGAATATAACTACTATAATACTGCCTCCTATGTACAGGAATATAACTACTATAATACTGCTCCTATGTACAAGAATATAACTACTATAATACTGCTCCTATGTACAAGAATATAACTACTATAATACTGCTCCTATGTACAGGAATATAACTACTATAATACTGCTCCTATGTACAGGAATATAACTACTATAATACTGCCTCCTATGTACAAGAATATAACTACTATAATACTGCCTCCTATGTACAAGAATATAACTACTATAATACTGCCTCCTATGTACAAGAATATAACTACTATAATACTGATCCTATGTACAATAATATGGATACCCCTTTTCTACTGCATGCTCCATGTGTCAGTCTTCACTGCCGTTCTAGAATTGTTTTCATGAACTGGGAATATCAGGATGAGCGGAATAGAAGATTCCTACCTAATAGGGGAGTTGAGTGAATTGGATGGTATGGAGGCATGTAATCTGGTGTCTGTGGCCTCAGGGGGGTGAAGACTTCTGGTATGTGCCCCTCTCCTACATAAAGTTTGCCGGCGGTATCGGGGGCAGGCTACACCCTGCGGCATTATACCGGGGCGTCTTCAGGGTGTAGAGGATGCGGAGCACTTACCTGCTGCTCCTGCTGCCTCCTCTCCTTACATGTGCGACTTTTCTCCCCGTCTCCCTGGTGTCGCACGGTCCTCCGCCGCCCGCTGTTTGGAGGAGGAGGAGGTGATGCTGCAGCTGCTGATTCGGTGTCTTCCTCCGGCTGTGGGTGTGACACTCTCTTCGTACCCCCGTGTGATGCTGGGAGTCGTAGTCCTGCCTCCGCTCCCTGGCAGGGTGTGTCCAGCATCGGCTCATTACAATTTCTCACACTTTCTCCTTAGTTGCTGCTCAGGAGCGTTAATGAAGGCGGCGAGGGTTAACCCTGCGTGCGCCGGGGACTCGCAGCCTCCTCCTAGACAGTGATACTGTTATGTATGGCAGTGTGATCTGTACACCGCATGCAGTATTATGTATGTTATATGGCATGGTATTACAGTATTATGTATGATATGTAGCAGTATGATCTGGACATGTGGCAGTTTTATGTATGATTTATGGCAGTAGGATTTGGATACAGTATGGCAGTATTAGGTGCACTATATGGCAGTATCATCTGGACAGAGTATAGCAGTATTATGTATGCACTACATGGTAGCATGATCTGAAAACGGCACTGCAATATTCCATCTGCTGTGGCAGTACTATCTAGACACTGTATGGCAGTGTTATGTAGGTTATATGGCAGTATGATTGGGACATCATATGGTTTGTGGCATCCAAGAAATTCCAGATACAGTCCACCTTAGATACACAGCTCAGCAGACTGTATCACACATGCTAGGCTTAGATACAGCAGCTCAGCAGACAGTGTCCCACACAGTAGGCTTAGATACAGCAGCTCAGCAGACAGGATCACACACAATAGGCTTAGATACAGCAGCTCAGCAGACCGTATACCACACAGTAGGCTTAGATACAGCAGCTCAGCAGACAGGATCACACACAATAGGCTTAGATACAGCAGCTCAGCAGACAGTATCCTACATAGTAGGCTTAGATACAGCAGCTCAGCAGACAGTATCCTACATAGTAGGCTTAGATACAGCAGCTCAGCAGACAGTATCCTACATAGTAGGCTTAGATACAGCAGCTCAGCAGACAGTATCCTACATAGTAGGCTTAGATACAGCAGCTCAGCAGACAGGATCCCACATAGTAGGCTTAGATACAGCAGCTCAGCAGACAGTATCCCACATAGTAGGCTTAGATACAGCAGCTCAGCAGACAGTATCCCACACAGTAGGCTTAGATACAACAGCTCAGCAGACAGGATCCCACACAGTAGGCTTAGATACAGCAGCTCAGCAGACAGTGTCCCACACAGTAGGCTTAGATACAGCAGCTCAGCAGACAGGATAACACATAGTAGGCTTAGATACAGCAGCTCAGCAGACAGTATCCTACATAGTAGGCTTAGATACAGCAGCTCTGCAGACAGTATCCTACATAGTAGGCTTAGATACAGCAGCTCAGCAGACAGGATCCCACATAGTAGGCTTAGATACAGCAGCTCAGCAGACAGTATCCCACATAGTAGGCTTAGATACAGCAGCTCAGCAGACAGGATCCCACATAGTAGGCTTAGATACAGCAGCTCAGCAGACAGGATCCCACACAGTAGGCTTAGATACAGCAGCTCAGCAGACAGGATCCCACACAGTAGGCTTAGATACAGCAGCTCAGCAGACAGGATCACACACAATAGGCTTAGATACAGCAGCTCAGCAGACCGTATACCACACAGTAGGCTTAGATACAGCAGCTCAGCAGACAGGATCACACACAATAGGCTTAGATACAGCAGCTCAGCAGACAGTATCCTACATAGTAGGCTTAGATACAGCAGCTCAGCAGACAGTATCCTACATAGTAGGCTTAGATACAGCAGCTCAGCAGACAGTATCCTACATAGTAGGCTTAGATACAGCAGCTCAGCAGACAGGATCCCACATAGTAGGCTTAGATACAGCAGCTCAGCAGACAGTATCCCACATAGTAGGCTTAGATACAGCAGCTCAGCAGACAGTATCCCACACAGTAGGCTTAGATACAGCAGCTCAGCAGACAGGATCCCACACAGTAGGCTTAGATACAGCAGCTCAGCAGACAGTGTCCCACACAGTAGGCTTAGATACAGCAGCTCAGCAGACAGGATAACACATAGTAGGCTTAGATACAGCAGCTCAGCAGACAGTATCCTACATAGTAGGCTTAGATACAGCAGCTCTGCAGACAGTATCCTACATAGTAGGCTTAGATACAGCAGCTCAGCAGACAGGATCCCACATAGTAGGCTTAGATACAGCAGCTCAGCAGACAGGATCCCACATAGTAGGCTTAGATACAGCAGCTCAGCAGACAGGATAACACATAGTAGGCTTAGATACAGCAGCTCAGCAGACAGGATCCCACATAGTAGGCTTAGATACAGCAGCTCAGCAGACAGGATCCCACACAGTAGGCTTAGATACAGCAGCTCAGCAGACAGGATCCCACATAGTAGGCTTAGATACAGCAGCTCAGCAGACAGGATCCCACATAGTAGGCTTAGATACAGCAGCTCAGCAGACAGGATCCCACACAGTAGGCTTAGATACAGCAGCTCAGCAGACAGGATCCCACATAGTAGGCTTAGATACAGCAGCTCAGCAGACAGGATCCCACATAGTAGGCTTAGGAGCACATCCTTATTTTCCTGTCACCTCCATGCGTTCAGTTTCATGTCTCCAGTCACACCCAGAGCTGCACAATTCCTACAGGCTGAACTCCCATGATGCATGGCTCGCTGGAAATATTTCTTTATATGTCAAAATATAGAAGGCAAAAATAAATAAATAAAAGTCATTATCGCGATTGTGGAAAGTTTCTGGCACCTGACCGAGTCTCTGGAACAATTCTCTCACTGTTTTCAGCTTTTGCTGAGAAAAAAACAAAAAACATGATAAGATCTGAACTGGGTCAAATCAGAAAAGCATGTGATCTAAAAGCATCTGAACGAAGCGTAAAAAACCCCAACCCCCCCCCCCCCCCAATACTGGATCTACTGGTGACCTGGACAGATCTCCTCCACTGTGTGCCACCGATGACAATGCCTGTACTCTGCTGCCACCTGCTGGACAAAACATAGAATACAACCTGCCCTTAAAATGGCCCTGTGACCTAAATAAAAGGGGAGTTTTTTTTATTGCAATGAAAGTTTGGGGAGCTCCTCTGACTCCCTAATAATAATAATAATAATATATATTTTTTTTTTAGTAAATGCTTTCTTTGACACCTTGCACATTACTAGTGACAGCGCCACACAGAGGCGTGTATTGATGCCTACAAATCATGGCTCTGCCCTGTCACATGCAGCCCTGTCCTCACTGCCATCACGATGAGCAGCCAGGTTACTGCCTCCCATAGGATCAGCGCATCTCTCTCCTGAAATACTATGTGCTGCTGTGAAACAAGGTGCATGGTCTTTCGTTGCTGAAGAAAAGGATACATCTGCCCCAGAGGAAGAATTTGTTTTTACGTACGCGCCATACACGCCAAATGATTCATGCCGTATTTTGTACACAGCTACCTGCCCTGTTTCAGCTGCCTTCAGTAACATAAACGTGAGATACCGGCACGTCATCCGCCCACGAACATCTCCTATAATAGATCTCGTGCTGGAAATGCGTATCAGAAACCGTCCAAAGTCGTGTTACACGCAAAGTACAAGTGCGGCGTGTGGAAGATACGAGAAATAAACTTCACCACCTGGTGGTGAAATGTACAAAAGCATCTTATATCCAGGTGTGGATGTGATCATGGATTGCATGAAAAGAGGGTGGAATGGCTGATCACAGGGAGCAAGACTGTTGGAGCAGCAGCTGCTGTGCGCCGCTGTTCTCCTGCTTACCGCCGCGGTTCTGGGCGCCGTGTTCAGCGGTGATCTGCGGCCGGTGCTTCCCATTTCACCGCTGCAGTCTGGGGCTCTGTCTGTGTAGGTGCTGTTGTTCTGGGATCCGCTCCACAGTTTCCTCTCAGCCCCGGCCTCAGCATGCTTGCTGTCTGTTTCCTGCAGCATTTCCTTAAGGCTAGGTCTACACAACGACATTTTGTCGCACCAATGTCACGCGACAATTTTTATAATGATAGTCTATGGTGTTGCGAAAGATCCATTCGAGATGGATTTTTCTGCGACTGTCGCGTTGCAGTCCCAGCATGTCGCATTGCGACACCATAGACTATCATTATAAAAATTGTCGCGCTACATTGGTGCGACAAATGTTGCAGTGTAGTTGTGCCCTTTCTGTCGCGCGATGCAGGTCGTCGTGTAGACCGTCCTAGCCTAAGGGCCGGCAGTGTTACTCCCTGGGCTTTGTGGCTTAGGTCATGTGACCTCGCTGACCAATCCTAGCCCTCCTGCGCATATATAAGTGGCTCAGCCCCTTCCCAGATGCCTCAGTGTCAAGGTCCTTGTGTCCTGCTTCCCGGCTGATCCCTGCCTGCTTGCCTTGACTCTTCTGTTGCTGATCCGGATTGCCTGACCTGCACCTGTGCCGCCTGCCCTGACCTATTACCCGTCTGACTTCGCTCCTGCCTCATCCTTCGGTCCTGCACTGTTGCTCCTGGTAACGACCCGCCTGCTGACAACGCCTGTACTTCCGGATCCGCCTGGACCAGCTGCCTCGTGTGCCTATCCTCCTCAAGAGGTAGCGACCTGGTGTTCCCCTCGGTAAAGTCTATCCCCACCAGCAGGGGTACTGTGAAGAATTGAGGGGTTCACTTAGACAATGCCCTTAGAGGAGGTGGCACAGTGCGTTCTTCACACCCGCTGATTTGTGACAACTGTATTCTCCTGTCCTACAGTCGTCCTCTCCCCTGAAATGGCTGATAACAGGGGGCAATAGACTATATTCTCCTGTCCTACAGTCATCCTCTCCCCTGAAATGGCCGATAACAGGGGGCAATAGACTGTATTCTCCTGTCCTACAGTCATCCTCTCCCCTGAAATGGCTGATAACAGGGAGCAATAGACTGTGTTCAACTGAATAACCAATAGAGGGAAGAAAGACTGAAGGATTAGTTTACTTTTAAAATAATTGTACCCAATTTTCTCTTTTATTGCGGTCGTTCTCTTCGAGGGATCAGAGGTTTGTTTTTCTGATATATGGCCCTAAATCTAGAAATTTCCTTCCAGCAGAATAAGATTTTGCCCATCAGTCACCACTAGGGGGAGCTCACTGCATAGAGATTTATACAGCTCCTACTGAAGTCAATACCAGCTCAATCTTTGTGGCACTCCCTCTAGTGGTGGCTGCAGGCAGCCAGAATTTCATCAGTCTACTGTATGTGGGAGGTTGTTGAAGTTGGCTTTTTTTAGGCTCTGTTCACATCTGCATTGGAGGCTCTGTCCCAGCCGGGACTAAAACAGAATGCAGGGCAGGGCAGGGCATCCCACTCCGTGACCCAAATTCATTTAACCCTTTGTTACTTGAAATTGGCAAAACGCGTTACTTTTGATGCCAGTTTTTATGCCCACGTTGAGCCCGAACTCAATCGATATATGACATCCGTACCTTTGAGTGAGCAATGTTGGATCGGTGCGCCAAAGTTATTTAACCCTTTAAAAACACCAATTTATTTAAGTACAAAGCGATTGCCCGCTGTGATGCCAGCTTTTATTCCCAGAACCGCTTTGGACCAGGTTAGAGCTGACTGAATTTGATATGTGACTTTCCTATCTGTGTCCCTGCAATGTTAGACGAGAGGCATCAAGTCGTTTAACCCATTAAATCACCCTCTTGGATGCCAATTGTGATTGCCATTTTGGTGCCAGTTATTTCTGTTTTCAGGTGGTTTAAACTGTATTCGCGTTCAGGGCGTGTCACGGCAATGTCATTTACTACTAACACAAGTTCTTCTCAAAAAAATGATATAAAAAAAAAAAGATGCGAATAAAAAACTGCAACAGGTAACAATGCAAATGTGTGGTGCAATACTCAATGTGGCCACAAGGTGTCAGAGCCACCGTAGAAGAATATGATGTACAGGAAGAGGCTAATTATACAGGGAGGAAGTTGGCCGCCGGAGGCTGGGATTTGGCGGGGTAATCACTTTTCGAGCGTCCCAGATAATAAACGTGTCCACTGACGGCGCTTGACGTTGTCCCTACAGTCAGCCATTTTGGAGACTATGGAGAACTGCCTCACCCAGCTGCATACAGGACTCTTCTCTGCTCTCCTCGTGGGCCGCCCCTTGAAATAGGAGCCCCCTCATTGACCCTCGGACTTCCCACCTTGCACCCTTTCCCGTTAGTACAATATATTTGGTGGGTTGTCAGTGACAAGTGGTGGGTGACCCCTGGGGCCCCTAAATTGCACTCTATTACCGGGGCCCCTGATAGCAGCATGTCACCCCAGGAATGAAGATTGGGGTGCACCCTGGAATGTCTTTCTTTTAGGGTTGTCATGCTTTTCTATGAAGGACACCACCCGGGCGGTATTTACAGCGACATTCCTGCTCAGATCTCGGTGATAATGTTTAACAGCGTCCGGCTTTTTATCTACCCAAGGACTCTTTAGTCCTTTCCTAAAAGAATGCCTGGCTGTCGCCTCGCCCTCCACACACTCAGACGTGCCCCATGCCCGTCTGCCCCCACCCACATAACGTGGCGAAGAGCTGTAAAAAGCCTATAAATCCTGCAGCAGTGTTCATATAACCTTATTATGGACTAATTATATCGGCGTCTGGGGCGGCCACTAATACAGCCATCAATAAGGGGGGGCGTCACAGTATAAAGGGCGTGCCATTCAGGGGTCTGGGACAGCTGAGTGATGACCCCCTGAGGATGCCCCCCACCTCCGGAGACAATTTAAAGAGACACACGCCACAAAAGTCATCAGAGCAAAGCATTTTAATGTCGCAATGACAAACACATCCGGGAAATTCCTTCCATCCGGAATCTGGTGGTGTCCAACGCTGAGCGGTCCGAAGATTATAAGGTTTAATACACTGTCCAATAATCCAGAATATCCAGTAATCCGCCCCCTCGATAAGGCCTGTGGGTGCCGGATTAAGAGGAATTTGACCAAATTTATATATTTTTTTTAAAATGTTTTTGTTTTTTAACATGTTTTCTGCCACAAAAATCGACTGGTATACAGATAATATGCTTCAGGTAAATACTATTGTTTGATCGGGTATGCTGCCCCGCGTATGCCCGCGTTCCTACACTACAATGCCCATTATTGTGGACAAACATACAAAAAAAAAATCTTATATTTAAAAAAAATAATAATTGTATAAAGCCTTAAAGTAATGCAAATCTCTGTTCCTCAACATGCCTTTGTGCTGTGAGTAGGGCTAATATTTTGTGGGTTTCAGTGGGTTAAATCTGACCAACGTGCTTTTAAATGGGTTGTCCAAGCTTAGGAAAAGATGGCCGCTTTCACCCAGATACAGCGCCGCAGGTGTTGTCTGGGATTGCAGTTTAGCGCCATTCACTGCAATACCACGCCCAACCTGAGGATAGGTGTGGCGCTGTTATTTGGAAGAAAGCAGCCATGTTTTTCTGACCCTGGACAACCCCTTTAAAGTTTTAGGAAGCGCATGAATATTACATTTCTACATTTACTGTACCCACAAGCTAATGTATAAAGACAGCTCTGTGTACAGATGTAGCAGAGCTGAGTTTAGGACCTCTATAATGTGTATGGTATAGTATGATGATGTGATTGTGTCATAGAGCAACATACAGGGGCAGGAAGAAGCCCGTCTTTGTTGCCCACAGCAGCCAATCACAGCACAGCTTTCATTTCCCAAGAGCAGAGTATGAAATGAAAGCTGCGCTGTGATTGGTTGCTATGGGGAACAAAGGCAGTTCTGCTTTCAGTTTCATAAATCCCTTATGTTCGTATCTGTGGGCCCTCAAGAGTCGGGGCCCAGCCTGGGACAACAACCTCTATTGTTCCAATGATTTCTATGGTTCTGTGTGTCCACCTTCACACATGATCTTATTAGCGTCTGTCGTCTTCCCCGCCCTTAGACTAGGATGTCCATGTTCTTAGGTCTCTCTGGAGTCTAGGCTTGGACCGTAAAGAAAACCATCCTGCAGGAATACGCCAAGTCCACAACGTACGCCAAAAAGTTAATGCAGGTCAGGACCGTGATGCCAATTCCATTGTCCCGTGCACTCCCGTTTAAAGCTATCTTGAAAAAATACAGCGGCCATATAACCACCACGGTGAGGTACATCGCCACCGCCAAAATGTTGAAACCAATGAGGACCTTCTCAATATTTACAGGCAACATCGCCAAGAGGCGACCAATGGTGAGCAAAATGATGAGCGCCGTGATGATGAAGCAGATGGAGTAGACCGCCACGGACCACTGGAGCCCAGGATACGGGTAAATTCCCGGAAGAAGGGAGAAGATGATGCAGGCCACGTAGGTCTCAAAGACCTTCAAGAGTCCCGGCACGGTGGACAGAAATCCACTTATCTCCCCAGGTTTTGCACGCGTAAGGCCCACCTCAATGGCATAAGCAAAGAAACACAGGATAGACATGGCAGTGGCGGCCCCGCGACAAGCGCAGTTGTGTCCACTGCACACGCCCTGTAGGAAGACTGAAGGATACATGATGGAGGTGGTGAAGAGCATCAATGAGGCCAACATGGAGAAAGCAGAGGTGAAGTCCTCCCAAGATATGGGGATGGCGTTGTAGAATCCAGTCAACTCCAGAACAACTATTAAGATGGTCATGATGAAGGCCAAGATCCACGTAAACATACTCCAAGCACCATATTGGTTATGGTATGCGTCTACACTGGCCACCAAACTGAATGCCGTGCAGGAAAGAAAGATCTGGAAGAAACGTATGATGATCAGTGGAGATATCAGGTTGCGGAAATTCATCCTGGAGACAGGTGGAGCAATCCGTGGAAATGTAGGATTGATTTGAAGGGATAGTTCTTGGAGGATGTGGTTCTAGGCACAGTCCTTAGAGATGGAGAGTGTGCTTCTAGAGATAGTCCTTGGAGATGGAAGATGTGGTTCCAGGGACAGTCCCTGGAGATGGAAGATGTGGTTCTTGGAAAAGTACTTGGAGATGGAAGATGTGGTAATGGGAAAAGTACTTGGAGATGGAAGATGTGGTTCTGGGAAAACTTGGAGATAGAGGATGTGGTTGTAGAGGCAGTGCTTGGAGATGCTAGATCTAGATTTAAGGAAAGTCCTGGAGGAGGTTGTGGTTGAAGGAACTATAGGTGGAGATGGAGAATGTGGTTCTAAAGATAGTCCTTGGAGATGGAGGTTGTGGCTGAAGGAACTATTGTAGAAGTTGATGTAGAGACAGTCGGTGAAGATGGAGGAGGCAGTTGATTCGTTCAGTAATCCTGCAGAAGCTTCTCCATCGACCGGTGGTACCTAAAGAAATCGTAGACCTGTATCAACTATTCAAAACCAAAACTGAATCCTTAGGAGGGACCCATCACCTACACACAGGACGGGGGAGGGCGCAGTACGTTTTGCTCTCTCTTGTGCCGATAGGACGGTCGTGTATTTTGTGGGTCACTTTGTTGCATGGCATTGTGGGAGATGCACTCAGACTGCAGAGGAGCACGCTCTGGACGGTCACAGCAGAGGGCACTAGTGAGATGCCAGGTACTGCAGGCCTATGCCAGAGCTGCCAGTGGCTTCCTGGTGCCCCACCCTTGCTGCGGTTGACTCACATTTCACGCCCCCTCTGCCGCTCTGCATTTGGCCGGGACACTTTGCATTTTTTTTGGAGTCTTATTTGCCCAGGAGGCCACTTCACTGTAGGTACAGAGATAAGTCTGGTGCCCGCTCCTCACCCTGACATTCTGTCCATTTATTTCTGCAGATATGACCATTGGCGCAATATCTGCTCGTTAACCCTTTCTGAGTTTTTTTTATTTTTATACTATGCAGCTCTTAAAAGGGGAACTCCAACTTTTTAGGCGTTAGAGCCCCGAATATGCCCGGCTCTCCCCTTAGTAACAGCAGCCAATGGGTGACTACTTTGGTTCTCGCTTATTTATGGGGAATGGGGTATTCGGACATGAATAGCAGATTTTATTTCAGTTTTAATGATTTAAAGGGTAGGGGGTCTATAGTTTCTAGACATTTGAATGGGTATCATATCTGACCACCTGTGACCCCTCCAGCTATCCCGGCGGGGTCCCTCCCTCAGCCGAGAGGCCACAGCTAGGAGGAGTTTGAATGGAGTGGTGGTCGAATATGTGCCCTGCAACTCTATTCAGCAAACTTACAGGAGGCTAAAATGGAGGTGTTGCCCATAGTAACCAATCAGATTACAGCTTCTATTTTTCAGAGATCGATTTGAAAATGAAAGCAGCAAGCTGATTGGTTGCCATGAGCAGCTCCCCTCCCCGATCACTGATCTCTAGGGGGATTGATTGGTCACGTCTGCTCTGTATGTATTGACGGGTGTCATGTACCCACCCTAGCAGAGCAGGCATGACCAATCGATCCAGCAGATCACAGGTGAACTTGGACCCCTAGACCTGATGTAACGAAACAAAATGACCACGAGCGGCCGCGAAGGGCCCAGGCTGAGGCGGCTCTCACCTGCGGCACTGGGTGGGTGGCCCCGCGGGTTAATCCTGGGCATTGCTCGCTGGACCTCGCCGCGTGGTTCTGAGACGTTCCCCGGGCGGCGGCCGCGCTGTCTGTGACCGCCCTCTGGAGCTACAGGTGATACTTTGTATTCCAGCATCACACCCAGCTCGCCCCGGACGCTCCCCTCCCCCACGGCACACCAAACCTGAAGAATTCCTCTGATCACATTCCTCCAGTAACTCTCCAGTCACATCCAGAGCTGCAGATACAAATGGTCTACTACTCCACTCACATCCAGAGCTGCAGTCACAAATGGTCTACTACTCCAGTCACATCCACAGCTGCAGTCACAAATGGTCTACTACTCCAGTCACATCCACAGCTGCAGTCACAAGTGGTCTACTACTCCAGGCACAAATTGTCTACTACTCCAGTCACATCCAGAGCTGCAGATACGAATGGTCTACTACTCCAGTCACATCCGGAGCTGCAGTCACAAATGGTCTACTACTCCAGTCACATCCAGAGCTGCAGATACAAATGGTCTACTACTCCAGTCACATCCACAGCTGCAGTCACAAGTGGTCTACTACTCCAGTCACATCCACAGCTGCAGGCACAAATTGTCTACTACTCCAGTCACATCCAGAGCTGCAGTCACAAATGGTCTACTACTCCAGTCACATCCAGAGCTGCAGTCACAAATGGTCTACTACTCCAGTCACATCCAGAGCTGCAGATACAAATGGTCTACTACTCCAGTCACATCCACAGCTGCAGACACAAATGGTCTACTACTCCAGTCACATCCAGAGGTGCAGTCACAAATGGTCTACTACTCCAGTCACATCCAGAGCTGCAGACACAAATGGTCTACTACTCCAGTCACATCCAGAGCTGCAGACACAAATGGTCTACTACTCCAGTCACATCCAGAGCTGCATTCATTCACCTATTGTCTAATACTACAGCCACAAATTGTCTAATACTCCAGTCACATCCGGAGCTGCAGCCACAAGTTGTCTACTACTCCAGTCACATCCACAGCTGCAGTCAGAAATGGTCTACTATGCCAGTCACATCTAGAGCTGCAGCAACAAATTGACTATTACTCCAGTCACATCCACAGCTGCAGTCACAAATTGTCTACTACTCCAGTCACATCCAGAGCTGCAGCAACAAATTGACTATTACTCCAGTCACATCCACAGCTGCAGTCACAAATTGTCTACTACTCCAGTCACATCCAGAGCTGCAGCAACAAATTGTCTACTACTCCAGTCACATCCACAGCTGCAGTCTCAAATTGCCTACTACTCCAGTCACATCCAGAGCTGCAGTCACAAATGGTCTACTACTCCAGTCACATCCAGAGCTGCAGTCACAAATGGTCTACTACTCCAGTCACATCCAGAGCTGCAGACACAAATGGTCTACTACTCCAGTCACATCCAGAGCTGCAGACACAAATGGTCTACTACTCCAGTCACATCCAGAGCTGCATTCATTCACCTATTGTCTAATACTACAGCCACAAATTGTCTAATACTCCAGTCACATCCGGAGCTGCAGCCACAAGTTGTCTACTACTCCAGTCACATCCACAGCTGCAGTCAGAAATGGTCTACTATGCCAGTCACATCTAGAGCTGCAGCAACAAATTGACTATTACTCCAGTCACATCCACAGCTGCAGTCACAAATTGTCTACTACTCCAGTCACATCCAGAGCTGCAGCAACAAATTGTCTACTACTCCAGTCACATCCACAGCTGCAGTCACAAATGGTCTATTGCGCCAGTCACATCCAGAGCTGCAGTCACAAATGGTCTACTACTACTCCAGTCACACCCACAGCTGCAGCCACAAATTGTCCACTACTCCAGTCACATTCAAAGCTGCAGCAACAAATTGTCTACTACTCCAGTCACATGCAGAGCTGCATTCATCATTTGTCTAATACTCCAGTCATAGCCAGAGCTATGTCAGCACAGGGGAGTCTAGATGAGGGTCTGGCGGACCCCCGGGCTCAGGCCGGTCTGCTCCTCGCTTTCAGTTTTCTGCTCCACCTGAGAGGCATTCAAGATAAATGATGAGCAAAACAAACAACTCAACACAGCGGCCGTGGCGGAGCGTCCTGTAACAGGAGGAACTGGATGGACAGATGTTACCAACAGAGACCAAATATACACACATGACAGGATTAGATACACGGCTCAGCAGACAGTATCACACAGGATAGGATTAGATACACAGCTCAGCAGACAGTATCACACAGGATAGGATTAGATACACAGCTCAGCAGACAGTACTACACAGGATAGGATTAGATACACAGCTCAGCAGACTGTATCACACAGGATAGGATTAGATACACAGCTCAGCAGACAGTATCACACATGATAGGATTAGATACACAGCTCAGCAGACAGTATCACACATGATAGGATTAGATACACAGCTCAGCAGACAGTATCACACAGGATAGGATTAGATACACAGCTCATCAGACAGTATCACACAGGATAGGATTAGATACACAGCTCAGCAGACAGTATCACACAGGATAGGATTAGATACACGGCTCAGCAGACAGTACCACACAGGAGAGGATTAGATACACGGCTCCGCAGACAGTATCACACAGGATAGGATTAGATACACAGCTCAGCAGACAGTATCACACAGGATAGGATTAGATACACAGCTCAGCAGGCAGTATCACACAGGAGAGGATTAGATACACAGCTCAGCAGACAGTATCACAGGATAGGATTAGATACACAGCTCAGCAGACAGTATCACACAGGACAGGATTAGATACACGGCTCAGCAGACAGTATCACACAGGATAGGATTAGATACACAGCTCAGCAGACTGTATCACACAGGATAGGATTAGATACACAGCTCCGCAGACAGTATTACACAGGACAGGATTAGATACACAGCTCAGCAGACAGTACCACACAGGAGAGGATTAGATACACAGCTCAGCAGGCAGTATCACACAGGATAGGATTAGATACACAGCTCGGCAGGCAGTATCACACAGGATAGGATTAGATACACGGCTCCGCAGACAGTATCACACAGGACAGGATTAGATACACAGCTCAGCAGACAGTACCACACAGGAGAGGATTAGATACACAGCTCAGCAGGCAGTATCACACAGGATAGGATTAGATACACAGCTCGGCAGGCAGTATCACACAGGATAGGATTAGATACACGGCTCCGCAGACAGTATCACACAGGATAGGATTAGATACACAGCTCAGCAGACAGTATCACACAGGATAGGATTAGATACACAGCTCAGCAGACAGTATCACACAGGATAGGATTAGATACACAGCTCAGCAGACAGTATCACACAGGAGAGGATTAGATACACGGCTCAGCAGACAGTATCACACAGGAGAGGATTAGATACACAGCTCAGCAGACAGTATCACACAGGATAGGATTAGATACACAGCTCAGCAGACAGTATCACACAGGATAGGATTAGATACACGGCTCCGCAGACAGTATCACACAGGACAGGATTAGATACACAGCTCAGCAGACAGTATTACACAGGAGAGGATTAGATACACGGCTCAGCAGACAGTATCACACAGGATAGCATTAGATACACAGCTCAGCAGACAGTATTACACAGGACAGGATTAGATACACAGCTCAGCAGACTGTATCACACAGGAGAGGATTAGATACACAGCTCCGCAGACAGTATTACACAGGACAGGATTAGATACACCGCTCAGCAGACAGTATCACACAGGAGAGGATTAGATACACAGCTCAGCAGACAGTACCACACATGATAGGATTAGATACACCGCTCAGCAGGCAGTATCACACAGGATAGCATTAGATACACAGCTCAGCAGACAGTATTACACAGGATAGGATTAGATACACGGCTCAGCAGACTGTATCACACAGGATAGCATTAGATACACAGCTCAGCAGACTGTATCACACATGATAGGTTTAGATACACAGCTCAGCAGACAGTATTACACAGGACAGGATTAGATACACAGCTCAGCAGACAGTATCACACAGGATTAGATACACGGCTCCGCAGACAGTATTACACAGGACAGGATTAGATACACAGCTCAGCAGACAGTATCACACAGGAGAGGATTAGATACAGCAGTGTATCTGGCCGGGTGCGGTCCGGAGGTATTTTGCGGTACATTCTGGGGATTTCTCGTCACATAATATGAGGGTCGCTTCCTCCATGTCTGTAATACTGGGGGGGAAGGACATTGGGACATTGCACCAGAGGATCAGAGTCGATGATCACTGCGACCCGGAACATTCTGGAAACCATCGAGGGGGTCTCTCTTCAGGAAGACGTGTATAATGGGCTCCCCGCTTAATACCCCTACTGCCCCAGTACAGGTAATGAAACTATTTGGACATTCATGTGTTAATGAGCCAGTGTTGTAAATAGAGCAGTAACGAGGTCTGTCCGCAGCTAGCCTACTTGCTGATGGTTTCCATATATATATATTTTTTGCAGGCAGTGATATGCAGGTGCCTTCGGACAATAGGCCCGTAACTCATTATTGTCCGGGACCCACCCCTTACCCTGCGTGTATCACCAAGGACGAGCTCAGCTCTGCTACATCATCCTCCAGTTACTAAAACTGCGTGGGTTTTCTTTTTTGCAGCATTTTCACGTTACGGTTAAGATGGCGGCCATCCGTCGTGTCCCCTCCCCCGCGATCTCCATGATTTCTGACCACTCCGCTATCCTATGAGATGAACGTACCGCCAGGGTCCTGTGCGGTCAGCTGACCATAGTCACGGCCGGTTCAATCCCTGACTGTTTTCTATATCTCTGCTTGCTGTCAATGAAGGAGAATATTCTTCTTTATACCTGGGGGACCCAATCCTGACCTAGTGCTTCTCACAGCTGAGGGTTTGTCACAGGTGAAGTCGGTCTAGAAAATCCTCTGTCAGGCTATAAGGCCTCATGCACACAAACACATTTGTTTTCCGTGTCCGTTCCGTTTTTTTCTTTGTGGCCCGTACTCAGAACCATTCACTTCAATGAGTCTGCAAAAAAAAAAAAAAGAAAAAATACGGAAATGACTCCGTGTGCATTCCGTATCCGTATGTCCTGCAAAAAAATTGATGTCCTATTCTTGTGTTTTGCGGTATTGTTACGATGGATCCGCAAAAAAAAAAAAAAGGATGTCACATAGATGTCATGCGGATTTTTTGCGCACTGAAAAATACATACAGTTGTGTGCATGAGCCTTTAACCTAACCAGGCCTGGTCCTGCCCAAACAACTGAGGGTTTGTTACAATGTGTCAGTGCAGATTAACCCTTGTGAGACACGGCAGCTGAATGTTTTGGCCCCGTTTGTAGTTTTTGGGGCTCATGATGTGCGAGCAGGACTAGGATGTGGCCACGAACCTCCCCTGTCTGGCCGGAGCCTGCTGCACCAGTCCTCCTTACCTTCCTAGTGACTGAATAGAATTCTAAAATGATGGTGAAGACTGACACACAGGCAGAAAACTAGCCGCTGTGAGGCAGGAGGACTGAATCTCGGTCCGTGTACCATCAGCATCACTAACGATCCTGAGCCTGTGCCCCCTCCCCCCAATCGCACCTCCTCAGATGAAGGTGAATTTGGAGAGCTTGCGCAGGTGGAGCGTTCCTCTGAAGCACATGAGTCCTTATCTCATCAGTCGCCTCCTTTATGGCAGCTGCAGGGCGGGGAATGGACCTTTGCACGATGTCGCCGGCATTTATGGAAGCGCCATCCCCACCGCTGGTGAGGTCACCTGACACGGTGCAGGGTGATCAGGCGGCGTGGTACTACAAGTTCCAGCATGTCTTGCTCTCCTTGTGTCATTGGAATGATAGGAGACCTATGTGTATATGGAGAGGGGAGGGAGGGGGCATTAGGTGGAAACGTAGGCCCCATTGATGGCGGCACATAGGCCAGATCACTTGTATGGACTGTTTCTACAATTTTCCTGCACTGGCCCCAGAGCCCTGCTCCTTCCTGGATCATGAATAGAATTCCAGAATGACAGTGAAGACTGACACAGGGAAATGAAAAGGATCAGGTGCAATTCTGTAAGGTAATGGATCTCTACAGGTCGTCTCAGGAAGCCAGGAGCAGCGGCGTGGTGGCGGCACATCGGCTAGAAGTTCCAGCGTCGGGATCGCCCCACCCCGAGCGCTTGCACAATGGCTCTGTGTAATCCTGTTAACTATTCCCCTGCCTGAGCACAGCACCAAAGTGGGATCTGGGAAAGCTGGGTGACAACCAATATGGCCACTGACGTCATGACCCAGCTTGAAACTACAGGTAGTCACCGACCACTCCCAAAAAAAGTTCTGCCCAAAACTTTCTCAACTTCTTCAATAGAGTCATCACAGCTGAGAATGGTGTGGTAGTCACCGCCATCTGGTGGGTGAAACCTGAACTGCACTGAAATAAAGCTCCAATTGCCATGCCTCTGGAGGTAAACAAGATTATATCTATTCACTGACAGCAAACAGAGATGGTGGGGGGGAAACACAAATAAACATTTTTTTCCTCCTTTTTTTACTACACTTTTTCCTTTAAAAAATGCCAGGACGTCGGGGAACGCACTCAGCGTACACCAGAGTGCATGCTCCAAATACCTGTCACATCAAGGAAGGAGGAGCGGAATCACATGTTCACATGAAGAAAGTGTAACACCCATCATAACTGCTCCAACTACAACTCTCATCATAAATCTGACCACACAGGATACTGTTGTATGACCACACGATCAAGTGACTGAAGCGGCTGCACATACAGGGAACCAGGGAGGGAAGCCGATAAATCACTGCAGATATATATTCCTGTACATAGGGGGCAGTATTATAGTAGTTATATTCTTGTACATAGGAGCAGTATTATAGTAGTTATATTCCTGTACATAGGAGGCAGTATTATAGTAGTTATATTCTTGTACATAGGAGCAGTATTATAGTAGTTATATTCTTGTACATAGGAGCAGTATTATAGTAGTTATATTCCTGTACATAGGAGCAGTATTATAGTAGTTATATTCTTGTACATAGGAGCAGTATTATAGTAGTTATATTCTTGTACATAGGAGCAGTATTATAGTAGTTATATTCTTGTATATAGGAGCAGTATTATAGTAGGTATATTCTTGTACATAGGAGCAGTATTATAGTAGTTATATCCCTTTACATAGGAGCAGTATTATAGTAGTTATATTCTTGTACATAGGAGCAGTATTATAGTAGTTATATTCTTGTACATAGGAGGCAGTATTATAGTAGTTATATTCTTGTACATAGGAGCAGTATTATAGTAGTTATATTCCTGTACATAGGAGCAGTATTATAGTAGGTATATTCTTGTACATAGGAGGCAGTATTATAGTAGTTATATTCTTGTACATAGGAGCAGTATTTTAGTAGTTATATTCCTGTACATAGGAGCAGTATTATAGTAGTTATATTCTTGTACATAGGAGGCAGTATTATAGTAGTTATATTCTTGTACATAGGGGGTAGTATTATAGTAGTTATATTCTTGCACATAGGAGGCAGTATTATAGTAGTTATATTCTTGTACATAGGAGGCAGTATTATAGTAGTTATGTTCTTGTACATAGGGGGCAGTATTATAGTAGTTATATTCTTGTACATAGGAGCAGTATTATAGTAGTTATATTCTTGTACATAGGAGCAGTATTATAGTAGTTATATTATTGTACATAGGAGCAGTATTATAGTAGTTATATTCTTGTACATAGGAGCAGTATTATAGTAGTTATATTCTTGTACATAGGAGGCAGTATTATAGTAGTTATATTCTTGTACATAGGAGGCAGTATTATAGTAGTTATATTCTTGTACATAGGAAGCAGTATTATAGTAGTTATATTCTTGTACATAGGAGCAGTATTATAGTAGTTATATCCTTGTACATAGGAGCAGTATTATAGTAGTTATATTCTTGTACATAGGATCAGTATTATAGTAGTTATAATCTTGTACATAGGAGCAGTATTATAGTAGTTATATTCTTGTACATAGGATCAGTATTATAGTAGTTATATCCTTGTACATAGGAGCAGTATTATAGTAGTTATATTCTTGTACATAGGAGCAGTATTATAGTAGTTATAATCTTGTACATAGGAGCAGTATTATAGTAGTTATATTCTTGTACATAGGAGCAGTATTATAGTAGTTATAATCTTGTACATAGGAGCAGTATTATAGTAGTTATATTCTTGTACATAGGAGCGGTATTATAGTAGTTATATTCTTGTACATAGGAGGAGTATTATAGTAGTTATATTCCTGTACATAGGGGGCAGTATTATAGTAGTTATATCCTTGTACATAGGAGCAGTATTATAGTAGTTATATTCTTGTACATAGGAGCAGTATTATAGTAGTTATAATCTTGTACATAGGAGCAGTATTATAGTAGTTATATTCTTGTACATAGGAGCAGTATTATAGTAGTTATAATCTTGTACATAGGAGCAGTATTATAGTAGTTATATTCTTGTACATAGGAGCAGTATTATAGTAGTTATATTCTTGTACATAGGAGCAGTATTATAGTAGTTATATTCTTGTACATAGGAGCAGTATTATAGTAGTTATATTCCTGTACATAGGAGCAGTATTATAGTAGTCATATTCTTGTACATAGAAGCAGTATTATAGCAGTTATATTCTTGTACATAGAAGCAGTATTATAGTAGTTATATTCTTGTACATAGGAGCAGTTATATAGCAGTTATATTCTTGTACATAGGAGGCAGTATTATAGTAGTTATATCCCTGTACATAGGAGCAGTATTATAGTAGTTATATTCTTGTACATAGGAGGCAGTATTATAGTAGTTATATTCTTGTACATAGGAGCAGTATTATAGTAGTTTTACTCTTGTACAGAGTAGTAGTAGTATTATAGTAATTATTGTCTTGTATGTAGGGGTCAGTATATTTCCCAGTCATACATACATTATGGCGAGACGTAATTTCTGGTCTGAACTCATTTTTATTTATGGAGAATCTCAGACTCGGGGAACAGTTATAGAAAATAATAGCTGATAAGATATGGACCCGATTTTGTTTTACATAGAAAACAGACAAGATGAAAGATTCTTATATTGTAAATAAATTGTTAAAAAAAATCTGGAGAAAAAAAACTTCTGTGACATAACATTATATATAAATGTGTATTTCTCTTTCTTTCACTTTACATTCTGGTATCTCTATAGAAGAATCTCTCCACCGTCTCGTTGTCGCTCGGCCCGGGGGGCACCGTACAGACCTCGCCCCCTCCTGGTTGCTGACAGTCTTGGTCCTTTATATAGAAACATATACAAATCATCTTAGGAAAATAGAAATGTCGCAGGTCACGCGCCAGGCCGTCTCCTTAAACTGTATTTTTGGTCGATTCTTCAGTTGTATATTGCTGCTGTTGTCAAGGCTCATTCAATGGGCACAAACTGGTATAATTACGCGTGTACATTCCGCCCACGGGGGACAAATATGCTCGGGACATGGCGGCTTCAGTCAATTATACCCCACTGGTAATGAACTGGTGTACCTGTCATACAAACTGGATGTATTGATGTACCTGTCACACAAACTGGATGTATTGAATGTTTGCCAGAGAGGTGGCGTACCTTGGCATGGGTAGCATTCCTAGACCTAATTTGGGGTGTTGCTTTAATACCCCAGAACCAATAAATTGATATGAAGACATTCAACTTGGCCTTGGTTCCATAAAATGGAGTTTAGAACAGAACTTCAGACACCATCGATGGTCCTCTACTTGGCAAAACACCATTATGGTGTCCACCAGATCTAAAACTTGGATGTTATTTCAAGAATCTTGGGTTATCAGACATCGAGGCACTCATGTGGCAGTCAACCAGTTTGGGTTAGTGGACCTTTCGTACCCACTGGTTTGGACTGACAGATGGTTGACAAGTGGCTTTACGAGTCATTGATGTTGACCATCACCAAGGTGTGGTGTGGCACGGGCAGTGACTGGCATCTCCGGCACAGATGTCAATGAGTTGTGGTGTGCCTGGGAGACGTCCGGCACAGTGTACAAGTGGTTGTGACATAGGTCGGCAGTGTTGGCGTACATCGGAGGTTGACGTGGTGAGTCCACCATTTTATTGGCTGTCTCTGTGGTGAAGTGAGACCGGCGGTGAGCCGATATGTCCTTTAGACAGGCACTATTTTGGAGGCGTTGCCCGTGACTCATAAGCCGGAAGGCTCCTTCAGCTGTGACGGAGTGCCGTTCATCTTCTCGTTCAGCCGGCTGACCCGATAGGACTCGTAGTGGATGTTGTGGGTTATGTCCTTCAGGTCCTGAAGGTTGGATCTATGGGAGAAGGTCAAAACATTACAGCACTCCATCTTATTAACAATCTACCTAAAGGACACCTACTTCTAGGTTAAGATGTGGGCCCAAAGCCCGAGGCTGCACTACTGATACGTATACTCATTCTGACATCAGTTTTCACATATATATTCAGTCTACTTAGGATGTAGTTAGTGATTTTTAATCCACTAAGCTCTACTAGGATGTTGGTCCTGGCTGGGTAGGTTAAAGGGGTTTTCCATTCTAAGTCATCAGCATCTGATTGGTGGGGGTCCGACTCTCAGAACCCGCGACGATCAGCGTTTGAAGAGGCTGCAATGCTGTGGTGAGTGCTCATAGCATACCAAGGACAGTGCCATACATTGTATAGTGGCTGCACTTGGTATTGCAGCCCAGGTCCATTCACTTGAATAAGACTGACCTGCACATAGGCCGTGAGGTAACCGGCTTAGAAAGAGGCTGTGGCACTTATGGGAGCACCGTGGCCTCTCCAAACAGGAGTCGGACCCTCAATTACCTGTCCTGAGGATAGGCCATCCATATCAAATTCCCTTTAACCCTTGACATACCACTCCTATACTATAGAGATGGTGGTGAATACTGTAGCCTCGCTGTCGGCCATGTTTTCTGCTTTTTACCTCTAGGACACTCGGCTCCTGTTTCGTCCACATCATTTTTTAATAAATTCAGAAAAAATAATAAAAAATTTTTTTCCTTTCTTTTTAGCTCACCTGATCAGCAAATCTCTCAGATCGGCGAATTCACAGTGCGAGGTGTTCTCCACTGCAATGAAGAGACAGAAATGTTACCTGTGGGGTGCAGGACGCTCGGGGAGTCCGGCTAGGCATGTATTCACATTCCAGTGCGATCTATAGGACTACAACTTCAAAGGATCTCCCACCTTTACATGACAAATGACCCCCTCCCCCCATAATAAAAGCCCTTTTGTGGGCGTTCCTCCTGACACAGCTGCTCTATGGGGCTCTTCTAAATCCTCCCGGCTGATCCCTCCCCCCCCCCCCCCATGAACAATGGAGGGCGGCCGGGGTCCTGGCCGTAAATGAATGCCGCCCCTCCTCTCATTATTAGAAGTAAGGAATTAATCTGGTAATGAGTTAAAGAAAAAGTTTTCGGGTTTTGACCTTCAGATGACTTTTGTGTTACTCATTCGCACATGTGAAATGGAACAGGGAAGAATTAAAATGTCACTGCGCCAAGTTTAAAGCGCCTCCCCTTATGAGTACCGGCCCTTTAAGATGGCTGTCGACATTCACATTAGGTCAGACTCCCGTGGGTGATGAATGCTTTTGGCTGGAATATCCCTTTAATCAGACATGGTTCCTCTCCGTCTCTGGATTATGAGGATTTCCGGATTATCGGATGCCAGATTACAGGAACGTCCCCATGTCGACTGCTTATGAATGGTAATCTCTATTGGTTTGGCTCTGGGGTTTTATTCAGGGAGATGTCTCCCCCCAGCACTGCGTGCTCATGTCAGGCGGCAGCTGGAAAGCCTCCATCATCGCTTGCTCTCTTCATGACCTGCCTGCACACATCCCCCTGTGATGGAGAACAGATGCAGCAGGCAGCCACCAGAGAGGGGGAGCGGGATGGACTATGGGGGGGGGGGATCAGGCATCGGCAGCCATTAATCCATAGGTGTGAGGAGGAAAGAAGCAGCTTCCATATTGAATGTGCGCTGAGCTACTATCATACTGGTCATACTGGTGATACTGGTGCCTGGAGAACATGATTATTTAACATCAGATTAGCTGTGGAATGAACGGGGAGGAGGAAGATTGACAGGGTGTCTTAGGACGCCTCACCTTCTATGATGCCCCACTTGGTCTTTCGTCCTAGGATCCTCCTGCCGTTGACCTGATGTTCCTCGTCCGTCCCTACCACGGCAAAAGGTATCTTCTCCTGCCAGAGCGAAATGCAGATCCAATTATATTACATAGTAGGCTGGGGTTATGTTACAGTGTATCAGTGCAGATAACCGCTATCAGCCCAGCAGAGAGATTTTCATAGGACTGACTACACTGATACTTTGAAACAAACTCTCAACTATGTAAAAAAAAAAAATTAAAGGATGTTTCTATTTACTGACAGCAAGCAGAGAGTGGCTATGAAGAGCTCTCTCCCTGTTCAGGCTCTGCTATAAGTCACTGTATAGGCATACGCCTGGGTGCACCACCAATGAGGCCAGGTGAGGCAGCACCAGGTTGGGGAAAGAGAGGGGCAGCCGAAGGGCCATGGAAGGGGTAAGGTTTAGGAATTGGCCGTTTCAGTTTTTGCCTCAGGCAGCAGAAAGGCTAGGTGCACCCCTGGGCATAGCCTCCCTTGTATACCGATAAATGGTGTATCCATACCCGTATTTTGCTGTTTAGTAAAGCCTCTGTGGGGTCTTCGTCCAGCTCTGGTTGGGGGTACACACTGATTCCATGGGTCTGCAGGTCCTTCCTTATCTGTAGGAGACATGTAATAGCGTTAAGGGGGCCCCTTCTTCTCACTTATAAGCCGCAGGTCATTGCTGTACAGCCAGGTGGCAGCACAGTTCAATCCACCCTGATGGACCCATACCTCAGGAGATATCTTCTATCCATTAGGCTATATTAGTGGAGGAGAAGACATATAGACTGCAGGTTCCCCACACTGGGCGCATACGGTAAGTATCCGGGTCATTCTGCATCTGACACTTACCCTCTGTTTGAACTCTTCCCTCTCTTCCAATGTGAGTGTGTCCGCTTTCGCAATGATGGGAACTACATTCACGATACGGCCTAGGCGTTTCATGAATTCGAGGTCCAGCGGTCTCAGCCTGAAGATGGGAGCAATGTAATTGAGGGAATGTTCTTAAAGTGATAATATTACCATTCTCAGAAATCAGACTGACTGTACAGTTCTTGATACTGACTGAAACAGAGTACCTGCCATTTATGGGAAACTCTGCAGTCTATAGTTATTACATGTCAAAGGACAAAGTTTTGACTGCAATGGAACCCACACCTGGGGGCGCTGTTGCATTAATGTCTATGTAAAGTAGAGCTTTTTAATGTGCTGGTGAAAAGCGGTACTGCAGGTGAGAAAATCGAGATTATATTTCCCAGTGGGATTGATGACATGGCTGACAATCAGGGATGTACCACGTCCCGTTCTGTGACTTCATGAGGTCCTAGGTACAGCCTGCCCTTCTTTTACTCTATAATATTGCTCACCAGTGGCCTGTGGGGGGGATGAAGTAGATGCAGCTGTGAATACGTGAGTCTGGAATTCTGCGTTTCCGGTTGACCAGGATCTCCTCTCTCAGGTATTTCTCATATTGCTCATGGATGTATTTAATAATTGGTTCCCAGCTAGAACATTATAGGAAATAAAAATACAATGAGATAAATGCACATCTAATACCGGTTAAGATTCAGATCCTGGTTTACAACAATTACACTGAACAAAAATATAAACACAACACTTTCGGTTTTGCTCCCATTTTGCATGAGCTGAACTCAAAGATCTGAAACATTTTCTACAGACACAGAAGACCCATTACTCTCAAATATTGTTCACAAATCTGTCTAAATCCATGTTAGTGAGCGCTTCTCCTTTGCCCAGATAATCCATCCCACCTCACAGTGGTGGCATATCCAGGCGCTGATTAGACAGCATGAATATTGCACAGGTGTGCCTTAGACTGCCCCCAATAAAAGGCCACTCTGAAATGTGCAGTCTGATCACACAGCACAATGCCACAGATGTCGCAACGTTTGAGGGAGCGTGCAATTGGCGTGCTGACTGCAGGAATGTCTACCAGAGCTGTTGCCCGTGCAATGAATGTTCATTTCTCTACCATAAGCCGTCTCCAAAGGCGTTTCAGAGAATTTGGCAGTACATCCAACCGGCCTCACAACCGCAGACCACATGTAACCACACCAGCCTAGGACCTCCACATCCAGCATGTTCACCTCCATGATCGTCTGAGACCAGCCACCCGGCAGCTGCAGCAACAGTCGGTTCGCATAACCAAAGAATTTCTGCACAAACTGTCAGAAACCGTCTCAGGGAAGCTCATCTGCTCGTCGTCCTCATCGGGGTCTGGACCTGACTGCAGTTCGTCGACGTCACCGACCTGAGTGGGAAAATGCTCACATTCGATGGCGTCTGGCACGTTGGAGAGGCGTTCTGTTCACGGATGAGCCCTGGTTTTCACTGTTCAGGGCAGATGGCAGACAGCGTGTGTGGCGTCGTGTGGGTGAGCGGTGTGCTGACGTCAACGTTGTGGATGGAGTGGCCCAAGGTGGCGGTGGGGTTATGCTATGGGCAGGTGTATGTTATGGACAACGAACACAGGGGCATTTTAGTGATGGCATTTTAAATGCACAGAGATACCGTGACGAGATCCTGAGGCCATTGTTGTGCCGTTCATCCACGACCATCGCCTCATGTTGCAGCAGGATAATGCACGGCCCCATATTGCAAGGATCTGTACACAATTCCTGGAGGCTGAAAACATCCCAGTCCTTGCACGGTCAGCATACTCACCGGACATGTCACCCACTGAGCATGTTTGGGATGCTCTGGATCGGCGTATACGACAGCGTGTTTCAGTTCCTGCCAATATTCTGCAACTTCGCAGCTATTGAAGAGGAGTGGACCACCATTCCACAGGCCACAATCAACAACCTGATCAACTCTATACCACGGAGATGTGAGGCAAATGGTGGCCACACCAGATACAGACTGGTTTTCTGACTCTCCCCAGTAAGGCAAAACTGTGCACATTTCAGAGTGGACTTTTATTGTGGGCAGTCTAAGGCACACCTGTGCAATTTTCATGCTGTCTAATCAGCACCTTGATATGTCACACCTGTGAGGTGGGATGAATTATCTCGGCAAAGGAGAAGCGCTCACTAACACAGATTTAGACAGATTTGTGAACAATATTTGAGAGTAATGGGTCTTTTGTGTATGTAGAAAATGTTTCAGATCTTTGAGTTCAGCTCATGCAAAATGGGAGCAAAACCGAAAGTGTTGCGTTTATATTTTTGATCAGTGTAGATGCATCGAGAACCATGTCTCTTAATACCTTATATCTAAAACATAGCTAACAAAGAACAAAAAAGTTCCAGACCTTTGTAGAGACCAGACCATAATAAAGTCCCTTGTTATAAATAGACTAGATCAAGATACAGGGTCAATAGCTTTTAGATAGATCTAGAACCCAAGCATCATCACTGTTACTCAAGGGTTACTCAAGACAGATCTGAGACACAGAATAACCCTTCTAGGTCAATTTACAAGCAATATAACAGTAATCCTAAAGTAAAAAATGATCATGAAGAGTAGAGAACAGGTCCCATGTAGATTTGGAACCCAGACTAATTTGCTCTAGTGCCCTAACTGCCAATCCAGAACATGTGACCTATCTTTTAACATAGTGCTAGAGCAGGTTATAGGAATCTAAGGGTAAACTGTCCTCCTGATGTTGGGGTTTACAACAGTTTTTAGTTTTTTTTAGGTACCTAAAGATTCAAGGATTGTTCTAGAGCTCTGAGTAGACGAAAAAAAAGGTGATGTCTAGAACCCTTGGGATAGTAGTAGTCATGGATTACATAGTTTATGGTTTTGCACTAGTCTCATATTATATTTGACAAAAAAATAGTAGATATAGAACCTATGGTTTGTGTGGGTCTTGATGGATCTAGAACAGAATGCCGTAATGTTAACCTTACAGTAGATGTCTAGAACACAGGCTTTAAGAGTCCTAGATGAATCTAGAACAGGCTCCAGTAACATCAGTCTCAGAGACTATTCTAAAGCTGTAGGTTGAACATTAATCCCAAAGTATATGAACATATTGTTCTAGAGTAGATGGAAAGTTCATCATACAGTACAGTATGTTATCCATGACTAATCTAGAACAAGCTATAATGACATCAGTCTCCCTGCAGCTGTAGGACCCAGGACATGCTGATTCCCGATGTGTTTAGAGTAGACATATCTAGAACAGTCTACAGTATTGTGTTTACCAGTTTTGATTGTTAATCTGATCTCCAAATCCTGGCGTGTCGATCACCGTGAGCCTCATTTCCATCCCTCTCTCCTCGATCACTGCAGGTGGACAAAGTAAAGATGGTCAATAGGATGTCTAATCTCTGAACGCTCAACCCTGTTCTATCACATCTCCATGAGGTTCCAGATCTGTATGTCCAGCACCTGATTAAAGAAGACACCTCACCTTGACTGACGGCTTTCATTTCCAAAGTTTTAGGAATCCCGGCCCCGGGAGCTTTGCGGATCACTTTTGACTTGAACAAAGTATTCACAAGTGTGGATTTGCCCAAACCGCTCTGACCTACAAACAACATGGAGAACATAAAGAGCAGCTCCGCTGATATACGGGACGGGGGGGGGGGGGGGGGGGACGACATTCTCCAAAGTATGCCCTGAAAGTTTTGACCATGATGCTTTGTGACAAAGTTCTACAGGGGTCTTGGGCAAGGAGAGCTTCTATCTCCTCCACTAGTGAGTGAGGGAATGGAAATGCGTTACATGACAGATTCTTCTCCATTCACAGCCAAAGATGGATTCAGAATTCCTAAGAGCAGAGAATTGTGGGAGCTTTGGGGGCAGTCACACAGACAGAGCTGCCAGGGGTGGAGCCAACGCCGCTGTCTGTTTCCATCAGAATTGTGAAAGCAGCCTTGGATGTGAATGGAGAAAAAAAAGCAATAGATGACTAAAATCTGTGGAGAATCAGTAAAGTATTTGAGAAGTTGAACTTTTTCTGTAGATTATAGCAAGTGAAGTCATGGTGGAGTTATCCGAAGACATGGCCCGTTTTATAGAAACTGGGGCCCTGCTTGTCAAAGTAGACGCCTTTACCACTACTTCCTTTTTTCTAGTCATTTCAGACCATAAAATACCACCATATAGTGTCAAAATAAAGCTACATATACATCCAGTATAGTACCGCCATATAGCACCCAAATGATATGCAATATATGAAAAAACGAATATAAAGAGACCACATAATACCATCATATAATGCGAAGACAACCTATATAATACTGCCATATAGTGGACAAATTATATGTGCAGAGGCTGTGGGCTGCTTGCCGGTTAGGCCTTTCGTCAACTGATCGTAGGGAACATGCACCCTCATCATCACTGGGGTACTTAAGGCACCTTCCCCTGTAGGAAGTTGCCTGAGCAACTGGTTCCTGCGAAAGTATGCTGTATTCATTTGTCTGCCTGTGTACCGACCACTGCCTGTTTACTTGACTCTGGCCCTCTACTGCCTTACCTGACCTGTGTCTGACCTCCGCATTGATCCGTTGCTGGCTGCTTTGACCTTGGATTGTTTATCTTGTACTCTGCGCCTTCCCTGACCTCTGGCCTGTCCCTGACTATGGTTCTACAACTGGTCCTGCCCATAGAGTTCCATCATGTTGTGTGAACTGGGGCCTGTCGCTCATTGCATGATGATGTGAAGCTAAGTGCTGATCACCATGATGAACACCACCATAGCATCCAATCCATTACACCTGTTGTCTTTCTAGTCAGTACACACTGGTAAAAAAAAGTGAAAGTTACTGGATGCAGATGGCAGCGTCTCCACTTTCCCTGAGCTGTGCTCTACATAACTGTGTGGCGGTATGTTGTGTAAGCGGTATAGAGATGTGGATAATGATGACTCAAAGGAAAGGAGTTCACACCATCCAGTTTTTGGATTTGTAGTGAAAGGCTGCACTCAATTAAGGTTTGAGTTTATATAGCAGGTCAGTCTCTGGATGATGATGTCATAATGAGGGCAGCGATGTCACACAGCCCATGTAGAAGGTAAGTCTGTGACTGGATGATGATGTCATAACAAGGGCAGTGAGGTCACACAGCCCATGTAGCAGGTAAGTCTGTGACTGGATGATGATGTCATAACGAGGGCAGTGAGGTCACACAGCCCATGTAGAAGGTAAGTCTGTGACTGGATGATGATGTCATAACGAGGGCAGTGAGGTCATACAGCCCATGTAGCAGGATCAGTACAGGATAAGTAATGTGTGTACACAGTGACTCAGTTCATTACTAGAGATAGATGGTGATGTCATAATGAGGGCAGTGAGGTCACACAGCCCATGTAGCAGGTAAGTCTGTGATTGGATGGTGATGTCATAATGAGGGCAGTGAGGTCACACAGCCCATGTAGAAGGTAAGTCTGTGACTGGATGATGATGTCATAACAAGGGCAGCGAGGTCACACAGCCCATGTAGCAGGTAAGTCTGTGACTGGATGATGATGTCATAATGAGGGCAGTGAGGTCACACAGCCCATGTAGAAGGTAAGTCTGTGACTGGATGATGATGTCATAACGAGGGCAGTGAGGTCACACAGCCCATGTAGCAGGTAAGTCTGTGACTGGATGATGATGTCATAATGAGGGCAGTGAGGTCACACAGCCCATGTAGAAGGTAAGTCTGTGACTGGATGATGATGTCATAACGAGGGCAGTGAGGTCACACAGCCCATGTACCAGGTAAGTCTGTGACTGGATGATGATGTCATAACGAGGGCAGTGAGGTCACACAGCCCATGTAGCAGGTAAGTCTGTGACTGGATGATGATGTCATAACGAGGGCAGTGAGGTCACACAGCCCATGTAGCAGGTAAGTCTGTGATTGGATGGTGATGTCATAATGAGGGCAGTGAGGTCACACAATCCACATGGCAGGTCAGAAGAAGTGAAATAAAAAGGGATTCGTGAGGCGCTGCACTGGATACTGAATAATGTATTAAAAATAATAAATTAAAAAAAATATATAAAAAAGATCCAAGGATAAAAACAGACAACACAAACCACTGCATTTCTCAGGTATAACATTCTCAGTTATAAATACTGGTGATCCGGAAATGCGGTCCTAAGTTTTACGTGCTATACCCTGGTATTCATGCCACCAAAATAGTATATATATTATTTGTAATATAAATTATTTAGTATCCAGTGCAACTTCCCACGAATCTCTTTTATTTCATTCTTCACATATAAAGTCTACCACTCCTTTGGATGGTCTGGCGGGAGGGGGCAGCAGCCTGGTCCCCTCTGGTGGTTTTGTCTTCTTCCGGTGTTGTGCCACCGGAAGGAACTGAGTATATGGGTGTGGGCTATTATACATCTGAGGTGTTACACTACGGGGTGCCACATATCGTATTTTCACAGATATGTAGCAGGTCAGTCTGTGAATGGATGGTGATGTCATAATGAGGGCAGCGAGGTCACAGAGTCTATGTAGCAGGTCAGCCTATGAATGGATGATGATGTCATAATAAGGGCAGTGACATCACACCATTTATGTAGCCGGTCAGTGTGTGAATGGATGATTATATTATAATGAGGGCAGTGAGGTCACAGGGTCTATGTAGTAGAATAGTCTGTGGATGGCAGTCAGCGCAGTGATGTCACACAGATGATGCAGCAGGTTAGTCTGTGACTGGATAAGGATCTTATAAGAGCAGTGAGGTCATACAGTCTCTGTAACAGCTTAGCCTTTAGATGATGATGTCATCATTAGAGCAGTGAGGACACACAGTCTCTGTAACAGCTTAGTCATTAGATAATGATGTAATCATTAGAGCAGTGAGGTCACACAGTCTATATTAGCAGGTTAGTCTGTGATTGGATGATGATGTCATCATTAGAGCAGTGAGGGTCACACAGTCCATATAAGCAGGTTAGTCTGTGATTGGATGATGATGTCATCATTAGATCAATGAGGTGACACAGTGTATGCAGCAGGTTAATCAATGGATGATGATGTCATCATTAGAGCAGTGAGGTCACACAGTCTATATTATCAGTTTAGTCTGTGATTGATGATGTCATCATTAGAAGAGTGATACCATTCTAGAACAATCAAATATGCCGTCACCCTAATCTTCACTGATAGTAACATAATGCTCAATGGTTAAATTTTGGAATAAAAAAAATGGTGTCTCTAAGAGAGAAGCAGAACATGAGAAGAGAGGCAGTGAGCGCTCGCCCGTCCTCATGTCTCTACTCACCCACCACCATGATGTTAAACTCAAAGCCGTATTTCATGGCCTTGCGCTTCATCTGGTCCAGCACGGAGTCGATGCCTACGTAGCCGAAGGGCTCCCGGCCCAGATCCTCGCACATCTTAGCGTCTTCTGCTGGTCTGACCAGGCTCGGCTCCTCCATCCTGCTGCTGCCGCTGCTCGTAGGCTCTGATCCGGGGCTGTAATCTGAACGTATAGCAAAGAGGAAGACGCCGTTAGGAGAAAACCATCAGCAGGAAAAGGAGAAATGGTGAAGACGTCTTGGTGTGATTTAACCCCTTACTTATTGCAGCCAAACCAACAGCACAAATGAAAATGAGAACAGAAATCAAAGAACTGAAGGCAGACCCAAACCATTAACCCATCCAGTGCCATGGAGGCCAGATCAATTTTTGGATATTAAGAGGAATTTTTTTAATTTATTTTTTAAATGAAGAGCTTGACTTTCTTTACATATTGTAATTTGTTAGTGATTGAAGAAGCACAAAGGACAATGAGAACAGTTGCACATGATAACACCCATCATCCAAAAATGAATTATCCTGTACTGATCCTGAGTTACATCCTGTATTATACTCCAGAGCTGTGCTCACTATTCTGCTGGTGTAGTCACTGTGTACATACATTACTTATCCTGTACTGATCCTGAGTTACATCCTGTATTATACTCCAGAGCTGCACTCACTATTCTGCTGGTGTAGTCACTGTGTACATACATTACTTATCCTGTACTGATCCTGAGTTACATCCTGTATTATACTCCAGAGCTGCACTCACTATTCTGCTGGTGCAGTCACTGTGTACATACATTACATTACTTATCCTGTACTGATCCTGAGTTACATCCTGTATTATACTCCAGAGCTGCACTCACTATTCTGCTGGTGCAGTCACTGTGTACATACATTACTTATCCTGTACTGATCCTGAGTTACATCCTGTATTATACTCCAGAGCTGCACTCACTATTCTGCAGGTGCAGTCACTGTGTACATACATTACATTACTTATCTTGTACTGATCCTGAGTTACATCCTGTATTATACTCCAGAGCTGCACTCACTATTCTGCAGGTGCAGTCACTGTGTACATACATTACTTATCCTGTACTGATCCTGAGTTACATCCTGTATTATACTCCAGAGCTGCACTCACTATTCTGCTGGTGCAGTCACTGTGTACATACATTACTTATCCTGTACTGATCCTGAGTTACATCCTGTATTATACTCCAGAGCTGCACTCACTATTCTGCTGGTGGAGTCACTGTGTACATACATTACATTACTTATCCTGTACTGATCCCGAGTTACATCCTGTATTATACTCCAGAGCTGCACTCGCTATTCTGCTGGTGGAGTCACTGTGTACATACATTACTTATCCTGTACTGATCCTCAGTTACATCCTGTATGATACTCCAGAGCTGCACTCACTATTCTGCTGGTGCAGTCACTGTGTACATACATTACTTATCCTGTACTGATCCTGAGTTACATCCTGTATTATACTCCAGAGCTGCACTCACTATTCTGCTGGTGGAGTCACTGTGTACATACATTACATTACTTATCCTGTACTGATCCTGAGTTACATCCTGTATTATACTCCAGAGCTGCACTCACTATTCTGCTGGTGGAGTCACTGTGTACATACATTACATTACTTATCCTGTACTGATCCTGAGTTACATCCTGTATTATACTCCAGAGCTGCACTCGCCATTCTGCTGGTGCAGTCGCTGTGTACATACATTACTTATCCTGTACTGATCCTCAGTTACATCCTGTATGATACTCCAGAGCTGCACTCACTATTCTGCATATACATTACATTAAATATCCTGGACTATAAAATGAAGAAGACACCTTATAATCCAGTATACATGGGGTCTTGCTGAGGTTTTTGTCCCTCTTATGTCTGGAGGTAACGAGGGAGTGACAGATAACATCCTGCTGAGTATCAATTCTTCATACCTGTTGCTAATGTCTCAGTCATGAATTTTACATAACACTGTGACACGGCTACAAGACGTCTCGGCTTATAGGGAAAGGTCGCTGTGGAACACAGTCCAACTACTGTCCCTAGAGTCACCCCATAGGTCCACATGGCTGGGGCTCTACGTGGGTTCTACCTGTGCCTCTGAATACAAATGGTCCTGCTGCTGTTCTACAGAGCTGAACATCCTATATGCAGGCACTGGATCCAGATGGAGAAAACTTCACAAACCAATGGATGCCGTTACCTTAAATGACCCCACCATTCCTCAAATTCACCAGTTTGGTGGCCCAGTCCACCCTTTGCAATCTGGACCCTTCTATACTCTGTCTATGGAGTGCACATGGTGGACAATGATGGAAATGTAGTACCAGTGGGCGGATCTTTAGACTTGACTGGTTAAGATGTTGGTCAGTGAGGTAACCAGCTCCCTCTCCTGCGCGTTTCGTCCCCTGCCATGTAAGTCTGCTTCTCTACAGCATGGTCTGGATGTGGTGCACCGCCTCCAGGCGCGCAGCACATTGCACAGTGGTGGATATTATGCGAACTGACGATTTACCGTGCTCAATTAACCCCTTCTGTCCCCCAGTGGATGCTACTGGTGTCCCCCAGAATGCATCCCGTACCAAACACACACACCTACCTCTTTTCTAATCGCTCTGAGAAATAGGGGAGCCCGCCAGACTCCTCTTCAGCAGCATGAAGACCCCAGAATCTCCCGCAGCCGTCTCCCAGGAATTGGAAATATCCAGGATTTTTTTTAAGTTTTGTTCCCGCAGTGGAAGGGGATGCGGGGTGGCTGTACCTTATGGAAGGCAAACCGGTCTCTCTCTGCCTCTCATCCCCTCTCTATAGAAGCCCCCCCACTGGGATGAGACAACAAAGACCCTGCGTTATAGGCACACGTGACTGGAATGGCAAATAATAACCCTTTAAGAGCCAATGAGGTTTGTGAGGCTCAGCAGCAGGTGCCCTCCCCTCACAGGGACCCCACTCGCTGCCACAACTTCCCAATTAACGGCCGGAGAATCAGCTCCAATTATATAAATGGGAAGTAATGGCCTGAGAGCTGCAGACGGTGACGCCACTTCAGACGGGTGTATCTGGATAAAATCTGCAGATATCTACAATGCTACACATATTAACATTGTATCCGTATTGTATCCGTATTGTATCTGTGCTGTATCCGTATTGTATCTGTATTGTATCTGTGCTGTATCCGTATTGTATCTGTATTGTATCTGTGCTGTATCCGTATTGTATCCGCATTGTATCTGTGCTGTATCCGTATTGTATCTGTATTGTATCTGTGCTGTATCCGTATTGTATCTGTATTGTATCTGTGCTGTATCCGTATTGTATCTGTGCTGTATCCGTATTGTATCTGTATTGTATCTGTGCTGTATCCGCATTGTATCTGTGCTGTATCCGTATTGTATCTGTATTGTATCTGTGCTGTATCCGTATTGTATCCGCATTGTATCTGTGCTGTATCCGTATTGTATCTGTATTGTATCTGTGCTGTATCCGTATTGTATCTGTGCTGTATCCGTATTGTATCTGTATTGTATCTGTGCTGTATCCGTATTGTATCTGTGCTGTATCCGTATTGTATCTGTATTGTATCTGTGCTGTATCCGTATTGTATCCGCATTGTATCTGTGCTGTATCCGTATTGTATCTGTATTGACTCCTAGTGTTTCAGTTGCATATTAGCCAGTTACTTTTCTTTTGTACATGAACCCTATGGATTTGTAAAGAGCTGCGGAATATGGTGGTGCTATATAAATTTTATTATTATTTATTATTATTATTGTATGTGTATCATGTCTTTATTATATCCACATTCTATCCAGGGCTGTGCAGTAATCTACATACAGGGACAAGTGTAAGGAAATTCTTCTGTAAATTTCCAAGTCTTTGTGTTTCACTTCCTAATTGTTTTCAAGATCTCTGCTTGCCTTGGGAGAATGGGAAAATTTTTGTTTGTAAGACCTTAGTCTTCTCATAGCTCAGGGTTTGTTACAATGTATCAGCCTTCACAATGAAGAAAAATTTTCTCCCCGTCTATTTCACTTTCCATGGCTTTCATTAGGAATCCGCGCCAAAGTTCAGTTTTCTTACGTGTGGATTTGAAAACGACATTGAGGTAAGAAAAGAATTGACAAGTCGATTCGTGGGCAGCCACACGTGGGTTAGGGTACGTTCACATGGAATTTTTTGTGTACCAAAAAAAAAAAAACTGATGTGGAATCCGCTTTGGATGCAGTATTTATCCCTACCTGTTTTTTTTATCCTGTCTATTTCACTAGGGAGTATGGATGTGAGTTTGACGCGGAGTCAGCACCGTGAATGAACACGCCACTTCTTAGTTCCATGGCTCTCAAAACAGCAAGCGAAAAAAAAAAAAGTTTTTCCGTTTAATTCACGCAGAGATGATTTGCGAGTCTTTTTGGTGCGGTTTTTGGGTGTGAAATCCAAGATGAAAGATCTCTGTGGGAACACACTTTTTTAGCTTGTAAATCCGCGGCAGAAATCAGCTGTCTGAACGCGCCCTAAGAGAGAACATCTCTCTCCCGTCCTGATAGTTTGGTACAATGTATCAGTGCATGTAAAATGTCTAAGATAGAGGCTTGTCTGGATACAACTGTAACAAACCCTCAGCTGTGGGCACAGTGATACCACCCATACATGACCACCCAGCTTTCCCAGATACAGATATCCGGGCTGAATGGACAGAAAAGGACGACATATTGTTACTGGGGGATCCGTTATAGAGGCAATATCCTAAGTGCATGGCAGGGACTGGGCAGTAAGTGACCCCCCACTGTGCCCACTTACCTAGCAGCCCTCGTGGAGCAGGGAGTAGAGGAGCAGGGAAGACAATGAACTTCGCACCCTCTTTATGTCACATGACAGTTATTACCTATATGATATTAGGCGTTAACCCTTGAGCTCCCCCAGTGCTGCTCAGGCCTCCTTGCAGGGAGCGGGCAGGGGGCTCTGTGTGTCTGATCCCTGCCAGCTGTGATTGAAGACGCATTTAAACACACAGTGACGTCCTATCCCGGCAACCCCTGATCATGGAGAATGGAGGCTATTCAGAGACAGCAAAACAAAGGAGCGAGCGGGGTCTGAAGCCGGGGGCCCAAATCCCAGGACAATGGGGGGAATCCTAACAGAAGGCAAACTGGGAAACAGAAGAAAGGGGGCAGCGGGGGAGACTGGGAGATTACAGGGCTGCTGAGCGGATGTATCTAAGCCTATAGTGTGTGATACCACTCATCATGTAGTGTTACCAAGATTCATTATAAAATAATCTCCACTGCTGTATCTAAGCATATCATGGATGATACTGTCTGCTGAGCCATGTATCTAAGCCCATCATACATAATACTGTCTACTAGGTCATGTATCTAAGCCTGTCAAGTGTGATACTGTCTGCTGAGCCATGTATCTAAGCCTATCATACATAATACTGTGCACTAGGTCATGTATCTAAGCCTGTCAAGTGTGATACTGTCTGCTGAGCCATGTATCTAAGCCTATCATACATAATACCGTCTACTAGGTCATGTATCTAAGCCTGTCAAGTGTGATAGTGTCTGCTGAGCCATGTATCTAAGCCTATCATACATAATACCGTCTACTAGGTCATGTATCTAAGCCTATCAAACAAAATACTGTCTACTAGGTCATGTATCTAAGCCTGTCAAGTGTGATACTATCTGCTGAGCCATGTATCTAAGCCTATCATACATAATACCGTCTACTAGGTCATGTATCTAAGCCTGTCAAGTGTGATACTATCTGCTCAGCCATGTATCTAAGCCTATCATACATAATACTGTGCACTAGGTCATGTATCTAAGCCTGTCAAGTGTGATACTGTCTGCTCAGCCATGTATCTAAGCCTATCATACATAATACTGTCTACTAGGTCATGTATCTAAGCCTGTCAAGTGTGATACTGTCTGCTGAGCCATGTATCTAAGCCTATCATACATAATACTGTCTACTAGGTCATGTATCTAAGCCTGTCAAGTGTGATACTGTCTGCTGAGCCATGTATCTAAGCCTATCATGTGTGATACTGTCTGCTGAGCCATGTATCTAATCCTATCCTGTGTGATACTGTCTGCTGAGCCATGTATCTAATCCTATCCTGTGTGATACTGTCTGCTGAGCCATGTATCTAATCCTATCCTGTGTGATACTGTCTGCTGAGCCGTGTATCTATCCCTATCATGTGTGGTACTGTCTCTTGAACTGCTCCTAAGCCTATTGTGTGATACTGTCTGCTGAGCTGTGGATCTAATCCTATCATTTTCAGAAACTACTGTGTGGTACTCCAAGACAATACCATGATACAAGATAGGTTTAGATACATGGCTAAGCAGACAGTATCACACATAACAGGCTTATAGATACATGGTTCAGCAGGCAGTATCACACATGATAGGCTTAGATACACTGGCTCAGCAGACAGTATGAAACACGACAGGCTTAGATACTTGGTTCAACAGACAGTATTACACATGACGGGCTTAGATACATTGGTTCAGCCTGATAGGCTTAGATACATGACCCAGCTGCCTGCTCTGGCTGTGGGATGTCGGTTCTTGCTTTCTCCTTCTTCGCCGCTCTCTCTTTATCTGACTTGTAGCTTTCTGTTTTCCCGCTCGCTGCCGTCGTATCTACAGAACTGCAAATTTCCCAGAAATAGTCGCAGTTTCATCTGCAACCAAGAGGCTCTGCCATGTTCCCTACACCTAGAGCTGCTGTGAGGATGTCAGTGACACTTCATGCGGCGCGGCTGACACCTCCGCTCATCAGCTGCACAAAGGAACATCTGCCTAAAATCAGTCCCGGGGTCCCTCCCAGGTTACTGTGCATCAGTCATAAAAGTAAAGAGAAAAGCTGGATGACAACCACCATGACCACCATTACAGCACCCACAAGGGTTGCCACCCAGCATTCCCTGTCTCTACAGTGACTCAGGAGTCTGGAAAAGCTGGGTGCCGGCATGTGTGGAGGTAGTGGCTGATAACACGGGGCAATAGACTGCAATCCCCTGCCTCAGTCTATCCGGATGATAACAGGGGGCAATAGACTGCAATCCCCTGCCTCAGTCTATCCGGATGATAACAGGGAGTAATAGACTGCAATCCCCTGCCCCAGCCTATCCGGATGATAACAGGGGGCAATAGACTGCAATCCTCTGCCCCAGCCTATCCGGATGATAACAGGAGGCAATAGACTGCAATCCCCTGCCCCAGCCTATCCGGATGATAACAGGGGGCAATAGACTGCAATCCCCTGCCTCAGTCTATCCGGATGATAACACGGGGCAATAGACTGCAATCCCCTGCCCCAGCCTATCCGGATGATAACAGAGAGTAATAGACTGCAATCCCCTGCCCCAGCCTATCCGGATGATAACAGGGGGCAATAGACTGCAATCCCCTGCCCCAGCCTATCCGGATGATAACAGGGGGCAATAGACTGCAATCCCCTGCCCAGCCTATCCGGATGATAACAGGGGGCAATAGACTGCAATCCCCTGCCCCAGCCTATCCGGATGATAACAGGGAGTAATAGACTGCAATCCCCTGCCCAGCCTATCCGGATGATAACAGGGGGCAATAGACTGCAATCCCCTGCCCAACCTATCCGGATGATAACAGGGGGCAATAGACTGCAATCCCCTGCCCCAGCCTATCCGGATGATAACAGGGGGCAATAGACTGCAATCCCCTGCCCAGCCTATCCGGATGATAACAGGGAGTAATAGACTGCAATCCCCTGCCCCAGCCTATCCGGATGATAACAGGAGGCAATAGACTGCAATCCCCTGCCCAGCCTATCCGGATGATAACAGGGGGCAATAGACTGCAATCCCCTGCCCCAGCCTAGCCGGATGATAACAGGGGGCAATAGACTGCAATCCCCTGCCCCAGCCTATCCGGATGATAACAGGGGGCAGTAGACTGCAATCCCCTGCCCAGCCTATCCGGATGATAACAGGGAGTAATAGACTGCAATCCCCTGCCCCAGCCTATCCGGATGATAACAGGAGGCAATAGACTGCAATCCCCTGCCCAGCCTATCCGGATGATAACAGGGGGCAATAGACTGCAATCCCCTGCCCCAGCCTATCCGGATGATAACAGGGGGCAATAGACTGCAATCCCCTGCCCCAGCCTATCCGGATGATAACAGGGGGCAGTAGACTGCAATCCCCTGCCCCAGCCTATCCGGATGATAACAGGGGGCAATAGACTGCAATCCCCTGCCCCAGCTTATCCGGATGATAACAGGAGGCAATAGACTGCAATCCTCTGCCCAGCCTATCCGGATGATAACAGGGGGCAATAGACTGCAATCCCCTGCCCCAGCCTATCCGGATGATAACAGGGGGCAATAGACTGCAATCCCCTGCCCAGCCTATCCGGATGATAACAGGGGGCAATAGACTGCAATCCCCTGCCCCAGCCTATCCGGATGATAACAGGAGGCAATAGACTGCAATCCCCTGCCCAGCCTATCCGGATGATAACAGGGGGCAATAGACTGCAATCCCCTGCCCCAGCCTATCCGGATGATAACAGGGGGCAGTAGACTGCAATCCCCTGCCCAGCCTATCCGGATGATAACAGGAGGCAATAGACTGCAATCCCCTGCCCCAGCCTATCCGGATGATAACAGGGGGCAATAGACTGCAATCCCCTGCCCAGCCTATCCGGATGATAACAGGGGGCAATAGACTGCAATCCCCTGCCCCAGCCTATCCGGATGATAACAGGGGGCAATAGACTGCAATCCCCTGCCCAGCCTATCCGGATGATAACAGGGGGCAGTAGACTGCAATCCCCTGCCCCAGCCTATCCGGATGATAACAGGGAGTAATAGACTGCAATCCCCTGCCCCAGCCTATCCGGATGATAACAGGGGGCAATAGACTGCAATCCCCTGCCCCAGCCTATCCGGATGATAACAGAGGGCAATAGACTGCAATCCCCTGCCCAGCCTATCCGGATGATAACAGGGGGCAATAGACTGCAATCCCCTGCCCCAGCCTATCCGGATGATAACAGGGAGTAATAGACTGCAATCCCCTGCCCCAGCCTATCCGGATGATAACAGGAGGCAATAGACTGCAATCCCCTGCCCCAGCCTATCCGGATGATAACAGGAGGCAATAGACTGCAATCCCCTGCCCCAGCCTATCCGGATGATAACAGAGGGCAATAGACTGCAATCCCCTGCCCAGCCTATCCGGATGATAACAGGGGGCAGTAGACTGCAATCCCCTGCCCAGCCTATCCGGATGATAACAGGGGGCAATAGACTGCAATCCCCTGCCCAGCCTATCCGGATGATAACAGGGGGCAATAGACTGCAATCCCCTGCCCAGCCTATCCGGATGATAACAGGGGGCGATAGACTGCAATCCCCTGCCCCAGCCTATCCGGATGATAACAGGGGGCAATAGATGAGGTCCCTACTCAGAATGTGCTCAGCCCTGCATCTGCCACCTCTGCGGGTGGGCGAGGCACGAGGTGTGAGGCTCATCGTCACCTCTCCTAGGAGCAGATGTCTTCTCTATTTTTGTGTCTTGTGGTCATGTAGAACATCACCGGATCCCATCAATATTCAGACAGCCCCCCAACACCGGCAGGGGGCGTCACAAGGACCTCACAGGGGGTTTACTGGAGATACGGTCTGCCGATCCATGTATCTAATCCTATCATGTGTGATACTGTCTGCTGAGCTGTGTATCTAATCCTGTCATGTGTGATACTGTCTGCTGAGCTGTGTATCTAATCCTGTCATGTGTGATACTGTCTGCTGAGCTGTGTATCTAATCCTGTCATGTGTAATACTGTCTGCTCAGCTGTGTATCTAATCCTGTCATGTGTGATACTGTCTGCTGAGCTGTGTATCTAATCCTATCCTGTGTGATACTGTCTGCTGAGCTGTGTATCTAATCCTGTCATGTGTGATACTGTCTGCTGAGCTGTGTATCTAATCCTCTCCTGTGTGATACTGTCTGCTGAGCTGTGTATCTAATCCTCTCCTGTGTGATACTGTCTGCTGATCTGTGTATCCAATCCTATCATGTGTGATACTGTCTGCTGAGATGTGTATCTAATCCTATCAGTGTGATACTGTCTGCAGAGCTGTGTATCTAATCCTATCATGTGTGATACTGTGTGCTGAGCTGTGTATCTAATCCTCTCCTGTGTGATACTGTCTGCTGATCTGTGTATCCAATCCTATCCTGTGTGATACTGTCTGCTGAGCTGTGTATCTAATCCTATCATGTGTGATACTGTCTGCTGAGCTGTGTATCTAATCCCATCACGCTCTGAATCTTGATTACGCTGCAGGTACTGTAATGTCCAGCAGAGGGAGCTGTTTCCCCATGTTATGCTCATCTACTTCAATGTGTCAGCTGGAAAGAGATACTTAGGGGACACACCCAAATGAAGCGGCTTCTAGTAGTGGGGGCTTCCACTTGGGGGGGAAGGGGAGGCCCAAATTAGTTTTGCAAATTTCTAACAAACTTTATTTTCTCATTCTTCACCATTTTAAACATTACTGTCAGCGAACAGAGACATCCTTGTTTATAGCCAGAAGCTGAACAAACCTAATACTTCTCACAGCTGAGGGTTTGCTACAAATGTATAGTTTCTAGACAGTTTTCTGTGAGCTACACAAGTCAGCAGAACCAATCTATCCCCTGTCCTTATAATTTGTTACAATGTATCAGCGCTGGTGAGATGTCATGTACTTAACTCTTTGCACAGGCTTAATACAATTCTTATAGAAGTATTAGACCAGGAAGAATGTTCCCGTTCACTGACAGCAAGCAGGAGTTTTGTCTATGGTAAGGAACTGATGCACAAGGCATATTAGACGGGGCAGTGTATCCCCAGCTGGGGTGTGCAGTGGTCCCATAAAGAGATGGGGATGCAGCGCCACCTGCTGGAAATGCCGGGTAATGCAGCTTTAGATAAAATCATTTGTGCTGTTGCCCGTAGCAACCAACGCAACGATTTTAAAATGTCAGTGGGCCTATGATGGACATATAGAGGTAAGGCCTAAGGGCAAGGACGGCCAACCTGCGGCCCTCCAGCTCTTGTAAAACTACAACTCCCACCATTCCCTGCTGTAGACTGATATCTATAGGCATGATGGGAGTTGTAGTTTTGCAACAGCTGGGGAGCCGCATGTTGGCCATCCCTGCCTAAGGCCATGCTGCCAAGATGGAGGTGGAAACTGGCGACATTGGCGCAGTCTTTAAATTTGATTATTAATGCCCCAGAACTACATGGCCATTAACAATAGAAAACTGCACCAATTCGCATTAAAATCACACGTCGGCTCGCTTTTTGGACGCAATGCACTCTGTAAAGTTCTGCGGTGGTGCTGTCCTTGGTATGGTCGGCTGGCATCGGGGTCATGCGATCTCCAGCGGCCGCCATGTGTTTAGCTGGGCCCGGCAGCCATGACGCTCAGTGATGAGGACCAGGGCTCCATACATTAAACACTGCGCAGTATTGTTATTTTACTACAATACTCCCTGCGATGCCAGATGGCGGCCATGTTTAAAAGTGTCTGACAGGAAAATATACAGCGAGGGCGCGGGCAGGAGGGGCGAGTGGAGACAAGGCCTCTTTATATCAGACTCTTCTCAGCCTCCGTTCCCACAGGCGTGAGCAAACACAGCTCCTCCATGACAAAGGCCCCGTCCTGTCTGCTGCCGCACTATCCAGACACCTCACCGCCATCGCTGGATAATGCCTCGTCCACAATGTCCTGTGTGAATGGGTGACGCTGAGGTAAACATGGCTGCCCTGAGGTGACCTACATCATGTGTGGACGCAGTGGTGTCAGAAATTGGCGCACACGGGGTTAATTAAATGTGTAAAAAATAAAATAAAATAAAACATGTTAGGAACAAAATATGTACCCCTATAAGTGACTCAACCATAGGTACCCCCATAAGTGCCTCAGCTATGTGTACCCCCATAAGTGCCTCAGCTATGTGTACCCCATAAGTGCATCATCCATCTGTACCCCCATAAGTGCCTCAGCCGCATGTACCCCCATAAGTGCCTCAACCGTAGGTACCCCTATAAGTGCCTCAGCTATAGGTACCCCTATAAGTGCATCATTCGTATGTACCCAATAAGTGCTTTAGCCATATGTACTCCTATAAGTGCCTCAGCTGTGTGTACCCTCATAAGTGCCTCAGCCATAGGTTCCCCCATAAGTGCCTAAGCTGTGTGTACCCCCATAAATGCCTCACCCATATGTACCCCCATAACTGTATCAGCCGCAGGTACACCTATAAATGCCTCAGCTGTGTGTACCCCAATAAGTGCCTCAGCCATAGGTGCCCCTATAAATGTCTCAGCTGTAGGTACCCCCATAAGTGCCCCAGCAGTAGGTACCCCATAAGTGCCTCAGCTGTAGGTACCCCCATAAATGCCTCAGCCTCATGTACCCCCATAAGTGCCTCAGCCGTAGGTTCCCCCATAAGTACCTTACCCGTATGTACCCCCATAACTGCGTCAGTTGCAGGTACCCCCATAAGTGCCTCTTCCATAGTTACGCCCATTACTCAGCTATAAGGACCACATCACTGTATAACCAGGCTGACGGGAAAGCTGGGTGACCCTGTTGGAGCTGTAATGGCGGCTGTATGTGTAGTCACCCTCTGGGAGTAATGACCGCCACTTCTGCTTAGTCACACGGTGAAACCCCCCGAACTGCCGCACAGATCTCTACATTGGCAGATTTTCCATTCAGGAGTCTGGGAAAGCTGGGTGAGTCTCGCATGGAAGGATAAACGGCAGCCATATTGATTGTGCAGAGAAAAGAGACAAGGATGAATTCAAGCTGCGAACCCCGCAGGCGCGGACAAATCCTTGTAAGGTCTCTTTAAGAAGCGCAGCTCCGGAGGCACGGAGACGTGGTGTAGACGACCCGCTCAGACAATCCGCGCCTTCCGCAGGGAATCCTCGCCTTACAGCCATGACATAAGCCAGAAGCTTAGTGACACTTCAGACACCGGGGCGTCCGAGGGCGTCAGAAGAAGGGGAAATGCTCCCATTAACCCCTAATTGTCTGGGCCCGGCCCTGCAGAGATTTTATACAGAGACCCACAGTCTGCACTCCATACAGCGTCCGCCATGATGACGGCAGAATATCTATGCGCCATTTTTGAACAATCAGACGGTCTCAGCAGATGTTGTGGGTTTGCATCCTGGTGCACGCATACGACCGCCTGAACGCCAACAATATATGCTAAAATAAATGGTAGTATGTAGAAAAATGGTGCAAACTTTGTAAATGTGAGGAGAAAAACTGCCAAAAATGGCGACCAGAGCTTTATCAAGATGGCACCGGTGGACAATAATGAGTGCAACGCATTTTGAGTCCTCTCCCTCCTCACCTTTCAGTATGATCACCTTTGTACGTCTTCTTATGGCGGATGTTGAGGAGACTAGACTAAGATGGCCGCCACGTCACAGAGCTGAGTGAATGGAGCAGTTGCTGTAGCAACCAATCAGATTCCAGCTCTCATATTTCAAAGGTGCTGTGGGAAATAAAAGCAGCGACCTGATTGGTTGCCCTCAGATCTCCCTGGGCGCCATCCATGGCGGGTTTAGTAGGATCCCGTCTGATGTGGGGTCCGGTGACCATGATGTCAGGTTCTCGGGTGCAGAAGGACCTGTCCATACGTCCACATTTCCTCACAACCTGATGACGCCATTACCCTGACCTGACAATTAGCAGCTATTACAGGCGGGCAGCTGCCTCCTCGGAATTATTACCCAGATGTCGCCCATCTGTTCTGGCGGCCCATGACCTTGACCCTCGTCTTGTCCCGTCGAGGTCTCTAGAGTTTGGGGTCACTTTAATGTCCGCCCTGAACAGCGTCTGGTGCCTCCGATGGGAGTGGACGGGAAAGTCACCTGGGATGACGCCATTTACAAACAGAGTGATAACGGGCTTAGTCCAGGCCGCTGTCACATACGTGATGTCTACACGGCAGGAGGCCTCAGGACACGGGATGCGGTGCACACGTGTGGCTGAACACACGGTACCTATGGCTGCACGATATTGAAGATAATACCTCATCTTTACCCACAATATCGGACGTCCAACCGCCATGGGAGAGGTTTCCGCTGCATGTGGATACCGAGGGACGTCATCATACCGACTGTCCCGTCCACCATCATCTCATCTCCTACAAATCATCTCCATTAGGCCTCTTGCACACAAACGTTTTTTTTTCCCGTTTCCGTTCCGTTTTTTGCGTTCCGTATACGGAACCATTCATTTCAATGGATCCTCCAAAAAAACGGGAGGTACTCCGTATGCCTCCCGTTTCCGTATTCATGTCCTATTATTGTCCGCATAGCGGACAAGGATAGTACTGTTCTATTAGGGGCCAGCTGTTCCATTCCGCAAAAAACAGAATGCACACAGACGTTATCCGTATTTTTTGCGGATCTGTTTTTTGCGGACCGCAAAGTACCGAAAAAGCCATATGGTCGTGTGAAAGAGGCCTTACACAACACGGCCAGCCTGATTGACGCGTATATCGAAGGCTACTTTCACACTTGCGACAGGCAATCTGCATGCAAACGGACAGCATTTGTAGACGGATCAGTTTCTATTTGTTTTCACATTTTTACCGGTTTGCGAAGGAGGGATCCGGCACTAATACATTTCAATGTAAATCAATGCCGGATCCGGCATTCCGGCAACTGATCCGGAATTTTGGACGGAGATAATACCGTAGCATGCTGCGGTATTTCCTCCGTCCAAAACTCAGTTCAGTGACTGAACTGATGACATCCTGAAGCATCCTGAACGGATTTCTCTCCATTCAGAATGCATGGGGATATAACTGATCAGTTCATTTCCGGTATTGAGCCCCAAGGACAGAACAGTGCCGGAAAAGAAAAACGCTAGTGTGAAAATACCCTAATCCTATCATGAGTGATATTGTCTGCTGAGCTGTGTATCTAATCCTGTCATAAGTGATACTGTCTGCTGAGCTGTGTATCTAATCCTCTCCTGTGTGATACTGTCTGCTGAGCTGTGTATCTAATCCTACGGTGTGATACTGTCTGCTGAGCTGTGTATCTAATCCTCTCCTGTGTGATACTGTCTGCAGAGCTGTGTATCTAATCCTATGGCGTGATACTGTCTGCTGAGCTGTATATCTAATCCTTTCATATGTGATACAGTCTGTTGAGCTGTGTATCTAATCCTAACATATGTGATACTGTCTGCTGAGCTGTGTATCTAATCCTATCCTGTGTGATACTGTCTGCAGAGCTGTGTATCTAATCCTATCCTGTGTGATACTGTCTGCTGAGCTGTGTATCTAATCCTATCCTGTGTGATACTGACTGCTGAGCTGTGTATCTAATCCTATCATGTGTGATACTGTCTGCTGAGCTGTGTATCTAATCCTATCCTGTGTGATACTGTCTGCTGAGCTGTGTATCTAATCCTATCCTGTGTGTTACTGTCTGCTGAGCTGTGTATCTAATCCTCTCCTGTGTGATACTGCCTGCTGAGCTGTGTATCTAATCCTCTCCTGTGTGATACTGTCTGCTGAGCTGTGTATCTAATCCTATCATGTGTGATACTGTCTGCTGAGCTGTGTATCTAATCCTATCATGAGTGATACTGACTGCTGAGCTGTGTATCTAATCCTATCCTGTGTGATACTGTCTGCTGAGCTGTGTATCTAATCCTATCCTGTGTGATACTGTCTGCTGAGCGATGTATCTAATCCTATCCTGTGTGATACTGTCTGCTGAGCCGTGTATCTAATCCTACGGTGTGATACTGCCTGCTGTGCTGTGTATCTAATCCTCTCCTGTGTGATACTGTCTGCTGAGCTGTGTATCTAATCCTATTGTGTGATACTGTCTGATGATTTTACAAGTTTTGGGGATTTTCCTTGAAAAGGGTTAATGACCAGCGGGGAGGACGTTCCATTCTCCACATGGGGGGGTCTGATGTCATCGGAGCGTTCCACTTTGCCTATCATCTGATTTCTGATGGCTCTCTCACCACTTCCAGATGTTCTCCTGACTCACTCTCTTGGCCCTTCTCCCAAAAGCAGTTAAATACGTGAGGGGCTGGAGCCTCCTCCTAATCCCGAATACAGTCCATGGAGCGCACACGATGGTCCACATTATGTCACCTTCCAGGCTCGGTGCAGGTCCCATTTCCAGCACCAGGTGGCAGCATGTCCTCAGGATCTCAGCACACAATGGTTGTCGGGGGTGTCAGGTATTGTGAAAGGAGCTGCTATATGAGGGGTCCACCGTGCACCAAGTGGTTAATGGATTCCTCCGTAGATCCCTCTTCTTCTGGATATGGCATTTTCCATCCTATGCAGGGCCTACCCTATACATCTGCGCAGCACTACTGCTCCCATCATTTCTGGCTTCGGAAAAATTCTCTTAGTCCAAATTTTGATTGCCTGTAACATATGCGCTATAGATATAATCCAGGATCATCCGCCATGTCTGCAGCTTCCTGACAATTTGCAGCGAATGCACTTTCTGACCAAAGCCTGTTTTACAATTTTTTCTTGCTGTCAGTGAATTAAAACCTGGGGGCTTTCAGCTTTGCCCTGCTTACACAGCTGCAGTTTGTTTCAATGTATCTGAGCACGTAAGAGGGCGCTATTTCTACCGCTGCAGGGGGTCAGCGACCTTCGGAGCTCCTGCTGTTGGCGAACTACAACTCCCAGCATGCTCCATTCCTTTCTGTGAGGGTTCTAAGAACAGCTGGAGTGCCGGAGGTTGCTGACCCAGGTGTTTTTAAAGCCATAGCTCGCGGTTTTCACCCCGCCATTGACAGATGTAATACAATACGCTCCGCTTTCATCCACCGGACCGGCTCGCAGCTTCGATCGTTCCCACGGCGGGTGACAGCCCCAGGTGAACGCGCTCGCCTCCTATAGATTTTGTGTCACTCATTAGTTGAGTCGCTGAGGTTTTCCCAGTGAGCGGCTTAATCTTCTATGGATCATGGGTGTGAACGCCCCGTCCGGGCTCCCCGGGGTGCAGATCTCCGCGAGGCCATGCCCCACCTCCAGGGGTAATTAGCTCCATTAGGTGGATGTGACGGTGCTAAGTGACAAATAAAGCCGGGAGATTGGTTTGTAAGACCTGTAAAATCTATTTACTTTAGGAGGGTGAATGATGGGAGAGTTTACTTACAGCAGAATGAGGGGATGATGGGAGTGCTAACTCTGAGGAGAAGCACAGACGTCCCCGGGGACGAGAACCAGCGAAAGAGTGTGAATGCGATGGAAAATACGTAGATGTACGGATGTGTATATACTGCAAACTGGGCCTGGAGGCTGTATCTGCACCGGATGTATCTAAGCCTGTCATCATGTGTGATACTGTCTGATGAGCTGTGTATCTAATCCTATCCTGTGTGATACTGTCTGCTGAGCTGTGTATCTAATCCTATCCTGTGTGATACTGTCTGCTGAGCTGTGTATCTAATCCTATCCTGTGTGATACTGTCTGCTGAGCCGTGTATCTAATCCTATCCTGTGTGATACTGTTTGCAGAGCTGTGTATCTAATCCTATCATGTGTGATACTGTCTGCTGAGCTGTGTATCTAATCCTATCATATGTGATACTGTCTGCTGAGCTGTGTATCTAATCCTATCCTGTGTGATACTGTCTGCAGAGCTGTGTATCTAATCCTATCATATGTGATACTGTCTGCTGAGCTGTGTATCTAATCCTATCCTGTGTGGTACTGTCTGCTGAGCTGTGTATCTAATCCTATCCTGTGTGATACTGCCTGCTGAGCTGTGTATCTAATCCTATCCTGTGTGATACTGTCTGCAGAGCTGTGTATCTAATCCTATCCTGTGTGATACTGCCTGCTGAGCTGTGTATCTAATCCTATCATGAGTGATACTGTCTGCAGAGCGATGTATCTAATCTTATCATGTGTGATACTATCTGCAGAGCTGTGTATCTAATCCTATCCTGTGTGATACTGTCTGCTGAGCTGTGTATCTAATCCTATCCTGTGTGATACTGCCTGCTGAGCTGTGTATCTAATCCTATCATGAGTGATACTGTCTGCAGAGCGATGTATCTAATCTTATCATGTGTGATACTATCTGCAGAGCTGTGTATCTAATCCTATCCTGTGTGATACTGTCTGCTGAGCTGTGTATCTAATCCTATCATGTGTGATACTGTCTGCTGAACTGTGTATCTAATCCTATCCTGTGTGATACTGTCTGCTGAGCTGTGTATCTAATCCTCTCCTGTGTGATACTGTCTGCTGAGCCGTGTATCTAATCCTCTCCTGTGTGATACTGTCCGCTGAGCTGTGTATCTAATCCTATCATGTGTGATACTGTCTGCTGAGCTGTGTATCTAATCCTCTCCTGTGTGATACTGTCTGCTGAGCTGTGTATCTAATCCTATCCTGTGTGATACTGTCTGCAGAGTGATATATCTAATCCTCTCCTGTGTGATACTGCCTGCTGAGCTGTGTATCTAATCCTATCCTGTGTGATACTGTCTGCTGAGCTGTGTATCTAATTCTATGTGATACTGTCTACTTAGACATATATCTAAACCTATAATGTGGTACTACGTACTGTGTATCTAAGGCCTCATGCACACGACCGTTTTTTTTTAAGGTCCGCAAAAACGGGGTCCGTAGGTCCGTGATCCGTGACCGTTTTTTCGTCCGTGGGGCTTCCTTGATTTTTGGAGGATCCACGGACATGAAAAATGAAAAAAAAATCGAAGTCAAATTTGCCATTGAAATGATAGGAAAAAACGGACACGGATCATGGACAAGGATCACGGACGCGGATGACAATCTTGTGTGCATCCGTGTTTTTTCACGGACCCATTGACTTGAATGGGTCCGTGAACCGTTGGCCGTGAAAAAAATAGGACAGGTCATATTTTTTTCACGGCCAGGAAAAACGGATCACGGATGCGGCTGCCAAACGGTGCATTTTCCGATTTTTTCCACTGACCCATTGAAAGTCAATGGGTCCGCAAAAAAAAACGGAAAACGGCACAACGGCCACGGATGCACACAACGGTCGTGTGCGGGAGGCCTAAACCTGTTTTGTGTGATCATTTTAGCTGGGTCCTGTATCTAAGCCTATCATGTGTGGTACAGTCTGTTGAGTTTGTGTATCTAAGCCTATCATGTGTGACAGAATACCGAGCTGGTGTATCATGTTGAGTCTGTCTTCTGAGATCCTGTATCTAAACCTACCACGCGGGATACTTTTGCTCGGCCAATGTAGCTAAACCTATAATGTGTGATACTGTCAGCGAGATGTCGTATCTAAGCCTAAAAGGTACGCTGTGCGCTTATGATGGCAGAGGTGTGATACTGTAAGCTGACCTGTGTATCTAAGCCTACAATACATGATTAAGGCTGCTGAGTTGGTGAATCTAAGCCCATCATGTGTGACACTGTCTACTGAGTCATGTATCTAAGCCTATCATGTTTGATACATGATCTGTGTATTTAAGACTGTGGCGTGTCTGCAGAGAAATTAGGGGTTATTTACTAATGCAAAACTGACAGAATTCGTATTGCAACTTTTTAACGCCTGTGTCGCACTCCACGTTTTTATGCCGACCTCGCCACTTGGGAGCTTGTCCCCCCCTGCATATTCTCTTGCCTTTAGGCCTCATGCACACAACTGTTTTTCGGGTCTGCATCGAGCCGCAGTTTTTGCGGCTTGGGTGCGGACCCATTCACTTCAAAGGGGCTGCAAAAGATGCGGACAGCACTCCGTGTGCTGTCCGCGTCCGTTGCTCCGTTCCAAGGCCCATGCAAAAAAAATATAACATGTCCTATTCTTGTCCGTTTTGCAGACAAGAATAGGCATGTCTACAATGGGCCGCCCATTCCGTTCTGCAAATTGCGGAAAGCACACGGGCGGCTTCCATGCACACAACAGTTGTTTTTCTCTGCGCCCATTCCGTTTTTTTGGGCTGATCGGATGGTTACCCATGCATTTCTATGGAGCTGTTAAAATTGCGGTGTAGTCAACCATTTCTTTTCTGCCCCCGCGTTTCCCGTCCGCAAAAAAAGTATTGCATGTCCTATTCTTGTCCGCAATAAACGTTTTGAGGACCCATTGAAGTCAATGAATCCGCAAAAAAATTTGGATGACCAACGGAAGCCATCCGTATGTCATCTGCATCCGTTCTTTTTTGCGGATGGTTGCTGGGAAACCTTTATAAATAAAATTTCAAGAATTACAGCCTTCAGGTTTTTTTGGCGCCCGGTAACACACACGGTAACACAACCTACAAAATTTGCGGACAAACGGAACGGATGTGGATGTAAAAAAAACAGGAACACGGATCCGCTATTTGCGGACCGCAAAAAACAACTGTCGTGTGCATGTAGCCTTAGGCCTCATGCACACGAATGTATTTTGTTTCCGTGTCGTTCCGTTTTTTTTGCGTATAGGATTCGGACCTATTCATTTCAATAGCACACCGTGTGCTGTCCGCATCAGTATGTCCATTCCGTAGCCCCGCAAAAAAAAATATAACATGTCCTATTCTTGTCCGTTTTAGGCATTGTTACAATGGATCCGCAAAAAACGGATGGCATACGGATGTCATCCGTTTCTTTTTGCGGACCGCAAAACACATACGGTCGTGTGCAGGAGGCCTTAGTGTAAAAGATGGTGAAAATTGACTCCACTTCACCTGTAAAAGGCTGATCTTTGTGAATGACCCCCACTGTGCTTAATCTTATGAGATCCTGTCTGCTGAGCCGCTGTATCTAATCCTCTCATGTGTGATAGTCTGTGAAACCCAATACTACAATCCCCATCATCTGCTTCTGATCCATCCATTTACGCGGTGGCAGACGGCGCTCTGTGTATAAATCTGCGGCTTTGTTACTGTATAAAATATCGCCCTGCGCTGTCAGCGTAAATCTTCCTCCTATAGGGAGAGGACATGATGGATGGCGGTGGAAGCTGCCGCCATGATCCCTGCAGCCAGCTGCTGACGTCTAAACGAGCATCAACCTCAATAAATCGCCCCGAACATCTCCCATCATTCTCTGCGGCCGCCATACGGCCATCTTTATTCCTAATCTTGGGATCGTCCCATACGTAGCATTCCTCCGGGAGGCCGCTCGCATCCCACCGCACGCCGTCTCCTCATTATCTAACCTCATCGCTCGGCGCCCGTCTTTCGCCACGTGACGTGATCGGCTGTCACTCTCACTCTTCCTCCAAGTCGTGCGCTCTCACTTTCCTCTGGCTGTCTCTCATCTGTCTGACCCTGCTTGTACCGCTGTCATCCCCACAAATGGTCTCTTATCCCCCGGGGTGCGAGGGTTAGCGCTCATGGCGGCTGTCAGCGCAGACTTCTAGGTATTTTCAAATTAACAAGTCATTGACTGACATGCTTCTGTCAGCGAGCTCCGCAGAGGAAAATGGATGGACATGTAAAGTGCCTGGAATCCGGCCCGCCATCGCCCTCCGTACTGTAATCATGGAGCCTGCACCTGTTTCTACATGTACGGCTGGAAATACCTAGAGCCGCCAAGCCGCATTCTTCCAAGACCGTGTGCGAGGAGCAGATGAAGTCTGACGGGGTAGAAGTTGGCGACCGGTACCGGGAACATACATGGACACCTAAGAAACCCAGGCGTGATAGAAAAATGGAATAACTTCTGAGGTGCCTCCTTCTAAACATCGCTTAAATCCAAAGTCGCACAATGAAGGACTCAAGGTTTATAGAGTTATAATCCACGACTTCTACTAGGCCCTCACTAGCCAGAACATTGTGATGATGCCTGCGCCTCGCCATCTGTGGTTAAAGACCATGCCAGGGTAGAAAAAAGCATAAAAGGAATAAATTTAATCATTGCTAAATGAGAGAGAGGATAGAATATCCTACCATCAAACAGCCTCCTGGGCTCAGCCTCACTCGCCACTAGGGGGCGCCTCATAGAAAGACAACCACTAGTTCTAATGCTCACCATCCTGCTTAATAAAGATGACATTTACATCATTATAGCAGGAATCAGCTGCTCGCAGGACATTCCTCCTGCACAAAGTGGGGTTTATGTTTAGAAATTGCCCTGAAAAACTAATTATAAAAATAATACCATGTATATCCCATGTATACAAGAGTATAATTACTATAATACTGCTCCTATGTACAAAAATATAACTACTATAATATTTATCCTATATACAAGAATATAACTACTGTAATACTTCTCCTATGTACAAGAATATAACTACTATAATACTGCCTCCTATGTACAAGAATATAACTACTATAATACTGCTCCTATGTACAAGGATATAACTACTATAATACTGCCTCCTATGTACAAGAATATAACTACTATAATACTGCCTCCTATGTACAAGAATATAACTACTATAATACTGCCTCCTATGTACAAGAATATAACTACTATAATACTGCCTCCTATGTACAAGAATATAACTACTATAATACTGCTCCTATGTACAAGGATATAACTACTATAATACTGCTCCTATGTACAAGGATATAACTACTATAATACTGCCTCCTATGTACAAGAATATAACTACTATAATACTGCTCCTATGTACAATAATATAACTGCTATAATACTGCTCATGTGTACAAGAATATAGCTACTATAATACTGCCCCTATGTACAAGAATATAACTACTATAATACTGCTCCTATGTACAAGAATATAACTACTATAATACTGCTCATGTGTACAAGAATATAGCTACTATAATACTGCCCCTATGTACAAGAATATAACTACTATAATACTGCTCCTATGTACAAGAATATAACTACTATAATACTGCTCCTATGTACAAGAATATAACTACTATAATACTGCTCCTATGTACAAGAATATAACTACTATAATACTGCCTCCTATGTACAAGAATATAACTACTATAATACTGCCTCCTATGTACAAGAATATAACTACTATAATACTGCTCCTATGTACAAGGATATAACTACTATAATACTGCTCCTATGTACAAGGATATAACTACTATAATACTGCCTCCTATGTACAAGAATATAACTACTATAATACTGCTCCTATGTACAAGAATATAACTACTATAATACTGCTCATGTGTACAAGAATATAGCTACTATAATACTGCCCCTATGTACAAGAATATAACTACTATAATACTGCTCCTATGTACAAGAATATAACTACTATAATACTGCTCCTATGTACAAGAATATAACTACTACTATAATACTGCCTCCTATGTACAAGAATATAACTACTATAATACTGCCTCCTATGTACAAGACTATAACTACTATAATACTGCCTCCTATGTACAAGAATATAACTACTATAACACTGCCTCCTATGTACAAGAATATAACTACTATAATACTGCTCCTATGTACAAGAATATAACTACTATAATACTGCCTCCTATGTACAAGACTATAACTACTATAATACTGCCTCCTATGTACAAGAATATAACTACTATAACACTGCCTCCTATGTACAAGAATATATCTACTATAATACTGCTCCTATGTACAAGAATATAACTACTATAATACTGCTCCTATGTACAAGAATAGAACTACCATAATAGTGCTCCTAGTATATAACTACTATAATTCTTCCTTCTTTTTCCCCAATTTTTTTGCTCCTTTTTATGTATTGATCGCCTTTAACTTTTTACTTGCTGGTACCATTTAATATTTTTATTCTGGGGAGGAGCAGGAATGACTGGAATGAATCGGTCAGGGGTGACGTTTGCAGAAGCTGTCGTTTTTCTAGCGTGCAGTAGATGTCCCAGAATGCTCTGCAGCAGGGACAATACCTGGGTGCTGTAATTGTGTGACATACAATAAGTGGGGGTTGTTTGTACAGCTGCAGTGGGTGTCAGGTCTTTCTCACTCACAGATAAGTCCTCTGTAATAATAAACATGGGGCTTTGTATAATGACCGCTACGCTCTCACTGATGGATGGGGCCGTCACCAATATATTGATCACCTATTGACACAAACGGGCACAAGTTTCAAGGTGATCCTAAGATCCTGAGATACTATACATGCGCCCAGAGAAGGACTGACACTACATAAAGGGCTTGATAATTTTGATTTGCTACTACCCAAAGGTCACTTAAGTGGTTTGACTCCACTCCTGGGACCATCCCAGCAGCAAGACAGTACACTTATACTAACTGGCGTCTATGGGGGGCCTCATGGGCACTGCCACTGGGTCAGCCAGAGAGATGGGAGCCTGAGGGGTCCAAGGTAGACAACCTCTCTCGTGTCATGGAGATGGAGAATGGGTGGGTTAATACGACAATGGTCCTTAGCTGGTGTGGAGCTGGATTCTTTAGACCTGGCATCTGTGATGCCTACAGGTCTATCCTACCCATTAGATCTGAAAGAACCCAACTACCATGATGCCCTTTGGTGGACATCCCCTTCAACTAGTTCATAGCTTTTGATTCCCAGCTAGATTAGCTGTGTTTATTTTTGATGGCCCTCTGCCCATACCCCTGCTTTTAGTTATATTCAGGTACTATAAGCCTTATGAGCCAACCTAGAAATGCACCAAGAGTCAGTGCCCTACATGGACTGGTCATCTTCATATGGAGACCCTGATGTCCTCACTCCAGCTTCCATAGAACATTTGTCAGCTAGGTGAAGTTTGGAGCACGTAGCTGCCCCCTCTTCTTCTGCTCACTTTTCCCCTTTCCCCTCATAGGCCCAGGAGACAATCTGAAGCAAGAGATGCCGTCCTGTGCCAAGCCAGAAGAGGAGGGGGGCTAGATAGATGAGCAGGAGTAATACCTCACCCTCCCTTCCCCAAAACTGGGAGAGTCGCCAGCAGTTGTTCTCTAAATAAGCAGGTCTGGGCTTGCCCCCCTTTGACTCACCACGACCCCCCCCCCCCCCTCGTTCCTTTCCTTCTTGTCAATTTTTAAAGGAACCTTCCAAGCTCATTTTCAGTACACTTTGGAGGGGTCACTCGAGTTTATTCCTACAGCCAAGATTTTTAGAGGGTACTTGGAACATTTCTGTTGCCCAACAGATACTATAATGTCCCTGGGGTCTACATTCATTGGTTGGTCGGTCATAATTTGAGGTGTTGATGGGCGATGAGGTCACCTCTGAGTGCCGTGACTCACTCCTGTAATTATTTTCTGCTTAACAGTGAAAACCATGTTGCGTGTTATACAATACAAGAGCCAGATACAAGTCTGTATACATCTCCACATGACATTATTACTATTCATAGAGAATGTTGGAGATCTCAAGACCACCCCGAGCTGCACCATTACCATACTATACATAGGTTTCTTACCTTCCAATATGGAATCTGTGACCTGTAATTTTTCTTCCACCAAGTTCTGTGAAACATCTTCTTCCTTACACGACACCATCAAGGGGACTTCTGGCGGTACCTTCAGCTTGGGTTCACTGCAAAGGCAATGATTGAGTGAGGGAACACCATTCCCAGATTCTTCCAATAGCTTCTGCTTTTGCTGGTCATCATGTACATTAGATATGGAGGTCATATGTCCATTTCCTTGTAATCTGCTTGAGGAGGAGGACTTTTCATTGGTGGCTGTTTCTTGTACACTCTTTATAAGATCAGCTACACGACCTGCTGACTTTTCAATGACTGTGTCTTCTCGAACAGACTGACCTTGTAAAATATCATTATCGGATTTATTAAAGGAGTTGGCCCTCTGCATCATGGAACGGAGCCTCTCTGTTGATGAATTTATTTCTGAAGGCTTCACATTATTGACATGGTTTGATTCTTGCCCAAATTCTTCATGTTGGTGTGCTTGCATCAAAATGCCTGAAATGGGTGGAACTTGGTTGATAAAGTTATTGGCGCTTGATGTCCTCCCTCCTGATATGATCTGAGGTTGACTTTTGAAGGACACTTCTGTCTTCTCCTTGGCTGAATGAGAAGATACAGTAGGTATGGAGTGGAGGTTGACTCTTAGTTGTGTCCGTGGCAATGGTCTGTTAAGCTGCTCTGGACCAGAACCATTAGATCTTCCAACAGAGCTTTGCAGAGACAATGGGAACTTCTGAAGAGTGGCTGGTTGGACAGGTCCAAAAACTGGAGAAGGAGAAGGTGAGGAAGTCAAGCTGCAGTTGAGAGGTGTACATTCAGTAGGTGGTGACGAAGATGAAGAAGAGGAAAATGAAGGCTCGCGACTAATCGATGTGGCGTTCCTAGACAGAGGACGTTTGTAATCTGGTGATGGCGAACTCCATCCCTCTGATGGTGGATATCCAGCATCTGGGGAAGGAACCAGGTCAGGAATCTGGTCTTCAGCAATATGTAGATCTAAAGATGGCAAAGAACCATGGTTATTGGAAGGCATTGGCACCAGACGGACTCCGGGGCGCTCAATCTCAGAATGAAATACACTTCCATGGGAGGAAAATTTTTTCAGGACTGGGCTGGGTACATTTGGGACTGTGATACCAGAGCCAACAGATGTCTGAGTAGGACGGAGTGATTGGAAAGGTTTCGTTGGAAGAGTACACTCTAGGCTGGATGAGGAGCTGTGGAGACTTTCACTGTCACTGCCTTGTGCAGAAGACGAAAAGCCACTGGGGTGAAGTCGAGTTTGGAATGAAGAAACACGGGTGAGGCCTGCTGTTCCATTGGCTTTAGCCATTTGCATGGTCCCACGGTTAAAGGACAAGCTGCTGGTGATCCTGGATTTTAGAACAGGACTCTGGGATGGACTACAGCTCGAACTAATGCGGATACGGGACTGATAGAGTGGCTGGTGGGATCCTGTGGATATCTGGCTGTCCCCATTGCTTGTTCGTGTCACAGAAGGTTGACTTGGACTGAAGGGAGACGTAAGCGGAGAAGTTGAGGAAAACACAGGGGTGTCATCAATGTCCTCCATGTCAAAAGATCTTTTCAAAGCTGTAGAGAAAATAAAAGATTGGTTAAGGTACCATCAAAATAATTATAAAAATATGTGGCGCTGTACATATTATCTTGAAATTTACACCTGTTTTTGGTGTAGAAAATGACCTAAATCTACGCCAGCAAGGGAGCTGGCGTAGATTTATTCTTCTTGAGCAGCAGCTGGATAATGCGCTTAGGTTATGTAGAGGCCCGAGCCTCAACATAACATAGGCGTATCAAACAGAAGTGTTTATAACAGGGACCCTAGTGGAGAACCATACTAAGACTATGGGTGTACATGTCTACAGATTACACATGGCAACCAGCAGCATTGTAAATTCAGCTCTAGATATGAAGTAAAAGCTGATAGAAAGTTATTGAACATTTTAGGTTCAGATTTGGGAGGGACAAACCCCACATACAAGTTTGACTTATCCAGATCATCATAGTTGGGTATCTCATATGGTCCCCATCTTATTCCATTTCTAGTTGACTTCACATTAGACATCCTCTAGTGTCCATCACATGGACTTATATTTTTTTTTTATACTTTAGACTAACATCAGCAGAACCTGGATTGGGCATGTTGAATTCACCATGCCCAAGCCACTGTTCTTATTGGATTTCTAAGGTTTCATCTTAGATTCTAGATCAAAATGATGGTCCTACATATACTTTCTATTCTCCTGCTTTTCGATACATTGGCCATTCTTAGTTGCTTGTTTTGGTCAACAGAAGCAATTGATTTGCCCATTGTATTCCAATTCTGAATCAGTTTGTCTTTGTGACTTTCCTCGTGACCTTATTTGGAGAACACCAATGTAGAAACTTCCGGATACAGTACAACACGAACACCTTTGTAGACCATGTCTATGACACAAGATTTATTATCATCAGACAGAAGACTCAAAGAACAGAACAGCAATTATGAAGACAGGAAAAGAAGACCTTCAACTTGGAGAAGAACATCAGGCTCCACATGGACCATACTAAGTCACTCCATATACGGACTTATCATAAATGGGGACAGCAGCCAAAAACCTGACTTAATAACATTGTAACTCTGAACTCCCAGAAAACCCACAATATCCTTTATCCATTAAAGGTAGGAACAATGAGGGTCTGTGTCGGAGGAATGTAGGAAGCCGCCGCACAGCTGTACTGCACACGTCTGTCAGCTCCCCAGTCACAGCCCCTTCACTGAGATGTTGGGTCCTCTGTATAAATAGATTAAACCCCACAGAGCGGGGACAAATTGTGTTCAGGGCTTGTAATGCATCCAGAAAGAAGGGGGGGGGGGGTTAGTTTACTTTAGGACATAGCTCCTGGGTAAAACAAATATGATTAAGGCCTCCTGCACACGACCATAGGTGTCCTGTTGCCGCATTTGCAGATCCGCAATACACTGCCACCGTTCTGTGTGCAGTCCGCATCATGGATGCGGACCCATTCTCTTTAATGGGTCAGCAAATCCGAAGATGCTGAATGGTGTGGTACGGAAGAACGGAACCCTACGGAAGCACTACGGAGTGCTTCCATGGGGTTTCGTCCCGTATTTCCGTATGTCCTATCTTTTTGTGGAATGGCCGGATCGCGGACCCATTAAAGTGAACGGGTCCGCGATCCGCTGCGGGGATCGCGGCTGCCCCACGGTCGGTGTTCGTTGCATTGCGGGCCGCAGCACAGCCACGGGGCGCACATGTTTGTGTGCAGGAGGCCTAAGAGAGAAGAGATAGATAGATAAAGTTTCTTCATATACTTTGGTCTCCAATTCCTCTGAATCTTCAAGATTTCTGCTTGCTGTAATTGAATGAGAAGACTGATTATACTGTATTTAGAGAATGGAAACTCTTTATGACTTAATCCTTCTCAGAGCTGAGGGTTTGTTACAATGCATCTGGGCATTGAGTATAATGCACACTGTGTATCTCAGGGCGGTGAGGGTGGATTGATGGCCGTATGAAGGATTCATGATGGGAGGCGACAGCAAGCGCCTCCTGGTGCTGCCTCTCCGTGGGTCACTATCTGATGCCATATATTTTACTAAACATTGCCCTCCCTGCCCCCCAGCAGATGATGGAAGAGGTCACATACAAACACGTGAGCACGCGGAGCCCCATCATCTTCACTGCTCACGTGCTCACCAGTGCAGTGTGTCCATAGGATGTACAATCTCTGCCATCTCACCTGACTCCTCTGTGCTGCTGTGGGACTCTGTGATCTCCCACTTATCCCCATTCTTTTCTTCACTTCATGACACTGTCTCTGGCCTCCCACAGGATTAGCACACCTCTCCTGACATACTCTGCGCTGCTGAAGACTCAGTTTCTTCCACTATGTAACTGTCAACCCTCAACTCCAACATAAAACTCCCCCCCCCCCCAAAAAAAATCAATATACCGCTCTCCTGAAATACTATGTGCTGCTGTCAATGCATTATACAGCAATAATGCACTGCACCAAAAAGATGCTGAAGGTGAAATATCTGTAGACCAGGCATGCTTAACCTGCGGCCCTCCAGCTGTTGCAAAACTAAAACTCCCATAATTCCCTGACAGCCTACAGCTATCATCCTACAGAAGGGCATCGTGGAAGTTGTAGTTTGACAACAGCTGGAGGGCCGCAGGTTGAGCATCCCTGCTGTAGACGACACAAGGATATGTGATATACACAGATAACTTATTGCAGCTTATATGGGGGGCACTGTTGCATTGATGTCTATGGAAAGTACTGGTGTGGCAGTGGTGATAGGTGGTACTGCAAGAAAAGTTTCATGCCAGTTAAAAACTTTAAAAACTTGAGGTAGCACATGACGCCAGCAGGATCAAATCCCACCATGTCCATAACTACTACAGCTGCCTGAGAAGTGAGCATTTATCTTCGGCAGATTAATACCCCGATTAATGCCCTGGACACCCAATAACTCGCCCTCCATGGCCATTATAGATGCATATTTGTTGGTATGAACGTCAATGTTTAAAGGAAATCTCTGTAACTCTAGATGGCGGAACAGATGCCCAGAAGAAAATAAACTTTATCACAGACTTCCATTTGCCTCCAGACATAAAAGGAACAAAAAAGAAAAGAGGAACTAAACAATTACATCAATTGTGCCCAAAAATGTCTACCCCTAGGGCACTCAGACATATGGCTGCCAGGTCCCACCACCTCCAAAGTTAGACCGCCATTCTATGGAGTGAACATTAGGAACGTGCGTGTAATTAACCACTTCGTCTCTCAATAGTTGGGAAGAAGAAAAAAAAATCACCAATATACCGAACTGAACTCCCATACACCACGTTGTTTCCTTATGTATCAGTTATCTAGACTCTTCGCTCACCAAAAGGTTCACCAAGTAGGACCTCAGAGGGGATCTCAAAAAGTATTTTTGAAATCTCTCTGAATGATAGTTGTATCACAAGGTTTTGGGTATCTTATGGGTTGCCAATGGTGATGCCATCTCGTCCTGACATGGTCAGTGTGGTGGAACGCTCAACATGGGTTTATCTGAGGTGCTCAAAATTCCCATTAAAGTCCTAAAACAAAGAAGCTTCCTATGAACCTGACCTAAAGGCTGGCCATGGACTGTAATAAATATATATTATGATGGCCTCCTCCTCCACGAACATTGTCCCCCAATAAATTCAACCCATTCGGGCTTAGGCCGTACATGGCCCCAGGAGCAGGACATATGGTCTTCTCCTCATCCACCATGGTTAATGACACAAGAGAGGAGCAGAGGTCCCAGAATGACCCTTTTAGCCCCACTTATGGCTTGTGAGGAAGTGAATTAAGGCCGTCTGGGCAGGATCACTTTCTAGCAAGGAGAAACTCCAGAGCTGACATTCGACTTATCCTCTACTTCCTGAGAGGAGATGGTGGTGGAGGCTCCAGACGAGACCTCCTGTCAGTGGGGAGCCATGCTTTACATTACACTCAGCGGGCGAGGATGATGGGTGATCATCCCTGATCATCTGTCGAATTTCAAATAACAGGAAGTGGAGCTGCTGGAATTCAGGAAAAAAAGGAAGAGGACCCGACGCGTTTTGGTTCCATTATGAACTGACAGGAAACGGATCAGACAGATGGAAAATGGACACAGCTCACATTGGTTATAGAGCACAATGTAGGAAAAATGTATAGGGTTGCCTTGGACGCTCAGCTCGTCTCAATCACTAGGCCCACATTCTACGAAACCATCTTCCAGGTAGATGAAGGTGAACCCTGGGATAATCATTAGGATCCTGTCACCATGGCCCTGGTTGTCATATGGGATCTCAGAGAAGTTCATGGTCACATCAAAGGTCCTGAGATGATTCCTATCACTTGTAGTAATGATGATAAGCGGCGCGGCGTTCTTCTGATGTGGAGCGGCTTTAATATGAGGTTTATAATTTGTCATTACGTAGTAAGACAAGCAGACGTTACATTCCCACGGCTGCCGGGGGATGTGTGTGGTTCTTTAAGAATGTATTGCACAGGAAAATCTTAGATACACAGGTTCCTCAGACAGTATCACACATCATAGGTTTAGATACAGCATCTCAACAGACATGATCACTCAGGATAGTCTTAGATACACTGGCTCAGAAGATAGTAAGTTTAGATATACAGATTCCACAGGTACAGTACCATACAGATATTGTGGCTGAGATAAACAGCTCAGTAGACAGTATTACACATCAAGGGCTTAGATACACTAGATGCCTGGCAGACAGGGCAGTATCACACATGATAGGCTTAGACACACAGTCTCTGCAGCATAGTATCACACATGAAAACTAAGATACATTGGCTCATCAGACAGAATCACACATGACATGCTTAGATACACAGCTCAGTAAACAGTATCACACATGACATGCTTAGATACACAGCTCAGTAAACAGTATCACACATGACAGGCTTAGATACACAGCTCAGTAAACAGTATCACACATGACAGGCTTAGATACACAGCTCAGTAAACAGTATCACACATGACAGGTTTAGATACATGGCTCAGCAGACAGTATCATACATGATAGGATTAGATGCAGGGGCTAAGCAGACAGTATCACAGGATAGGCTTAGATACACTGGCTCAGCAGGCAGTATCAAACAACATAGACTTAGATACAGGGACTCTGTGGTCCAGTGCTGTGTTATCTTAGCCTTTCTGTATCTATAGCTCCACTTTGATGTCTGGAGGATCACAGGCCAGGCTGGTGGGATGGTTGGAGTTTTCTGTCCTTTTGCTGGCTGTGACCTCCTCCTCCTCCTCTTCACCATCTGTTCCCTGCCTTCAATCAGATCTTATCAGAGGTTTCTCAGAAGGGGTTTATTTCCCAGCTAATTGTTTATCTGGAGACTTTGCCCCTGAGACCCCCAGAGAATAGGAGGAACAGCATTGTTACATTGTAGCAGAAGCTGGATACATATGGCCGATAGAAACATTTAAAGGGGACCTGCCGCTCAGACAAGATCTTCATCGGAGAATCAAATCCCATGGCTGAAGGGTCCGCCGCTGGGAATCCCCTTAATTTACTAATAGTTACACCGCATATACTCAGATGAGGAAGTCCGAAGACCTTTTATCACAGTGCTGACCATGTCCAACACCATGAATTCGGGTACAGAGCTTCATATACATAGAGTCTGTCTGTCTGCAGCCTGCTGCCACCACTAGGGGGAGCTCATCACATAATGTTTTATAATTCAGTTTAAAGAAGCACTCCAGCATTTTTTTGGTATTCTTTTTTTCTCCTCTGATATGATTCCCCTAATGCAAATTACATTTCCAATAATACACACAACCCATCCAGACAGTATAGAGAGATGGTTTTTGTCAGGGGAGATCAGGGTGAGGCTGCATAAACAGGCAGCTTGAGTAGGGGGAGGGCAGTGTGAAGCCACATCTCATGGGAATACATTGGACATTCTGCACACAGCACTCACTCACATATAGTAGAGACAGATACTGTGAGCCAGGGGAGAGCAGTGTAAAATGGCATGTCATGGAAATACACTGGACATTCTGCACACAGCACTCACATATAGTAGAGACAGGCAGTGTAAGCCAGGAACAGCAGCAGGGGCGTAACTACCATAACGGCAGACCATGCGACTGCTTTGGGGCCCAGTCTTAGTTGGAATTATCTCATCTTCTACTGAAAGTAAAAACTTGGTCAGGACTCTACGCTCTAAAGGAACAACTTTTAGCAAATGAGGCAGTGGAAAAATGGCCCAAGGGTCATTGAAAAGGATTTAGGCAGAAACCCTTCTATCCTGTGTGGGGGGCCTGGTTTTATCCCTGCTATGGGGCCCTTACTTTACTACGTACACCACTGGACAGCAGTATGAATTACACTGAACATTCTGCACACAGCACTAACATATAGTAGAAACTGGCAGTGTGAGTCAGGGGAGAACAGTATTAAGCCAGATCTTATTGGAATACACTGGACATTCTGCACACAGCACTCACATATAGTATAACAAGTAGTAGTACTCTATTCACGGAGGGACATATATAGGAACAAGGAGGGTGAAGATTAGTGGGGAAGGGAAGAATATGAGAGCTCCCAGAAGAGATTTAATAGGTTATGATGTAATCCTGTAATACCCAGGAAATCAGCTACACAGGAGAGACTGACAACCTTTGTACATAAGAGAGCAAGATCTGAGCTGGTAGTCAGAGATCACATGACACAGCTGCCCATAAATAAGGAGTTTGAAAATGTAAGGATGCAGCTGAGCTGGAATTATGATTAATTAGTATTATATGTTAGAAATAAAATCACAGACTGTTTTTTTTAATGTATACAACATACAGTAAGCCCCTGAGCTCCCTCTAGTGGTGGCTAGTGGTGGTTAATTCTTTAATTAGCAGGTTATTGTCCAAATGAATACAGCTACATCTACAAAATCTATTTAGTGAAGCATTATCCAGGCAATATTAGTCCACAGAACTTCTATTCATAGCACCTCACAACACAGACAGAAGTTTGTGCTCCAGAGCTGCTCTCCCTACAGGAAGTTGTAATCACAGTTAACTATTTGAGACTACGGAGAACTGTCTTTTGTCACCCAATCACCAATAAATATAGTAAGGGTGGGAAGACAGTATAGGGCCCCAATGTATAAACTGTATACAGGCCCCTTACTCTCCACGATAGAGCCCCCCTCCCACTATAGGTCTCTACATCTACCAGTAATTGTGGAGCCATGATATTCATGGTATGCTCAGCCCCTGACACGCAAACAGACAGTAGGTCTAATTGAAGGTGACTGGGCCCCTGTCTCACTGTACGTTACAAAGATGATATGTCCGCCCCCACCCTTCTCTGCTGTCTTCCCCCTTCCAGTCTAGTGTACGTTACCTCCATGGCCATGGCCTTGTGCTTTCTATGTCTACTCAGACACAAGAGGCAGCCAGTCCTGTACTGAGGTATTGACATCCACATGGCAGCCCACATGCCCTAATGACAGATAATGTCTATGATTTTATAAAAATACCTTCTTGAGTAACAAGATCTCCATCTCCTAGTATTATTTATTGCTCCCACCTGTGGTTTCTGCTGCGGCGCATTTTCCTCGAGTCTAAAAATAAGACTTTTATTATTCATGAAAGAAAATGTTCTTAAAAAAAGGAGCACTAACAAGTTTGGGGCTTGTGAGGACATCTGGGTGGCCTGAAATATCCCCGCCGGGGGCTCAGCGCTGCCGCGAAGCGGACAGCATAAAATATAAATGAAACTTTCTGCATTCTCCAGCCCAGGCCGAATTCCCTGCCCCCAAAGTGCCAACACCTTTGGGGGTGGAGTGGCCACTTACTAATAATTTCCAGGTCTTAAAGTTAAAAATCTGATTAATATAGCAGTGTGAGACTTATTAATCAGATTTTTTGGAAAAATACATTAGTATAGGGACAAGTCCTCACCCCTTCACTTGACCTGAGTCATCCGAGACAGGCTGGTTGTGCTGTCAGAGAGCTGACTCGGCAGTAGACATACCACGCTGTCCCTCATCTTACTCTGCGGTATTAGGCCTCATGCACACGGCCGTGCTGTTTTTTGCGGTCCACAAACCGCGGATCCGCAAAAAAAACAGAAGCCGCCCGTGTTGCCTTCCGCAATTTGCGGAACGGAACGGGCGCCGGCAATATAAATGCCTATTCTTGTCCGCAAAGCGCGGACAAGAATAGGACATGTTATATTTTTTTAGCGGGGCTGCGGAACGGAGTGCTGTCCGCATCTTTTGTGGCCCCATTGAAGTGAACGGGTCCGCATCCGAGCCGCCAAAACGGAGGCTCGGATGCGGACCCAAACAACGGTCGTGTACATGAGGCTTTAATAAGATTTTTTTTTAGGAGAAATGGAAGAAATGATCATGAGGACTCATTCAGTTAGGTCCATATATGTTAGGACACTAAAACATATTCAAGTCATAGTTATATAATGGACATAAAGTCCAGACTTTTAGCTTTCATTTGAGGGTATCCACATTAAAATTGGATGAAGGATTTAGGAGTTTCAGCTCCTTTACATGTGGCACCCTGTTTTTAAAGGGACCAAAAGTAATTGGACAATTGACTCCAAGGCTGTGTTCATGGGAAGGTGTGGGCAATTCCTTCATCATTTCATTCTCAATTAAGCACATAAAAGGCCTGGAGTTGATTTGAGGTGCGGTGCTTGCATTTTGAAGATTTTGCTGAGAAGTAAACATGAGGTCAAAGGAGCTCTCCATGCAGGTGAAACAAGCCGTTCTTCATCTGTGAAAACAGAAAAAAACCTAGACTATTAGGAATGGAAAAATCTACAGTTTGGTACATCCTGAGGAAGAAAGCCCTGGTGACCTCAACAATGCAAAAAGACCTGGACGCCCCCGGAAGACAACAGTGGAGGATGATCTCAGAATAATTACCATGGTGAAGACAAGCCCCTTCACAACAGCCGACCAAGTGAGCAACACTCTCCGGGATATAGGCGTATCAATATCCAAATCTACCATAGAGAGAAGACTGTAGAAGGCTTCACTGCACGGTGCAGCCACTCATCAGCCTCAAGAATAAGAAGGCTAGATAGATTGGACTTTGCTAAAAAAAAACATCTGGAAGCACACTTCTGGAAGCACATTCTTTATACAGATGAAACCAAGATCAACCTCTACCAGAATGATGGAAAGAAAGAAGTATGGTGAAGGCTCGGTACAACTCATGATCCACAGCATACCACATCATCTGTAGAACACGGCGGAGGCAGGGTGATGCTTGGGCATGCATGGCTGCCAGTGGCCCCGGGGCCCTAGTGTTTATTGATGATGTGACGCAGGACAGAAGCAGCCGGATGAATCCTGGGGTTTTCAGAGACAGACTGCGCTCAAATCCAGCCAAACTGATTGGTCTGGGTTCCAAAATACAGATGGACAATGACCCAAAACATAAAGCCAAAGCGATCCAGGAGTCTATTAAAGCAAAGAAGTGGAATATTCCTGAATGGCCGAGTCTCCGGATCTGAACCCAATAGAGCATTTCACTTGTTAAAGACTAAACTTCAGACAGAAAAGCCACAAACAAACAGCAACTGAAAACCGCGGCAGTAAATGCCGAGCATTAAAAGGAGGCAACACAGCGTCTGGTGATGTCCATGAGGTCAAGACTTCAGGCAGTCATTGCCAACAAGGGGGGTTCAAATAAGTATTAGAAATTAGCATTTCATTTACAATTATTTCATTTGTCCGATTACTTTTGAACCCCTGAAGTGAAGGGATTGAGTTTAAAAAATGCTTTGGTTCCTCACATTTTTATGCAATCATTTTGTTCGACCGACTGAATTAAAGCTGAAAGTCTGAACTTCACCTTTTGTTCAAAATCCACTGTGGTGATGTACAGGACAAAGGTTGGAAACATGTTGTCTCTGTCCAAATACATATGGACCTAACTGTATAATCACTACTATGGATAGTTCTGAGAGGCTGGCTCAGGGTCCGGGGCTGAGGCCGGGCGACATGTCCACACAAGCCCACTCACACCAGGTTCTTAGGAAACAAAATGATCACCTGGAATTCCAAAGAGCAGCTCCTTATAATCACCTCGGAAGGTGTGGGAGGAGAAAAGGGTCAGAGGTGATCTGAACTCGGATGAGGCGAAAGGTGCTGTGAAGATATGGGTGACACTGGCTGGATTTAGTCATAGTTTGAAGGGTCGGTCCATGTAAGATATAATAATACCAATAACAAGGCCTCAGCAGGAAGTATCACACGTAATAGAATTAGATCGTATTGGTCATGACAGGCTTAGACACTCTGTTCAGTGGACATCACACATGATAGAATTAGGTACACTAGTTCAGCAGACTGTATCACACATGACAGGCTTAGATACAGCAGCTCAGCAGATGGTATCACACTCTGGTCAGTGCTGTGGCTATAAATATGACGGAGGGACAGATGAGAACCCAGCAGTGATTGACGAGCGATGAGGAGACGCTTATCTCTAGTAGGAGACATGTTATCCACATTCATCACTGGCCCATACCTACATGGACACACAAGCTCTGACAGGTTTCAAGAAAATTAGGTTTTGTAGAACCACAAGTCTCAGCATTCAGAGCCGTATGTCGCAGCACTCAAGCCAAGCTCCTGGGGAAGATAAATTATCAAAATGGCTCCATTTCATAATAATGACAGATTGGGGAGGTCTGGGACTATGAGGACCACAGCTGCAGGACTCTGACCCGTATAACCTCCCAGCCACTTCATAAATAACTCAGTGGTCATCTCTGACAAGCCGCTGCAAATGAATTGGGGACGTGAGCCGTAAAGGGAAAATGCTAAAAGTTATTGCATTTCAATTATGACTTCTCACCGCCGTTAATTATAGCTCAGAGGTGGAAGTTCAAACATGAAAGTAGCCACAAGAGGGGGAGGCGAGAGATGGTAGACCCTGTCCGGGAAGTGCGGCAAACAGGATGCTATGAAAACCTTCCTAGATACCGCAGGTTGTTGCCAGTGGTACATTCCAACTTTAGTGTGTGTAGGGGGGTCCATCAACAGTCTAAGGCCCCTTTCACACGGGCGAGATTTCCGCGCGGGTGCAATGCACTGAATCCGGACCCATTCACTTCTATGGGGCTGTGCACATGAGCGGTGATTTTCACGCATCACTTGTGCGTTGCGTGAAAATCGCAGCATGCTCCTCTTTGTGAGTGAATAGGGCTGCATGAAAATTGCAAGCATCCGCAAGCAAGTACGGATGCGGTGCGATTTTCACGCACGGTTGCTAGGAGACGATTGGGATGGAGACCCGATTATTATTATTTTCCCTTATAACATGGTTATAAAGGAAAATAATAGCATTCTTGATACAGAATGCTTAGTACAATAGCGCTGGAGGGGTTAAAATAAATAAATAATTTAACTCACCTTAATCCACTTGTTTGCGCAGCCGGCATCTCTTCTGTCTTCATCTTTGCTGTGTGCAGGAAAAGGACCTGTGGTGACGTGACTACGCTTATCACATGGTCCGTCACGTGATCCATCACCATGGTAAAATATCATGTGATGGGCCATGTGATGAGCGCAGTGACGTCATCAAAGGTCCTATTCCTTAAAGAAAAAGACAGAAGAGAAGCCGGGCTGTGCGAGCAAGTGGATTAAGGTGAGTTAAATTTTTATTTAATTTTTTTAACCCCTCCAGCACTATTGTACTATGCATTCTGTATTAAGAATGCTATTATTTTCCCTTATAACCATGTTATAAGGGAAAACAATACAATCTACACAACCCCGATCCCAAACCCAACTTCTGTGAATAAGTTCGGGTTTGGGTACCAAACATGGCAATTTTTCTCACGCACGTGCAAAACGTTTTGCACTCGCGCAGAAAAATTGCGCATTTTCCCGCAACGCACCACATCTTATCCGGGCCAAAAACATGACGCCCGTGTGAAAGAGGCCTAATGCCTATGGGACCAGGTAGACCGAAAAGTGCATTATTGTTGACATTTAATGTGTATGGGCCCTTTAAAATTATAATAATTCCCAACTTTTTTTAAAACTAATATAACATGACAGCATAGTAGCCCCATCCTCTTTTAGTTCACTGCTAAAACTACCTTGAGCCAGATGTGGTTGTAGTAATCAGATTTCTCTAAAATGCTTTGAGATGGAGACCCAGCTTTATAAATGACTAAAAACAGGATCAGTGGTGAAAACATCAGTCATGTTCTAGGCATGGGTGACATATATCATCTCACTCGACACTAGTAATCAGATTTTTCTAAAAATACATTGACATTGAGAACACCTATAAGCTTTCAAGTGAATAACCAACGGATTGTTTCTAAAAACTTCAGTTATTTTCCAGGCAGGAGTAACATATATCATCTCAGGTGGCAATAGTAATCAGATTTTTTTTTTTAAATACAGTGAGATGTTGGACTTGAGCAGGATCAATGCTGAAAACCTCAGTTACTTCAAAGGTGTGGGTGACATCTTAGGTGGTATTAGTGATCAGATTTTTCTGGAAAAAATATGGAGAACTCCCAAGGTTTATAATTACTTAAAACAGGCAAATTTCTGAAAATCTTAGTTGCACAGGTGACATTTTTAATCCCAAGGGGCACTAGTAATCAGATTTTTCTAAAAAATAAAAAATAAATAGATGTATATGGAAAACTCTTAAAGCTTTTTTTAAGAACAGAGTCATTACTAAAAACCTCACTAATTTTCCTGACGAAGATGACATATCTCATCTCAGACTGCACTAGTAATCAGATTTTTATGAAGATACAGTAAGAGGGAGAACCCCACAAAACTTTCAAATGACTAAAAACAGGATAATTTCTCTCTCTCCTTTGACAGGCGTGGATGACATTTTTTCCAAGGATAAAAATGTTAAGATATCTCATTTCAAAGGCATCTGTTTCTTAGAGGCCATTCCTATGGCAGCAAGACAGTTTAGCAGAATTATGGCTGAGGATTTCCGAGGTTCTGCATGTTCCCTGTCTATATATTGTCTATACTTGCATAACTGTTAATCCAATACATACCTTTAAGCGACTTCAAAAGAGATACTCAATGTGCACATGGCTGAGCGCACACCTTGTGTTGACAGGAGGTGAAGGGTACTCTGTAGGTGAGTCCAGTGTTTACCAATTACATTGTCATAAAGTTTATATAAATCATGGAAATAAGGCATTGTTCTCCTTTGATGAGGCCATTGTGAGGGGGGTAAATGTGATAGCGGTGGGGGGCAGATTAGATAGTGGAGGTTATGCACTTCAGGGAAAGAGATGGAGGCTATGAGATAAGGATAAGATTGTAAGATAGAGACTGTCAGTCAGCTGCTCTGCCCTAGAGTGGTACAAAGTGACGATCATCAATCAGTCAAGCAAAACCTAGCAGATATGGTCCAAACATGGACGTTCTTTAAGAGGACATCTTCAATATGGGAGCACTCCTGAAAATTATATTGTCTGAAACCTCAGTTTTCAGTGGAATCAGCTTATCATCTAATGTGCATGGCCTCCCAACTGCCCCAATGGCGCATGTTGAGATGGGGCAGTTGAATTTCAACATGCCCGATCCTTTTGTTCTTGAAGTGATAAGCTGCCACCACAGATGTCTGTCATCAGCTATCTTGCCACTTCCGGAGAGATAGCTGTTGGATAAATAAGCATTCAGCCAACAGGGATCTCATGTGTATGTCCAACCTAAGGCTTGGTTGAAGTCCTGCCAAGCCACCTTGACCATTTCTTTACCCTCAGTTCAATAGGAGATGAGCAACGTAATCAGACTAGTTGCTAGAGACTTGCAGTCTGACACTTGCAGTCTGACAAGGACTGTGGTTGTAAGGCAATGTACCTATAGCAACCAGACCATCATATATAATTATGGATTGTGTCTGTTCTGCAAGCAAAGATTTGGGAAAAGCTTGGCAACAATTACCATGTCATTCTTCATTTCAACTTGCATTATTAATCAGATTTTTCTAGAAAATTTTAAAATTGGTTTAATTCTAGGGAAACTACAAGGCAAGTCTCCATCAACACATTGTTCCCTATGGCCATCCTCGAGAGGTGTAACTCTGCAGAAATTGGCAGTTGCACCCAAGACTTGGTGCCTTATGGGGCCCAGTGGCCTAATTAGTCGTGACCTCTCTGCCCCAGCAGAAAATATGGCTCAACACCTCAGAAAGATGTCAGCTGAATGCTTGTTCTGCTGGCAGCTATTCCTCTGGATTCCACCCTCTCATACACATGTTCAGCCAAGTCGAGTATGCATGTGTTCTCAATCTTGATGGCTACACAGTCCTATTGTTGAAATTCGAAGTTTTTCCTGTAATTGTTCATGTAATGTCTGTGTATGGAGCCTCACAAGGTTTGTTGTTGCAGTGTAATATGCAGAATCTGATGGGAACAAGAATCCTACAGGTTGATTAACAGTAGCTTTGTCTGTCCTCCAGCTCTATAGAAATTAAATTTGGAGGTTATGAGTTCTCTGATGACTATGTGTAGTCTAAGGCTAACCACATGCAAGTTGAATCTACGCTCCAGTCCACTGAGAAATGGACCAAGCACCTACAAGATAAGGGAAGCACTAGACACTTTCTACCATGCCGAAAAATCTCCATAAGATGCCACATAGACAGTGGACCATCAATGACCTTTCAAGGACTTTGACCAACAATTTTCAAGTCCATTTTCCATTGATCAAAGGTCCATCTCTTGGGGTCTACTGGTTGTCCTTGTGGAGATCCAGCTGGTGTAGAGAAAGCTCATATGTCCCATGTCACCTTAAGATCTTCCTTATGACAGTGGCCAAACTTAGCTTAGAGCAGCTATTGTGGGGTTAACACTAAGAAGAACATGAAGTTTCACATGGAACATCAGAGATCAGAGAACGCAGATTACAGAACAGATGATAAACTCAAAAGAAAACCAATTATAGCTCCAGCTGAGATATAGGCTTCATCCCATGACTTCTCTGAGACTGCTTCATGAAAAGCCTGAGAGACGCGCCTTTAGTCCCGGAGAGACAGCCAGAAGATGTTATCGGACAGTCATTCCAGTTTTGCAGTGGGGTAGAGAGAGTCAGGAGGAATACAATCCCTCTGTTTAACATGGGAAGCCAACCATGGAGAGTCCGCAGCTAAAGTCTCTCGATAACATCTTCTTCCCATTCTGTCCCAACAATGGTTACCAGGGACCTTCATGAGAGGAACCTGGAGGCGAGTGGAATAATGAAAAGACAGAAGGGAAAGTGGGTCAATGAGAGGACAAGAAGTAAAAGTCACTCTGGAGGTAGCTTTGTTTTATACATCTGCCTGGAAATTTGAGGTCACTCGAGCCGGTGTCAAGTCCTCCAATCAGCCAAAGTGTCACAAGCCTCTAACCCTACACCACAATCCTACACCGTGATCAAGAAGAACACACACATTCCATACCTGCCAACATATGAAGCCTCATGTGTGGGACATAATACATTTCAACTGCAGATCCACCCATAGACCTCCTAAAATGTCCACTTTGGGGCACACTTTCATAAACAACACCCCCTTTTAGAAAGTGGTGACATTATCTCAATAGGAGGCACCCAATCAAGCCTGTATACCAAAGTAAATGTATCTAAATGGAAGTTACTATGGTCATACATACACAAGGAGAAAGAGCACCGAGCATTGGTTGGTCCTTTTACCATTACTTCTTGTTGGTGAGAACATACGCAGGACTACCTACTAGAGAGGGACTATGTTTTTGGCAAAGAGGTACGAAATTGGCCAAAGTGTCATGGTAAAGGAAAAGTACAAGTTACAATAGTAGAGGACTCATTTGCTATGGAGTTAATCACTTCTATCTAGTCCACCGGTAGTCACTCCAAGAGTCATGCAGTCGATAGGCAGCCATAAGAAGTACAGTCTATAAAGTATACTAAAGAAGGAAACCAGACTAGTTGAGTTGTCCAGAAAGATTCTGGTTCTGGACTATGTGAGATGACACCTTGGATGATAAGCACAGTCTAGGAAGAACTCCTGTCCAAATATATTCAGTCATTGTCAAAATATAATTCACTTCACGTCTTCTCATTTGCTTATTTGACACAAGAACTTGGCTTTTCTCAGCATCTGATCAAGATTTGGGCAGAGGAACCTAAAATTTCTGGAACAAATAAGTGATTTCTCGCACATTAAACATCTGAAGGTCTAAAGCCTGAGGCTTGTCTCCTGGGGGATTCCGATGATAACATGGTTTTCGCCAGGTACTGTGATGTCATGGAGACTTTGCATGGATTCAGATCACTATACATGTCAATATCAAGAATATGTGTGAACATTGATGTGGATGGGGATTTGAATCATGACAGAACTTTAGACCATCTTACTGTAGGTAGGTGACTCTGAGGTAATACAAATTTATTGCTGGCTTATTAATTCAAGGGTGGGACATGGAAAGGGACTGCTGCACGTTTTACACACCCCAATGCTGTCAGTGACATCCCTCAAATCTGATTCCTTCTCTGGTTTGAATGTCAACAGGTTAAGTCAATGGCACCAGTCCCAAATCCCTCTTAATCCTGCCCCAGAGCGTTAGCTTTCACAAGTCAGCGACCCCTTCGGAAGAGAGCTCAGTCCTGGCCTGCAACTCCCATGATCCTCAGCGAAAGACACCACTTCAAATATACTAAGCATGCCTACTCAGGAGGGCGTCCCCCATTCTTATAGTTCCTTTTAGGTGTGGATAATCTGGAACTGACAGCAAGATAAAGGCCAGGATATAGATGACTGCGGAATGAGTGGCGCGCGCCAATCTGAGCCATCTCGGCTGAATGTTTGGAGAGGAATTTCTGGAGATCTTTGAGACATCCCAACCAAGCTGATCCAAGATGGGCAACCAGTTAGCTAAATAAGCATTGAATTGGGGCACCACAAGGAGACTTCTATGTTGTTGATGGACCCAATTGCTGTATGGGATTCTTCACCCTGGATGTGAACCTCAAGGGAACCACCGTCCCATTAAACATTTCTGACCATCCAAGCATTGAGTGACCCATGAGCCCTGCCATATTTAAAGTTGTTGGTTTTGTAATGGGACCCCATAGATACTAGTAAAGCCACACACTTACCATATGTTGTATGCAGGCTACACTCACTCATATAACAATCAGTGCCATTTGTGTGCACTGCGCCAAATGTATCTCATGTAGACACTGAGATTTCGGCACTTTCTAAAAGACTCTTGGGCTTAGTTCCAGCAGTGAAGGGGTTACAGTAGAAAGTAATTATGAAGGAAGCTGAACATTCTTCTCTGCAGTTTTCCCCTGTCCAGCATCAGATTACACCTGGATATTTACCTGTATCTCCCCCTCCCTTCCCCCAACCACCCTCTGCCACACTCTCTGAGCAGGCACCATTGCTGCAGACTGAAAACTATGAAATGCGGGTTGGGGCCCAATTTATCGATCCCCGGTCCCAAGGTCCAATTAAGGTGCCTACATTCAACCACGCCATAAAGCTGTTGCAAAAACACCCACATGCCCCGAACGCCTCAGCCCTGTTTTCAGCAACACAGGATATGTCAGGGACAGAAGGGCTGTGGGTTCCATCAGAATCGATCGAAAGGTCTCATTTCGGTGGCCAGCTGTTTCTCCTACGTGGCAAAGGGCCCTTTGAGCAAGTGAAAGTCTTGGGTGACTTTTTTGCTGTTTTTGAGTTGCACTAGACTTTTTACCTTTAAGATAAAAGGTCCAACAAATCCAAATAGTTTAGAAATTTGCATATTTTTTGGTTATGCGATAATCAAGCTTTATTGAGATAAATCTGGTCACCTGAGATGAAGCGTGATGTGGTCTCACATCTATAAATAATGGGGGAGGGGGTTAGGAGATTTGTCATCACACTATTAATGGTCCTCCTAATCTCCTCATACATTAAAAGTCTTGTAAAGTCACCGAATTACAAGAGATTAGCAGCAGCTTCACCGCACATTGCAATTGTACGCATCGGATGACCCTAATTACAATGTAACGCACGACCTGTCTCCGGAACGGATCACACACATGAGAGCCATGTTTAGATCATGTTCTTTCATATGTGATGTTGTCTTCACGGTAGTGGAAGAGTCTGAGGTTTCTCTATAATCCTGTAACGTGTTTTGTCTCCACATTCTTATCTCTAGTCTAATACATCCCACTCCTCACGTGTTCACCAAGAAGTGCGATGGTTTATATTGTCCATGTTATTACAGAGTCAACTTTCACAGGCTAACACATCCATAATAATGCTCATTCGGGACGGTGGCAGCATAGGTAATATCACCGTGTATGGCCATCATCGTGGTTTACATGGACGCTCTTATGCCTATCCTTGTGTAACTGATTGTAAACCTGAATTTCTAAAAATCTGATTACTAATGCCGGCTGAAAGAGATGGAATAACTGCTGTCAAACTGCTTCTACTCTTCTCTCCAGACTCTGAGCTGATCCGCTGGGTTGTTAGGCAGCATTTTCCCAACAACCAGTCTAAAGACAGCAGACAGATCCCACCAAACATAACTGGAGGGATCTCCCCCTAGAAAAATCTAATGTCTATGGCCAAACATCTGTGGCACAGTATAGGACATACTCCTTAGCATGGCTGTAATTGGTGACGGTAACGATAGAATTGTTTTCCATAGTGGTCACCAGCTGATGTAGCAACTCAAAGAGCAGCTGCCATTTTCAGCAGATGTCCAGACATGTTGGGCTGATGACATCACTGGAGAGATCTTGTGATGTGCTCTTTACTTGGCTTATTTTTAGAACTTGTTTAAGTACACGATTTATTACCTGAAAGTCCCATGGCAGGATTTATGAGATAATAAACCTCCCTGCATAAACAGATCATCAGTCACTTACAAAATCTGATTAATAAAGCTGAGTGAGAAAGATAAAAGTCTGGTTTGTTTACCCAAACCACCCTGATTTTGGCCCTTAGTGCCAATTTTAGCTTGAACTTGCTGGTTGCTAGGTATATGCTGAGATGCTACCTGACAACGCTATTGGAAAGGCTGTTATTGCTAGGCAGAGCAACTAAACTGTGAAGGAACTGTTCACCTTGAAGATGTTTAATCACCATGGTGACAGCAGAGAAGGGGAAGAGCAGCTGGTGGGGGTCACATCATGCCGTTGCTCATCTCAGCCTGCAGTATTAATCAGATTTTTAAAAAAATGACATGGATAACCATTTAAAGTCATTTTATCTCACCTTGATCAAGGCTAGATTGTGGCCCAGGAAAGGTAACAATTCTAGGGCCCTTCTCGATGGGTATGATGGGTCGTCTCTTGTCTGGCACACACAACTATAGACAGTATGTGTCCCCTTGTACCGCTGGCCCTGACATCTTGAAGTATTGTGGAAGCTCAGGATGTCAACAGTCTTTGATCTATTTGTAGAGGCTCCTTGTACTGTCTTGTGACTATTTTTCTCTCCAAGATCAACAAAAAGAAGGAAAATCACAGACTCCATCTTGTTAACAAACTGAGATGGCGTGCTGAAGTATTCTGGGTAAGGGGCTCCAGCAGGAATCCATGTACTGAAAATGGTACATCCCACCATCAATAAAGGCGTAAAACAAAATTCATATTCATTACTTTATGTCATCTATTTATCTGCCAGGGAATGACCGGGGACCAAAATGTTCCATCCATGTCACAGGCGGTATGAGGATAGCTAAAGCAGGACTCGTGTGAGAGTGACATGCGTGGAATGAAATATTGGGGAATGGAGATATTGGGAAGTGGAGTAGCCCTTTAAATGTAGTAATACCATTAAATTAAAAGGTATACGATAATCTACATGACCATAAGAAATGCTTGGTTAATAGATGGCACACCTATAGATCATACCTAATAGATCATTGTTAATTACAGTATAATTAGTGTCTAAATGTCTTGTCAAACCTTCCAAAGGCTCATATGGCTATAGATGAATATAAGGAAAAAGCAGTGTACACTGCCACACATGGTAGAGAGACACCTAGGTGACAGAACTAGCACTACTAAACCTTGAATATCAATGCTTGGCCTTATGAAGTGTGGAGGGCAGGCCATAGATCCACCCCTGGGGTGGGCTTCTAATTAAGGTAATTCTAATAATCCCCAATTCATTATCCACTTGAAACCGCGTCATTTAGTTTACAGTAGTCATTACAGGTTCTGAATAAAACATTGTACTTCTCATTGAGGGGGGAGGGACAACGAATTACAAGAGATTGCTCTCGCTTCTCTGGCCAATGCCTGGAGGCCATCTTTCCTGACTGGCCCTTCACGACCCTGGCTTATCATCAGTGAATTGTATGGAGATAGAGGACGCCTCATATTTCTACAGGACAGTAGCTACCAACCTGTAACTCTCTAGCAGCTGCAAAACTCCCAGCATGCCCTCACAGCCTCAGGCCAACAACTGAGGCTTAGGGTTGCCCAAAGGGTCTTCAAACCCGACTATAGACATCTAAAGTACAAGGATTAGGTCTGGACCATCTATAGGATCTATACACATGTTGCGTAGAAGCGAGGCTCTACCCAGGCAGCATTGCCTGCAAGTCTCTCTGTTTTAGCTGGTTCTCCACAAGAAGAACCATTACCCTCCAATACAAGAATGAAGACTCACAAAGAACTCACAATGGTCCAGAATTTTATACTAACATGATAATTGGAAAGTTCTTCCTCAAGTTGTATCGTAATCCCTTCATATTATTGGTCTTAATGGGAGTATCCGATAACTGGTCAAACTGAACCGATATAGAGCGAGGAGAATGTCAATGACTGAGGAAGATTCTTTCAATTCATATAGGATCTGTACCGTAAAGGATTTTGGTAGCAAGAAGAGAGTTGTGTAAAGAAGTTTGGATATGTGGACTACCAGAAGACCTTACACCTATTTATACCTATACTGTGTCAGAGGTCTTAGAGGAGCCCTGTAGGAAAAGCCAAAATTGGGCACTGTTTGTAGTCGATCCAAGCCTTCACAAAGCAGAACTTTTAACCAGGCCTCCATAATTTTGCTCCCTCCCCCCAATTTGCTGTTATTTTAGTGCACCCACTGCAGGTTCCTTCTGTTCCCCACATTGGCCATCAGGGGGAGATTTGGGACACTTCCATACTCATTATGGATCAGGTCCTGGTGGTTTGGCCCGCTTTCATCTAATGTCTATCAAGTGGCAGGCTAAAAGTGGGCAACCATAAGGTAGCTACTACCGTGTGAACCTGTGTGACCCCGTTACTATAAAGTTAGAGGTAATTACTGGTTTGGGATATGGGAAAATCACTTGGAAGATCGCCTTTTGTTATGATGGTAACGGCACAATGTTGGGAATGAAGTTGTTAAATCATGTTGCTTTTGCCAACATTCCTCATATGAATTGAGCATGAAAAAGTAGGGAGGGAAAAGTCCCATCCTCCACCCTAATCAATTCAGTATTATCACTGCCATAAAACAGGTCCTAATAGGTAGGAGGCAAGTAAGATCTTGTGCTGGAGGGAACGTGTGCCCAACGATTCCCCTCACTCAGCAGCATGTCACCTCCAAGGAATGTTCACCCCCTTGTAGACAGATCCACGTCCTCTCAGGAGGATGAGGGTTTTCTTCTTCTCCTTATTTGGGTTGTTTCTTTTTAGGGTGCACGCTATGGTAAAATGTTGGATAAGCGGAAGACTTGGGTCATCAGAAGGTTCTCCAGCTCATCTCTGGTCTCTGAACATACCCTGCATGTTTGGACTATTAGATTTCCTCTTAATTTGGCACTTGGACTAAATATTCTGATGCTAAATTATCAGGAATGCTGAAATAATGTAGAATGCGTTCAGCATGGTGGTATTAACAAAGCCCAGGAAGGCCTGGTTGTGGACATCATCTCCTGGAGTAGGGATCCTGAATAGTGTTCCGAAGAGATAACAGCCGGAGATCTGGACTTGAGACAGGGAATGGCAGTGGTCCAAATGAAATGGAAGATAATAGAGAATAGGGTAGAATTCCTGGGCAGAACATATAGGAAGAGAAGGGTAGGGAAACTGGACAGTCAAAGAAAGACAGGGAACCTAAACAGGCAAGAAGAGAAAGGCAGGGATCTGAGCCATGTAGTAAAAGAAGAGGGATAGGGGGCATGTAGGAAGAGGATAGGTATTCAGGACAGTTAGAAAGTGGACAGGGATCTTGCACATGTAGACAGAGAAGGATAATGATTCTAGGCCAACAGCAGGGACCTAGGACAGGTAGAAAGAAAAGGGCAGGAATCCCGGACAGGTAAGAAAACAAGGACAGAGATTCTAGACTAATATAGAAGAGCAGGGACCCTGGACAGGTAGGAAGAGAAGGGCAGGGAGGAAAAGAAGAACAGATTTTCTAGACCGATAGAGAAGGGAAGGGTTCCTGGACAGTTGGGAAGAGAATAGAGAAGGGCAGGGATTTGAGGACTGGTAGGAAGAGAAGGGCAGGTATTCTAGACAGATTGGGAAAGGCAGGGATCCCGGACAGGTAAGAAAACAAGGACAGGAATTCTGGACTGATAGAAAAGGGCATGGTTTTAGGACAGTTAGAAGAGAAGGGCAGGGATCGTGGACAGGGAGGAAGAGAAGGGCAGGGATCTGGGATAGGTAGGAAGGGAAAAAGATAGAGAAGGGCAGGGATCCTAGGCAGGCAAAGAGAGAAGGTGAGGGGTCCAGGACATGTAGGCAGAGAAGGTTATGGACCCTGAAGATTTGCGGATGAAGGCAGGGGCAGACCAGTATATTATTATTATTATTATTTATTATTTAAGCGCCATTCATTTCATAGCGCTGTACATATGATAAGCGGTGCACATACATAACAGACAATTGTACTAATCATAAACAAGATGAGTTACAAACTGGTACAGAAGGAGAGAGGTATAATATATATGTTTATAGAGTGACAGGTGCAGGGGCGCAGGCTTAACCGCTTGTTGCCTGCAGCGCTCCCCTGTTTCAGACTGTCCCTTGGCTCTCCGCACTGACAGGTTTTGCCTGCAGCCAGTAAGACGAGAGCGACTTCGCAAAACTGTTAAGGAAATTAAACAATGTAAAAAAAATTGACACTGTAACTGTTTTAGTAACTGACAATCAGAGGAGCCGAGAGAAAAAAAAAAATCTGACGATTTCTCTTTAAACTGTTTCCCTTAGGAAATGACATCATCCCGTATAGAGAATCCTAGAAGACGGATGACCCCAAATATGACAAGACCCAGCAGTGGGAAGGCATTGTACTGCGCTCACCGGACTTCCTGTCCTGAAATCCCACTAAACAAATACAGGAGTCTGTCACTTTAAGGCCTCATGCACACGACCGTTGTTGTGTTCCGTTCCGCAAAATGGGGTTCCTTTGTTCCGTGATCCGTTTCCAATTTTGTTTCCGTGTGTCTTCCTTTATTTTTGGAGGACCACCAGACATAAAGGAATGTAAAAAAAAGTCTAAGACAGGTTTGCCATGCAAATGATGCGGACGACAATCTTGTGTGCCTCCGTGTTTTTTAGCGGTCCCATTGACTTGAATGGGTCAGCGAACCGTTTTCCACGGAAATAATAGGACAGGTTATATTTTTTTGACGGACTGGAACCACGGATCACGGACGCGGATGGCAAACGGTGCACTATCCGCATTTTCAACCGCTCCATAGAAATGAATGGGTCCGCACCTGAAACACTAAAATCGGCAGAACAGACGCAGAAGCAAACAACGGTCGTGTGCATGAGGCCTAAGACAGGGATCTCCTGTGGCTCGCAGCAATGGAAAACTACAACTCTCGACATGCATACAACTAAAGCATTATAAGCCCACATTTACTTTCCAAAAAAGGAAACAATAACGAAAGGTGACAAATTTGCACTAAAACTTGTGCTCGCCAAATTTGAAAAGTGATTAAAAAAAAAGGGATTTGGTATTCAAGGAGACAATTTTTGGTCAAATTTATTAAGAAAATTATAGATTTGATTTTCTGACAGTCCCGAATGTATTAATGGGGGTGCTATTGCATTGGTGTCTATGGGATTATTTGCCATGACAATGGTGAAAATAGGTACTGCACGTCACCAAATTAAATTCACGTTTCCAATGGATTTAATGGATATACCCCTAAAATATCTACACCACCTCTATGGTGAGATGGACAAAATACAATACATTATAATAATTTACATCTTTCATGAAAAATTCTACCCCCCCCCCTTTAAGTATCGTATTTCAACCATATATTTACGATTTTTATTTATTTTTTGTCCCCCCCCCCTCCAAACGAATCAGTCACCGGTGGATCTACGCAAAAGGTGGAAATATAAAGTTCTGTAAACAGCGACGAGAAAGAAAAGATATTTGATGTATGAAAGTGCTGAGGGACATTATAAACCCTCGCTACATCAAACACAAGCCACGTATTGTCCGGCTGGGATGAAAAGGCTCCCACGCTTTTGTCCGAACCGCGCCCCTGGCAAAGATCGCCACCTTTCATCTTTGCCCTCTGTTAAAATGAATAATTAGAAATCCTGTCCCTACAGGGAAAACGCGTCAGCTCATTATCCTCATATATAGGAGGACGCAGAGAGGCTGAAGCAACAAAACAAGGCTCAGGATTATCCCCTGTACGGGCGAGGAGATTATAGATATTATACGTGATGACTATAGGCCGCCATAGGAGAAAATACAGGCCGAGTTATGACTGCTGCTCATAGCAACCAATCACAGTGCAGCTTTCAACCATAAAGAGCTGAAAACTAAATGATAGCTGTGTTGTGATTGGTTGCTATGGGCAGCACAATTTTAGACAGTTTCATAAGTCTGCCTCTTTCTTGCTTGCTCATAGCAACCAATGACAGCACAGCTTTCATTTTCTAAGACCTGAATACGAAATAGAATCTGTGTCGTGATTGGTTTTCAGTTTAGACAGTTTCCAGTAGCAACTAATCACAGCACAGCTTTCACTTTCTAAAAGCTGAACACAAAACGAAAATTGTGTTGTGATTGGTTTTCTTTAATGAGTTTCATAAGTCTGCCCATGTCTTGGTTGCCAGTAGCAACCATTCACAGTACAGCTCTCATTTTCTTACGATTGGCTGCTATGCGGAACACAGCTTCCCTTTGAGACAGCTTCATAAGTCTGTCCATGCCCAGAGCAGCCAATCACAACCCAGCTTTCTATTCTTATAGGGCTCTTGAAAAAATGAAAGCTGTGCTATGATTGGCTACAAGTAAAGGGGCAGATTCATGAAACTGCCTAAAGGAAAATCTCCTTGTTGCCCACAGCAACCAATCACAGCACAGCTCTCATTTTTCAAGAGAAGAATAAGAAATGAAAGCTGCACTGTGATTGGTAGCTATGGGCAGTTTTTCTTTTAAAATTTGCTCTGCCATATTGTACCCTACACTTCCCATACAAGTAAGCCGCCATCTTGAATATAGAATAAACATTTCATATGTACATTTTGTCAGCAATGAGAGAGAAATAAAAGTTTGGGGTCCCCCACAGTCAAACAAGGGCCCCTCTCTTGGTCTATTAGGTTGTACCTTTTCTGCCTCTTCCTTCGAGAAGTATAACCATTGACCATTTCCCTTTCTGTTTTTGGCATACTCTTGAATTTTCAGAGAAAATCCTGTCAAATTGGGGATTTTTTTTAAAACCCGCCCATACATGGGAGTTCCTGGGCAGGGCTGGGGTATGAATTTATGTTTTAGGAGTCCTGGCATAATGGGGCCCCAGTCCAAGTTATGCAATAGGGCCCAGAAGTGTAGCTAGGCTCTCAATCACCTTTGCCGTAGATTCCGTTTATTTCCCACCTCTAAATTTGGAAACAACCCCAAAACGGTCACTCTTGGACATCGTTTGCATAAGCCCTGCCTCTTTTTATGTATAGGGGACTGTCCCTCTAAAATTGGCCCAGGTCAGAGTTATAAGGGGTGCAGAGGTAGCAGTTGCACCCAGGCCCGGTGTTTTAGGGGCCATCGGATCCGCTGACCCAGGGCTCTGTGTTTTCAGGGCTCCCTTCCACCAGGCCCTCAGATATACACCTCATGGGGCCCCATGGTTCCTTGGTTAATTATTAGCCTCGTCCCATTATTGGGAAGATCATTGATACTATTCCTTCTGATCCCTGCCGGCTCTGCTACATTGCAGGGGGCCCCTGATGTTACGTAATTTTGTTGTCAAAACATTTCTGGAGTGTTTGCAGTAAAAATGGAAGATACATTCTCCGGGGTAAGAGAGATTGATGAGAGTGTTTACTGCAGGAATGGACGTGTGCGCAGCCGGATGACTGACAGTTCTTATTAGTATTGGGGGGGGATACATCTGGAATCTAATCTGATCCTGATCATGCGCTGGTCTACAGTAACTCCCCCAATAACATTCCCATAAATCTCCGGTGTACGTATGGGGCACTGTCATATAGCAGTATGTGGGCACTGTGATGTGGGCATCATGGCGGGTACAGTTATGGAGCTACTCTGGATGCCATTTTATGGGTACCATAGCCGGTATTATGGGCACTATGGCAGGCATTTTTATAGCGTTACTGATATATTTGCCATTAATATATAGGCACAGATGTCGCTCTTGGTATGGTCACTGCTATATCTGGCGCTATTATTTTGGCGCCATGTCTGGTACTATTAAAAGGCAGCGTAATCTGAGGATTAGGTGGAAACATTCAGGACGGTATTATTTGGGCACTTGATGGCAATATTACTGAGGGTACAATATAGAAATATTATTAGTGCACTGTGGGAGGCATTATATTTTTCCAGGTACTATCATATAGACGGCACATTGGGTGAACGTTGTGGAGGCCGGGAGCGAATCGTACCCTGGCATGGCACAGGTGCTACCGACGCCAAGGATTGCGGGACCTACTTCCATCAGGGTCTCAGCCAGCAGCTATATTACTGGCTCCAACCTCCCCCCTTTCTTCTCCTCCTCCGCCTCCTCCTCCACTTCCACCTCTGAATTATCATCTTGCAGCAGCAGTCAGTCATCAGTCAGTAGCTGGAAGCAGTGTAGCACTACAGTGGGGAAGCGGCAACAGGCAAACAGCACACCATCGCAGAGCTGTGGCAGGGGATGAGGGACCAGACTGAGCTGTGGCTCTCAACACTCAACCTACAACCAGGCATGGTTGTGTCTGATAATGGCCGTAACTTGGTGGTGGCTTTGGAGCTCGGCAAGCTCTTGGTTCAGCGGTTTCTCAAAACCTACCCCAATTTGCCTGAGCTACCGGTGAAGGTGTGCCGCGAGTGTGCCCATTTCCGCAAGTCATCGACAGCTTCCCCTGGTCTGGCAATGCAGTGGAACTCCACTTTCCATATGTTGGCCAGGCTTTGCGAGAAGCAGAGGGCAGTAGTGGAGTACCAGCTGCAACATGGTCGTCGCCTTTCCAGTCAGCGTCCGCTATTCACAAGCGAAAAGTGGGTATGGATGTCTGGCCTCTGTGAGGTTTTACGCAACTTTGAGGAATCAACACAGATGGTGAGCGGCGATAACGCTATTATCAGCGTAACCATCCCACTTCTGTGTCTACTGAAACATTCGCTGCTCACAATTAAGGCGAACGCTTTGCATGTGGAAGAGGTGGAAATGGGGGAAGACATTACACAGGTTAATGATAGCCAGACCACCCTCAGTTCGCCTTCTCAGCGCAAATTGGATGATAAGGAGGAGGAGCAGGAGACGGTTGCCTACGCTACAGAGGGTAGTACCCATGGAAGTTTTATTCCATCTGGGCAGCGTGGATGGGTAGAAGAGAAGGAAGAGGAGATTGAGAGTGAACATCTTTTGTCTGTTGGGACTCTGGCACACATGGCTGACTTTATGTTAGGCTGCCTTTCCCGTGACCCTCGCGTTGTACGCATTTTGGCCAACACCGATTACTGGGTGTTCACCCTTCTCGACCCCCGCTACAAAGAGAACTTCTCATCTCTCATTCTGTGGTGGAGAGGATGAGCAAAATGGTGCAATACCAGAATACCTTGTGGAAAAATTGCTCCAAAAATTTCCAACTGACAACGCTGGCTGCAGAGTACGTAGTTCCTTGGGCAACTGAGGAGGGGAGACGAGGGGAACACACAGCAGTTCCAACAGAGGCAGGGCAACACTCTCCAAGGCCAGTTTTATGACAGCCGCCAGCACCTTCACCCTGATGTGCAGCCTAGTGTCACAAGGAGGCAAAATTTTTAGAAGATGGTGAAGGAGTACATAGAAGACAGTGTCAGCATCCTCAGTGATCCCTCAGTGCCTTACAACTATTGGGTGTTCAAGCTGGACACGTGGCACGAACTGGCGCTCTACGCCTTGGAGGTGCTGGCCCGCCCTGCCACCAGTGTTTTGTCAGAGCGGGTATTTAGTTCTGCTGGGGGCATAATAACTGATAAACGCATCCGCCTGTCAACTGAAAATGCTGACCGGTTGACTCTTATAAAAATGAACAAGGCCTGGATTGACCATGACTTCTCGACATAAAGACACTCTAAATGTGGCTTTTATGGTGTATTGAATACACTGAGGGTCACCAGCAGGCCCTCACCCCTAATGTTTTAGATGGTCAGATCAGCAGCAGGCCCTCACCCCTAATGTTTTAGATGGTCAGATCAGCAGCAGGCCCTCACCCCTAATGTTTTAGAGGGTCAGCTCAGCAGCAGACCCTCACCCCTAATGTTTTAGAGGGTCAGATCAGCAGCAGGCCCTCACCCCTAATGTTTTAGAGGGTCAGCTCAGCAGCAGACCCTCACCCCTAATGTTTTAGAGGGTCAGCTCAGCAGGCCCTTGCTCCAAAAGATTTTGAGGGTCAATAGCAGGCCAACAATCATAATTTTTCAGGGCTGTGTATGATGCCCTCCTTTATGTGTAACAAAGGGTGTTTTGGAGTTCCAGTTCCTTGTAATTTTTGGCAGCCCTTTCCCTTAGTGCATAGACTTTATGAGTGTAGGAGTCCCACTACCCGAACAATTGTACCACAATGTGAATGAGGCCCTCCTTTATGTGATATAGAGGTTGTATCGGATGCCTCTTCCTTGTAATTTTAAGTAAATATACAGGAAAGAATGTTTAAATTTTTCCTCTAAAATCGATTTTATCTTCGGCTTGGTGCGTATTATTGTCAGTCTGTGTCGTACTACTTGGACAACATCGTTCCCAGCAGCGACCTGGGAGTCCAAGATGCATCCAGACATCCCCCCATGCTGTTCCCGAACCATTTCAGTTTCCATCAATTTCTGACCTTTTCCTATGAACCAGACGCCCTCCCCTCTTCAGAGCAGGGGCTGCCTGGTTAAATGCTCGGGTTCTCCCATTGACTTCCATTGTGCTCGGGTGCTCGGTACAGCACCCGAGCATCCCGAGGTGTTCGACCCGAGCACTTTGGTGCTCGACCAACACTAATTATTATATGTTCACTTTGGCAGACATCTTATAGGCACTATTGCACTATTATATCATATTTTGGCTGGCACTGTTATCCAGCAATGTATGGCGCTATTAGTTGTTATTAGTTGCTATTATTATGGTCTTATTATTTGAGCACTGTATGGCACTTTTATTTGAACACTGTACAGAACTATTATTGGTGCCCTGTGATATTATAATGGCAGATTATGGGGCACATTTATTAGGACCGGCGTTTTAGACGCTGCTCATAATAGCCCCTATGTCTGGCGGTGGATCCGCTAGAGTTATCCGCCGGCCTCTTCATAACTTTGGCGGAGCCTCCACCAGTTCTAAACGTAAGACAGCTTCCTAGCAGGTTGGTAATGTGATACAGCAGTGATTATAATAGCTATTTGGAAACTGTATAGCTTTATTATTTAATGGGGCTCCGTATAGGAGTATTAATTGTGCACTCTAGCAGATTGGGCATGTTGGGAGTTGTAGTTTTGGAGGGCCGCAGGTTGGGCATCCCTGTTTTATATGATGGCTGGCACGGTGATCCAGCTATGTGTTATTCTTTGAGCACTGTATGGCAGTATTATTTTAGCCATTATACAGCGCAGCTCCCCGGATAAAGCAGGGGTCTCCTTTCTGCATGCTCATCCTGCAGAAGACAGGTATACTAGAGCTCATTCCTATGGACACGACAATTGACTCCAGATGTCTCACATCATTATTTGGGACCCTTCCCCAGGCCCACGGCTCAGACAATTCCTAAACTGCAACATCCCTCATCCTGTATCCATGACATTCCCCAGAAAACCAGACACCAAGAGGATGACCCCCATACGTCCAGGAAACAACTGTGTCACCCTGTCACCGCCTGCTTGACAACTTGCAGAGCGGTAACCAGGACAGGGGCACGGTTTGGCGGCTTTCATGTTTGTGTTTGCAAATGGTGTTTCAAGTGGAGAAACCTTCAAGCAGTTGTCGCCTTCTGCCATTAAAATCTTCCAACCCTTGTGCTTATCAAAGAGACGACGCGGGGGAGGGGAGGGTGTGCAAACTTTAGACAAACAGTGACAACAGACAAAAGAGGCAGACGGTGAAATCTCCCCATTTCTGTGCACATGGCGTGTTAGGACACAGCCGAGCACATGCATGTGGTGGGGGGTCCTTCATGTCAAACAGCCCCCTGAGGGGTAGGAGGCCACTTTCCATTTTTTTTGCATCCGTTCTTTGCGGTTTTCCATTAAGACCCCCCCCCCACCCCCGCAAAAAGGAAATGTAACAATTTCAATGTAAACATTGCTACAATGAAACGAAATGGGAGCGTTCTAAATTCTACTGACGCGTTTCAGTCACAAAATGATATTCCGCTTGTCACACAATGGCACCGACCGTTCTGATATGGCAAATCCATGGCCGTCCTTTAGGTGGCGTCACGTGCAGGCGGTCAGTGGTCATACTGTTGCATCTCTGTGGGCATTGGTACTATGGTATAGGCATTGTAATGCCACCCGATCGCGGACGCTACATTCTTGTGTGGGCAGCCATTTACCACAGTCTGTTTGCTTACACAAATTAGATCAAAGGCGATAATGAGCACAAGATTACGGACGGAGATGATTATCGCGCCAGACGTTTGCGTAAACCGGAACACGATTCCTTGATGAAAGGAGCGGTGATTGCCTTCATTGACATATAGATTATGTTAAATGGTGTTTTTCCGAAATTTTGACATTGATGATTTTTCCTCAGGACAGGTCATCAATATCAGATCGGCGGAGGTCCGACACCCGGGGACCGCTACCGATCATCTGTTTGAGGAGGCCACGGCGCCGCAGTGGGCGTTTATCAAGCACAGCGCCGTCCATTGCATAGTGGCTGTGCTTAGCATTGCAGTTGAGCCCCATTCACATGAACGCGACCGATGACGTCACTGACCAAGGAAGAGGCCGCGGCGCTAATCAGTGCACTGTGGTGCCTTCAAACAGCTGGTCGGCGGGTGCGCGGTGAGTTGGACCTCCGCTGATCCGATACTGATGAGCTATCCTGAGGACAGGTAATCAGTTTTAAGCCCTCGGACAGCCCCTCTAAATAGAATCCTTTCTCCTAGCTCTAGATTTAATTTTCAAGTTCTCTGCTTGCTGTCAGTGAATGGAAACCCGCAGCTGCTCGGCTTGCTGCAGCTCATCAGCGTGGGGCCTGGGGAGGCGTTTGTGCAGATGCACGGTGTGCGAGCAGGGCTAGGTCTTTATTGTTTGACTGTTTCAATTCACATATAGCAAACAGAGATCTTGCTGTGTTGCCATGCTGATATGATCGATCAGGAACCGGAGGGACGCTCAGAGGGAACCCCGGCCACGGATCAGCATGTGAGAGGATAAATGCTATCAAGTCCCATATTGCAGCCCATCAGGTATGATTTTTCGCAATCGTGAAATAATCTCGAATACGAATATTCGCGAATATGTGACCAATATTCTACCACATATTCGCAAAATATCGCTAATTCGAATATGGGACCTGCCGCTCATCACTACCAGGGTCAAGCTGTCAATGGGGTAGACAGGAGGCGCACTGTGGTCCTGCTGTCCAAGGGCCCATATACACACTGCAGCCAGAGCATGCTGAGAGTTGTAGTTTTAACACCGCTGGAGAATCACAGGCTGCAGGTCACTCAGTCAGGATCAGGACCAACATATTTTTTTTGTTTCTGTGAGGATTATCACTCTCATCATTTCTATTATCATCCCATAGTTAAATATTGGTGGAAAGTAAAGTAGGACAGTGCAGCGGACAAGGGGTTAATAACAGAGAGGGCCGGAGAGATGCAGATTAAAGGGGTTTCCTCTGAGACACTTTTATGTGGGGGCCACCACAGATCACCAGGGGCCAGAAAGCTCTCTGAGTGGAAAAGAAAACTCCTTTAACTATTTAAGATAACGGTAGGCGGAAATTCGGCAGACATGAGAGATCTACCGGTGGAACTACAAGTCTCATCATGCCCTGTCACCTGTGTAGGGTGAGACAGCAGCGACATGACAAATGCCAAGAATTCACAGTAATAGAAGTGCGGAGCCCCTGGGGAAACCCTATTTGTAGCGTCATACTGACAATACTGTAAGCTGGTGTAGTACAGCTGAGTTTGTCAGATACTGGAGAGATCAGCTTGTCACATGCAGCAGAGCTCAGTTTGCGCGATGCTGCAGAGCTAGATGTGTCATATTTAAGACGGTCATATGCAGTAGGGCGATGATTGTCGGACACAACAGCACTTTATTTATCAGATGCAGCAGAGCTCAGTTTGTCAGATACATTAGAGATCAGTAAGATATAGCAGAGCTCAGTTTGTCAGATACATTAGAGATCAGTAAAATATAGCAGAGCTCAGTTTGTCATAACTAAGGCCATCATATACAGAAGGGCTATGATTATTGGACACAACAGCACTTCATTTGTCAGATGCAGCAGAGCTCAGTTTGCCTGATAACACATTTGCCAGAGCTTAATATTTCAGATGCAGCAGAGCTACGTTTGTCAGACACAAAAAAAATTAGGTTTACAGGACGCAACTGAGCAAAGAAGCCATCAAACCGAACTGGTTTAAATACAGCAGAGCTAAGTTTGTCAGATAGAGCAGAGCCAAACATGATCCTTTGATGCCACAAAGCCTGAGTTTGTCAGATGCAGCAGAGCTATGTGTGTTATTTGCTACAACTCATGCTGCTTCCGCAATATGTGATTTTCCATAGGACGGCAGGTCACACGTCTACGTTCTATCAGCCGCACGACAAATTTAGCTCTGCTACATCTGCTCAGAGACATATATGTTCAGAGTTAGAGTATGTCCATGCAGAACTTCTCTATTGACTTCAATGGGGAATCTGCATATTAAACTATACAGCGTCTCTTTTTTCCGCTCGCGGTTTTAAAAACCGCACAATGGAAAAAAGAAGCGTCCTGTCCGAATGAAAATCCACGCCAAATCAGCATCGAAAAACCATGTTAAAAACGCGTCAGGAAAAAAAGCGCTGAATAGAAAATAGTCCATGTGAACATTACCCTTACAGTCGCCCAGTTAATCCTTACCTTCAAAGTCGGAGAGGATCCCCTCCAAGTGGTCGTTGACCGAGAGGTGAGACATCCTCTGGGTAGGAATAAGCCCCCTTTACAGTGAGACTCAAACGCTGGGGCCAAATGAGGCGACGTCCCACATGTGCCGGGTCCAGATGTGAGGGCGGTGGGGGGAGCGGATGGTACCCCCCTGTGTAATGCTGCTCCCCTACTACTGCCGAGCCCTGCACTGAGCCCTCTGCTCTGGAGGCTCTGGAGGTAGAGCCAGCAATCCCCTCCTACAGATGATGAGGATCAGTTACACCCCCCCCCCCCCCCTCACATACCTTGTAGGAATCCCCATTCTCTCTCTGCAGCTTATTTGATCAGCACATCTGGAAGTTGGGAGGGGGAGAGGGGGGGGGGTCCAGCCAAATCCTGGGTCTCCTTGTTTAACTCTTCTCCTGCTGAGTGACATAAATGCAAAAACTTGACCATTGGCCCCCCGGTTTAATCTCTGCGGATTGTAAGCTCCTGGGATCAAGAACAACCTAAACCAAGTCCCAAGTCTTACAGAAACACCACCAAAAAAAAAACCCCAAGTCTGTGTTTATATTCTGCACCATTTTCAAGATCTCTGCTTGCTGCCTGCGAATGGGAACAGCCTTCTTGATATTCGGAGGTTAAAAGGGGTATTCTGGGATTTTTATATCCTCAGGATAGGTCATCAAGATGAGATTGGTGGGGGTCAAGCTCCCAGCACCTCCGCCGACCGGCTGTTCGAGAAAGCCTTGGCGCAGGTGACCGAGCACAGCGCCGTCCATTTGACGTGGCCCTGCTTGGTATTGCAGCTCAGCCCATTCACTTGACGTGACATTGCAGCACCGCGGCCTCCGCAGGCAGCCGATTGGTTGGGGGTCCCGGGAGTCAGACCCTAGCATATCCGATATTGATGACGAATCCCAGAAAACCCCTTGAAATACCATGACAGACCTAATACGTCTCACAGCTGTGGGGTAGATACAATTGTATCCGGTCTAGACAATCCTCTGGATACGTTTTACGATACATTGTATCAAGAAGGAGAGAGAGATTTGTGCTGCTGATGTGTTTCGCCCCCCGAGGCCTGAACAGATTGGATACAATTGTACGCGGCCCCCAATGCACGGGCAACATCCATGCGGCGGCCGGGACGGAGCGATAGACCCTTTCAGCTTGAATGAGTCTGTGGTCCGTCCGCACTGTAAAAAAAATAGAACATGTTCTATCTTTTTGCGGACAGAATCCGTAGTGCTTCCGTGGGGTTCCCTGCCTCTGTTCCGCACCGCAGATTACGGACCCATTCAAGTGGCAATACGGGCCGTGTGCATGAGGCCTAAGGGATATGAACAAGCCCCATGGGGAGCGGATGACTGTAGGACAGGAGGATACACTGTATTGCGCCCTGTTATCAGCCATGTCAGGCCGGGGAGAGGATGACCGTAGTGTTCTTCAATGGGGTGAGTTATGGGGTGTCACTACTTTATACCAATACCAGTCCCTCTCCCCTATATATACTCCGCTGTACATTATATCATAAGATCCTACATAAGATCCTACAAAGGTCAGGTAACGGTGAGCGGCGCGGCGAGGGTGGGCGGTGGCGGCGGGCGCTCACCCTCGTTCCCATGTAGGGTATATTTAAGGATAATTTCAGGTTCTGCTCTTGGCTCAGATGAGAAAGTTATAAAGTAAAGATCAAAGGAAATTTACGAGAAGATCGCTGTCTGCACCGCAACGCTCATCAGCGCCGAGTCAGCTACATGGGCGAGCGGGGTGACGAGAACAGACATGGCGGGAAGAAAACGGTTGCTGGGAATATATGGAGTGATACAAGAGATGTCACCACATGGGCGGAGACCTGACAACCCCAGGATGACATCACAACTAATGACCTGCCAGGAGAGTAGCCAATCAGGTTACGGCATTGGCGAGACGGCAGCGTGCCCTGACCTAATACTCCTCACAGCTGAGGGTTTGTTGCAATGTACCCTTTCCAAACACTCCTCTGAGCTATACAGCCTGCAGTCCAGACTGACACGTTTTTACCTGCGCCGATACACTGTAACAAACGATCAGGACGCGGTTGCGTCGCTGATGTGTTTATCTCACTGCATAGATTGCGTACAATTGTATCAGGTCGCGGTGAAGGTTTTAGGGAATTTTCTCATTCACTAACAGCAAGCAGGGATCTTGACACACAAAGTATATTAGAGAGTTTTGTTTATATAAAACTGGGTGAACTCTTTAATAATACCGCCAAACAATACCCATATAATACCTTCATACCGTGTCAGAAGCAATACTGTCATACAAAGCGAAGACCTGCAGGCTGATATTGTGGACTGGGGAAAGACCCTATAATATGGAGGCCATGGGGCAAATGCTGCAATCTACCCCTCCTAATCCCTCCCTGCCCCCGTCCCGCTGATCACTGATGGCATGGCCTGCTGGGCGATAAGGATCTGGCCCATTTGCTGCCAGGGGAGGCAGTCATGATAAAGCCCAGGGTTATGACATATGATATGAGGCGCCTTCCCCCAGCTGTGTCCTGTGTGTCCCGGGGAGGGGGCAGGGGAGGACAGACATTGGCACAGAGGTGTGAATGAGGCATGGGGAGGACAGGGAGGGGGCGCTACATCTGTTAGCACCACCATGCTAATGCTGAGGAGGGAGGGGGGTCTGCGGTGTATATATAACTGCAGGGCTGAGATACACGGTCAAAGTCACACACAACAAGGAGGACGGGGAGGTTTAGGCCCCATTCACACGTCCGCAATTTCGTTCCCGAAAAAAATAGAACATGTCCTATTCTTGTCTGCAGTTGCGGACAAGAACAGGCATATTCTATTAGTGCCGGCGGTGTGCGGTCCGCAAAACCCATACGGATGTGTGAATGGACCCTTATAAGGGAATCCATGATGAGAAAAGTAGTGCTCTGACTGTATCGTGCATGATAAGCTTAGATACACTGGCTCAGCACACAGTACCACACATGGTAAGATTAGATACACAGCTCAGCACACAGTACCGCACATTATAAGATTAGATACACAGCTCAGCGGACAGTACCGCACATAATAGGATTAGATACACTGGCTCAGCAGACAGTATCACACAGGAGAGGATTAGATACACAGCTCAGCACACAGTACCGCACATTATAAGATTAGATACACAGCTCAGCACACAGTACCGCACATAATAGGATTAGATACACTGGCTCAGCAGACAGTACCGCACATAATAGGATTAGATACACTGGCTCAGTAGACAGTATCACACATAATAAGCTTAGATACACTGGCTCAGCAGACAGTATCACACAGGATAGGATTAGATACACAGCTCAGCATACAGTATCACACATGATAGGATTAGATACACAGCTCAGCAGACAGTATCACACAGGATAGGATTAGATACACAGCTCAGCAGACAGTATCACACAGGATAGGATTAGATACACAGCTCAGCAGACTGTATCACACATGATAGGATTAGATACACAGCTCAGCAGACAGTATCACACAGGATAGGATTAGATACACAGCTCAGCAGACAGTATCACACAGGATAGGATTAGATACACAGCTCAGCAGACAGTATCACACAGGATAGGATTAGATACACAGCTCAGCAGACAGTATCACACAGGATAGGATTAGATACACAGCTCAGCAGACAGTATCACACAGGATAGGATTAGATACACAGCTCAGCAGACAGTATCACACAGGATAGGATTAGATACACAGCTCAGCAGGCAGTATCACACAGGATAGGATTAGATACACAGCTCAGCAGACAGTATCACACAGGATAGGATTAGATACACAGCTCAGCAGACAGTATCACACAGGAGAGGATTAGATACACAGCTCAGCAGGCAGTATCACACAGGATAGGATTAGATACACAGCTCAGCAGACAGTATCACACAGGATAGAATTAGATACACAGCTCCGCAGACAGTATCACACAGGATAGGATTAGATACACAGCTCAGCAGACAGTATCACTCATAATAAGCTTAGATACACGGCTCAGCATAAAGTACCGCACATGATAGGATTAGATACACAGCTCCGCAGACAGTATCACACATAATAGGATTAGATACATAGCTCAGCAGACAGTATCACACATAATAGGATTAGATACACAGCTCAGCAGACAGTATCACACATAATAGGATTAGATACATAGCTAAGCAGACAGTATCACACATGATAGGATTAGATACACAGCTCAGCAGACAGTATCACACATAATAGGATTAGATACACAGCTCAGCAGACAGTATCACACATAATAGGATTAGATACATAGCTAAGCAGACAGTATCACACATGATAGGATTAGATACACAGCTCAGCAGACTGTATCACACAGGATAGGATTAGATACACAGCTCAGCAGACTGTATCACACAGGATAGGATTAGATACACAGCTCAGCAGACAGTATCACACAGGATAGGATTAGATACACAGCTCAGCAGACTGTATCACACAGGATAGGATTAGATACACAGCTCAGCAGACTGTATCACACAGGATAGGATTAGATACACAGCTCAGCACACAGTACCGCACATGATAAGCTTAGATACACTGGCTCAGCAGACAGTACCGCACATTATAAGATTAGATACACAGCTCAGCATAAAGTACCACACATTATAAGCTTAGATACACTGGCTCAGCAGACAGTATCACACATGATAGGATTAGATACACTGGCTCAGCAGACAGTACCACGCATTATAAGATTAGATACACTGGCTCAGCAGACAGTACCGCACATTATAAGATTAGATACACTGGCTCAGCAGACAGTACCACACATGGTAAGCTTAGATACACTGGCTCAGCAGACAGTACCGCACATTATAAGATTAGATACACAGCTCAGCATAAAGTACCACACATTATAAGATTAGATACACTGGCTCAGCATACAGTACCGCACATTATAAGATTAGATACACTGGCTCAGCATACAGTACCGCACATTATAAGATTAGATACACTGGCTCAGCATACAGTACCGCACATTATAAGATTAGATACACTGGCTCAGCATACAGTACCGCACATTATAAGATTAGATACACAGCTCAGCATAAAGTACCACACATTATAAGCTTAGATACACTGGCTCAGCAGACAGTACCGCACATTATAAGATTAGATACACTGGCTCAGCAGACAGTACCGCACATTATAAGATTAGATACACTGGCTCAGCAGACAGTACCGCACATTATAAGATTAGATACACAGCTCAGCAGACAGTACCGCACATTATAAGATTAGATACACTGGCTCAGCAGACAGTACCGCACATTATAAGATTAGATACACTGGCTCAGCAGACAGTACCGCACATTATAAGATTAGATACACTGGCTCAGCAGGCAGTACCACACATGGTAAGCTTAGATACACTGGCTCAGCAGACAGTACCACACATGGTAAGCTTAGATACACTGGCTCAGCACACAGTGTTATGCATGATAAGCTTAGATACACTGGCTCAGCAGACAGTACCGCACATTATAAGATTAGATACACTGGCTCAGCAGACAGTACCGCACATTATAAGATTAGATACACTGGCTCAGCAGGCAGTACCACACATGGTAAGCTTAGATACACTGGCTCAGCATACAGTACCGCACATTATAAGCTTAGATACACTGGCTCAGCACACAGTATTACGCATGATAAGCTTAGATACACTGGCTCAGTAGACAGTACCGCACATTATAAGATTAGATACACAGCTCAGCAGCACCCGCCCCCTCACTGTATCCGCCACAGATATTTGTGGCTATGATTGTGGATTTGCGGTATCGGGAACAGGTGCTCAGTACAATCGCGGCTTTGTCTGCACGGTCCAGGATTCAGATATAATTATAGGCAGGAGGGCGGCTGCTCTACAAATTGGCTGTGTAATAAAACTATATCAGGCTAATTCTCTGCCCAGGACACCCTGAGACGTCGAATAGTTAAAGGGCCACTAACCCATTAACAGCCGTACGTTTCACAGGACATGCATACCCTCAGATATTCTACTCTTCCAGTATGTCAGCACAGTATATGGCACTACATGGTGGAATTATGGAAATAAAGCTTGATATCATATTTTTTGTCTCCTGGAATATGAAATAAAATCAATGATCAAATGATTTCATTTATGCAAAGAATAATAAAATAATTGTAATAACTGAAATCTGAAAAATATACTTTATATAGTGGAAATCATATAGTTACACAGTGCCATCTAGTGGTAAATATCTAGTACTGAAAGAGACAAAGTTCATGCTTTTGACATTGTGCGATATCACATAATCTAAAGTATCATGCACATGGCCATATTACATATTTATGCTGTATGGACCCGTGAGAGAGACAGTATGCATCACAAATTGTATCACTATATGCAGTTCTGAGAAAAAGTATGTGAACCCTTTGGAATGATGTGGATTTCTGCACAAATTGGTTATAAAATGAGATCTGATCTTCATCTAAGTCACAACAATAGACAATCACAGTCTGCTTAACTAATAACACACAAAGAGTTAAATGTTACCATGTCTTTATTGAACACACCATGTAAACATTCACAGTGCAGGTGGAAAAAGTATGTGAACCCTTAGATTTAATAACTGGTTGAACCTCCTTTGGCAGAAATAACTTCAACCAAACGTTTCCTGTAGTTGCAGATCAGACGGGCACAACGGTCAGGAGTAATTCTTGACCATTCCTCTTTACAGAACTGTTTCAGTTCAGCAATATTCTTGGGGTGTCTGGTGTGAATCGCTTTCTTGAGGTCCTGCCACAGCATCTCAATCGGGTGGAGGTCAGGACTCTGACTGGGCCACTCCAGAAGGCGTATTTTCTTCTGTTTAAGCCATTCTATTGTTGATTTACTTCTATGCTTTGGGTCGTTGTCCTGTTGCAGCACCCATCTTCTGTTGAGCTCCAGCTGGTGGACAGATGGCCTTATGTTCTCCTGCAAAATGTCTTGATAAACTTTAGAATTCATTTTTCCTTTGATGATAGCAATCCGTCCAGGCCCTGACGCAGCAAAGCAGCCCCAAACCATGATGCCCCCACCACCATACTTCACAGTTGGGATGAGGTTTTGAGGTTGGTGTGCTGTGCCTCTTTTTCTCCACACATCGTGTTGTGTGTTTCTTCCAAACAACTCAACTTTGGTTTCATCTGTCCACAGAATATTTTGCCAGTACTGCTGTGGAACATCCAGGTGCTCTTGTGCAAACTGTAAATGTGCAGCAATGTTTTTTTTGGACAGCAGTGGCTTCCTCTGTGGTATCCTCCCATGAAATCCATTCTTGTTTAGTGTTTTACGTATCGTAGATTTGCTAACAGGGATGTTAGCATATGCCAGAGACTTCTGTAAGTCTTTAGCTGACACTCTAGGATTCTTCTTCACCTCATTGAGCAGTCTGCGCTGTGCTCTTGCAGTCATCTTTACAGGACGGCCATTCCTAGGGAGAGTAGCAGCAGCGCTGAACTTCTCCATTTATAGACAATTTGTCTTACCGTGGACTGAAGAACAGCAAGGCTTTTGGAGATACTTTTATAACCCTTTCCAGCTTTATGCAAGTCAACAATTCTTAATCGTAGGTCTTCTGAGAGCTCTTTTGTGCGAGGCATCATTCACATCAGGCAATGCTTCTTGTGAAAAGCAAACCCAGAACTGGTGTGTGTTTTATAGGGCAGGGCAGCTGTAACCAACACCTCCAATCTCATCTCATTGATTGGACTCCAGTTAACTGACACCTCACTCCAATTAGCTCTTGGAGATGTCATTAGTCTAGGGGTTCACATACTTTTTCCACCTGCACTGTGAATGTTTACATGGTGTGTTCAATAAAAACATGGTAACATTTAATTCTTTGTGTGTTATTAGGTTAAGCCGACTGTGATTGTCTATTGTTGTGACTTAGATGAAGATCAGATCACATTGTATGACCAATTTGTGCAGAAATCCAGATCATTCCAAAGGGTTCACATACTTTCTCTTGCAACTGTAACTACTATAATACTGCATCTATGTACAAGAATATAACTACTATAATACTGCCTCCAATATACAAGAATATAACTACTATAATACTGCTCCTATGTACAAGAATATAACTACTATAATACTGCTCCTATGTACAAGAATTTAACTACTATAATACTGCCTCCTATGTACAAGAATATAACTACTATAATACTGCTCCTATGTACAAGAATATAACTACTATAATACTGCTCCTATGTACAAGAATATAACTACTATAATACTGCTCCTATGTACAAGAATATAACTACTATAATACTGCTCCTATGTACAGGAATATAACTACTATAATACTGCCTCCTATGTACAAGAATATAACTACTATAATACTGCCTCCTATGTACAAGAATATAACTACTATAATACTGCTCCTATGTACAAGAATATAACTACTATAATACTGCTCCTATGTACAGGAATATAACTACTATAATACTGCTCCTATGTACAGGAATATAACTACTATAATACTGCTCCTATGCACAAGAATATAACTACTATAATACTGCCTCCTATGTACAAGAATATAACTACTATAATACTGCCTCCTATGTACAAGAATATAACTACTATAATACTGCTCCTATGTACAAGAATATAACTACTATAATACTGCTCCTATGTACAAGAATATAACTACTATAATACTGCTCCTATGTACAAGAACATAACTACTATAATACTGCTCCTATGTACAAGAATATAACTGCTATAATACTGCTCCTATGTAAAAGAATATAACTACTATAATACTGCTCCTATGTACAAGAATATAACTACTATAATACTGCTCCCATATACAAGAACATAACTACTATAATACTGCTCCTATGTACAAGAATATAACTACTATAATACTGCTCCTATATACAAGAACATAACTACTATAATACTGCTCCTATGTACAAGAATATAACTACTATAATACTGCTCCTATATACAAGAACATAACTACTATAATACTGCTCCTATGTACAAGAATATAACTACTATAATACTGCTCCTATATACAAGAACATAACTACTATAATACTGCTCCTATGTACAAGAATATAACTACTATAATACTGCCCCTATGTACAAGAACATAACTACTATAATACTGCTCCTATGTACAAGAATATAACTGCTATAATACTGCTCCTATATACAAGAACATAACTACTATAATACTGCTCCTATGTACAAGAATATAACTACTATACTACTGCCTCCTATGTAAAAGAATATAACTACTATAATACTGCTCCTATGTACAGGAATATAACTGCTATAATACTGCTCCTATATACAAGAACATAACTACTATAATACTGCTCCTATGTACAAGAATATAACTACTATAATACTGCCCTCTATGTACAAGAATATAACTACTATAATACTGCTCCTATGTACAAGAACATAACTACTATAATACTGCCTCCTATGTACAAGAATATAACTACTATAATACTGCTCCTATGTACAAGAATATAACTACTATAATACTGCTCCTATGTACAAGAATATAACTGCTATAATACTGCTCCTATGTACAAGAATATAACTACTATAATACTGCTCCTATGTACAAGAATATAACTACTGTAATACTGCTTATATGTACAAGAATATAACTACTATAATACTGCCTCCTATGTACAAGAATATAACTACTATAATACTGCTCCTATGTACAAGAATATAACTGCTATAATACTGCTCCTATGTACAAGAATATAACTACTATAATACTGCTCCTATGTACAAGAATATAACTACTATAATACTGCTCCTATGTACAAGAATATAACTACTATAATACTGCCTCCTATGTACAAGAATATAACTACTATAATACTGCCCCTATGTACAAGAATATAACTACTATAATACTGCCTCCTATGTACAAGAATATAACTACTGTAATACTGCTCCTATGTACAAGAATATAACTACTATAATACTGCTCCTATGTACAAGAATATAACTACTATAATACTGCTCCTATGTACAAGAATATAACTACTATAATACTGCTCCTATGTACAAGAATATAACTACTATAATACTGCCCCTATGTACAAGAATATAACTACTATAATACTGCCTCCTATATACAAGAATATAACTACTAAAATACTGCCCCTATGTACAATAATATAACTACTATATTACTGCCTCCTATGTACAAGAATATAACTACTATAATACTGCCTCCTATATACAAGAATATAACTACTATAATACTGCCCCTATGTACAATAATATAACTGCTATAATACTGCTCCTATGTACAAGAATATAACTACTATAATACTGCTCCTATGTACAAGAATATAACTACTATAATACTGCTCCTATGTACAAGAATATAACTACTATAATACTGCTCCTATGTACAAGAATATAACTACTATAATACTGCTCCTATGTACAAGAATATAACTACTATAATACTGCTCCTATGTACAAGAATATAACTGCTATAATACTGCTCCTATGTACAGGAATATAACTACTATAATACTGCTCCTATGTACAGGAATATAACTGCTATAATACTGCTCCTATGTACAGGAATATAACGACATACCGTACATGGCTCCCCTCCTGTTCCTGTGTTTCTAACATTCCAGGACCCAGTTACTAGAAGTTCACTTCTGATATAATATATTCTGGTGGTTACAGCAGAGTTCATGTGAGAACACTCACCCCCATCATCCTCTGTGGTGGGGAGCTTACGGTGATAATTTAGACGTCTCTCTGGTGATGGCGGTAATGATAGGTTTTATGTAATGTGATTTATTCTTGTATTTTGCTGTAGATGATAACCAGGTTGACGTCGCGGTGTGTCTACAGGCCGGATGCTGAGCCATGCAGGGTCCCGGACCCTCTACATACATGGGAGCTGTGCGGCGGGGTGTGTCCGGACATTAATCACAAGCCGCAGGTTATTATTTCCTGGTAGGTGATACATGTGTATATTGCAGCAGGGGTTGATTTGGGGCCACGGCGGTTTTATGTGGAGCCTCATCTTCTGCCAAATGTACAGAAGCTACAACCAGATTAATATCTGCCAGGAACTCCCTGCCCTGCCTCACAGACATGGCAGCCAAGAGCCCCATCCACACATCAATCATCCTCCTGGCACAGGAAGCCTGAGGTTACACTGAAACGAACACCGCAGCGAGGTTCAAATACCACAAGTCATAATATTAGGGACATTCGGCGGTCATAAGGAACCACTGCATTCACTTGGAGAAGAGAGGATACAAAGCCTTAGGATCGAGCACAGATTCCATTTCCTTTGCTCACTGTCACCCCCTGCTGAGCAATGTACTGCATGACCTGCCAAGGAGGAGTGGGGGAGGGGACGTGACAACCGCTTGAAGTATATTTCTGGCTTAGAAATGACAGATTAAAAGCAACGTTTTTTTTGCCACAATTCCTGAAGAATCAGATAAAGTTGTGTGGGATGATTGTGCGATGTCTCCTGTTCACCGCCACTTGTGACAGACTGAGAGGGACAGAGAACCCAACCGTAGGACGGCAAACAGGGTCTACACAAGCCATCAGAAGGATGGACTACGAGCTAGACATCCGGCTACAGATGGTCCATTGACCTTCCACCACCACTCTCAAAGGCTATTGCAATATGACGGGGTTTGGTGGCTCCATCGAGGTGTCACCATGTGTTGCTGCTCTCCGGAAGGGATGGTTAAGTGAGTGGCACCCCAATGGGAAATAAGTCCAGAGAGTCGGGGTCGGCAGTAAACCAGTGAGCTTCTTTACTGGAGGAACTCAGGTGCAAAACAATAAAGGCAGTGCACTGAGCTAGCTTCTCCAGTCTCCTCCTAGGTAGGGCTAAGGAAGGGCCTGAGCTAGCTGTCCCTCTCTCTCAAGGCTGGTACCCTGGCCAAAGTCCTGGTGGCCCAGAGTCTGTGGCTCTCTGATCAAAGGGCTGAGGACCCAGGGTCTTCATCTGGTCACTCATGCAGTCTGGCAGAGTCTCCTACTAAACACTGGTCTCTCTCTGCAGTAGGATGGCCATAGGTTCGGTTTTAGTCTGGCTCTCTGACCCCCTGTCCTCCGTCAGACACCGGCCTGGACAGACGCAGGAACATCCTTTTTAACAGCTCACACTCAGACAGCAGCACTGTGCTGTCTGAGCTTGAGATGCAGTGAGAAAGTCACCCTCCCGCTCCCCGCAGCTGACTCGAAGTTCTGCATTGAATTTTTTCAATCTTCGTCGGCAGTTGGGGGGGGGGGGGGGGGGGGTATTGTCTGAGTGACCCTAATCTGCAGACAACTAGGGGATCTGACTCCTCTTATTACATACAGTTTTTAATTGAACTAGAACTTTCTAGTGGGAGGGGTAGAGTGGAGAAGCACAGCCTAACAGAAACAGTGTTGCCATTTCCTGTTTCATAGAGCTTAAGTGCAAGTCTGTGGGAATGACTCAGCAGCAAACATAAACAAGTCTTCAGATGTAAACAGCAGAGCTAAACCAGACAGTCAGAAGGGCAGTGTGTCTGTTTTTCCCTATAAAACTATGCATAGTCACTTAAAGTAACCAAGGAGGATTTCTAACTTCTAAGTGCATAGATACAGGGCCGGACTGGCCTGCCGGGATACCGGGAAATTTCCCCGTAGGCCGGCAGGCCTGAGTGCCGCAAGGCCGCGGCCCTGGTGGCAAGTGGGGGCGGCCAGCGGCAGGGCACATAAGGGGAACTACTCCTTAGGACGGCGAAACAGATGTCTATGCTGTGGGCACTCCTTTATCAGGGGGAGAAGTCTCACACAACGGCCGAGGACACGCTCCCGGTGCCGGCCCTGCACTCTGTATGACCCCTCTGCAGGCATCTCCTCTGTCCTCCGGGGGGAGCCTCTCACCCAGTACACGGCTATTGTGCGGCTGCCGCGTCTTCTTCTCACACAACAGCGGAGCTCCATTCTCTGGGTCTGCGGCAGGGGAGGGAGAGGTGTGTCCCTCCTGTTCCTCTGAAAGGCTGCTGGCCTAGTGCTGGCAGCCTATCAGAGGCTGGTGCAGGCGGTGCGATGACGTCATCGCGCCGCCTGAGCCGTATAGCGAGGGACACAGGCCGGAAGAGGCCTGCATCGCATAGCTGGAGGTAAGTATAAGTGTTTTTTTTTGTATATAGGTACAATACTGGATCATGATGATGGGGGGGGGGGGGGGGGGGGCTACTGGCACATGATAAAGGGGGTACTGGCACATAACGGGGGCTACTGGCACATAAAGATGACTACTGGCACATAATGGGGGGGCTAGTGGCACATGATAAGGGGGGCTAATGGCACATGATAAGGGGGGCTAGTGGCACATGATAAGGGGGGCAAATGGCACATGATAAGGGGGGGCTAGTGGCACATGATAAGGGGGGCTAATGGCACATGATAAAGGGGGGGCTAGTGGCACATGATAAGGGGGGGCTAGTGGCACATGATAAGGGGGGCTACTGGCACATGATAAGAGGGGCTACTGGCACATGATAATGGGGGCTACTGGCACATAAGGGGGACTACTGGCACATGATAAGGGGGGGCTACTGGCACATAAGGGGGACTACTGGCACATGATAAGGGGGGGCTACTGGCACATAAGGGGGACTACTGGCACATAAGGGGGGCTACTGGCACATAAGGGGGGCTACTGGCACATAAGGGGTGGCTACTGGCACATAAGGGGTGGCTACTGGCACATAAGGACGACTACTGTCACATGATAAGGGGCGGCTACTGGCACATGATAAGGGGGGCAAATGGCACATGATAAGGGGGCTACTGGCACATGATAAGGGGGGCTAGTGGCACATGATAAGGGGGGGCTAGTGGCACATGATAAGGGGGGCTACTGGCACATGATAAGAGGGGGCTACTGGCACATGATAAGAGGGGGCTACTGGCACATGATAATGGGGGCTACTGGCACATGATAAGGGGGGCTACTGGCACATGATAAGGGGGGCTACTGGCACATGATAAGGGGTGGCTACTGGCACATAAGGGGGACTACTGGCACATAAGGGGGGCTACTGGCACATAAGGGGTGGCTACTGGCACATAAGGACGACTACTGGCACATGATAAGGGGCGGCTACTGGCACATAAGGGAAACTACTGGCACATAAGGGGAACTACTGGCACATAAGGGGTGGCTACTGGCACATAAGGGGTGGCTACTGGCACATAAGGATGACTGCTGGCACATAAGGGGGGCTACTGGCACATAAGGGGTGGCTACTGGCACATAATAAGGGGGGCTACTGGCACATGTGGGGGCACTCTGGCTGCTGGCACATGATGGTGGGGGGGCTCTTATTACTGGCACATGATTGGGGGGCATCTTACTGGCAAATGATTGGGGGCATCTATGGGGGCACATCTTACTGGCACATGATTGGGGGCATCTATGGGGGCACATCTTACTGGCACATGATTGGGGGCATCTATTGGGGCACTTATTACTGGCAGATAATTGGGTGGCACTATAGGGGCATCTACTGAGGTTAAAAAGAAGGTATTTTATATTGGCACATTATGGGAACATTAGCTCAACTGGGGGCATTACAAGGGGGTATGTTTTGCACATTATAAGGAGAATTATTACTACTGGGGGGCATAATGGTGGGCTTTATTACACCCCCCCATGGTATGACCCCCTAGTAGCAGCACCGGCCTCTCCCTGCTCTGCTATCCCTCTGCCCCTTCTCCAAATACTTATTATGAAATCTTTCTCATTAGGATAAAACACAACATCAGCTCCGCCGAGCCCCCGGCCAAAGTGTGGAAGTGGCGTCCGAGACCCCCAAGGGCCAAGTAACTGTAAGTTTTCATGTGAAATATGTTTGCTTGTAGTTGATCTTTATTATCAATTTTACATTGCAGATTTTTTATTTTTTTTGCAGCATATGGGTGAGATTTTATAAATATTTTTATTATTTGGTTGAAAGGCTCATGGGGGGGGGGGGGGGGGGATTGTAACAGGACTGCCGTAGAATATCTAAAATAGCTGCTCAAGTAAAATGCTCCATGCAACAATCATTAAATAGGTGGCCAACAAAAAAGGGCAGGTCAAAGGGCGTGGTCAAACACTGTCTGAACTTTCTCATTGGCTGCTTTTTATCCCCTGTCCGGCCCTGCATAGATAGAAAGTCCCAAAGTCTCTCAGTATTAGGGTACTTGCACACTTGCGTTAAACTTTTCCGGTATTGAGTTCCGTCCTAGGGGCTAAGTACTGGAACAAAAACCGCATCAGTTTGTCCTAATGCATTCTGAATGGACATCAATCCGTTCAGGATGCATCAAGATGTCTTCAGTTTAGTCACTGCACGGTTTTTAGACTGAGAAAATGCCGCACATGCTGCGGTATTTTCTCCATCCAAAATTCCGGAACACTTGCCGGAATGCCGGAACCGGCATTATTTTCCATTGAAATGCATTAATGCCAGATCCGGCCCCAAGTGTTCCAGAAAAAACTGATCCGGTTTTGCGGTCTGCACCTGCACAGACCTTTAAAAATGTGAAAAAGATAAATACCGGATGACAATTGGAGAGACAGATCCGGTATTGCAATGCATTTGTGAGACGGATCCATATCCGGATCCGTCTACAAATGGTATCCATTTGCATACAGATTGCCGGTTCCGGCGACAGAACTGCCTTCCGGAATCCAACAACGCACGTTGAAAGTAGCCTTAGCTGACTATGGAGAAGACTTCACAAGGAAAAGTCACACTGATCCTACTCCCGGGTTATGGGGTGAGGTGGCATAATGGACAAAAGCCGGACCCCTCTAGGCCTCATTTCAGGTACTAACAGCTCGGCGTTACATTGATTTGGTCGGGGAACCAGTGGTATGGCCATTTCTCCAAAGTGTTCCAGAAGCTGTTTATCAACAGGACAACGCCAGGTCACATGTTGCTCGTGGTACTGTGAGCAGCCTGCGCAGCCTAAACATGTTACCATGGCCTCCAGCCTCTCCGGACTTGGTCATTGGTCAGCAATTGCAAAGGGAGCTACCAGCAGCGATCTTGATGATCTGCGTGCCCAAGTGCAATCAGTGCAGCAGAACATTCCTCAGACCTCACTGATAGCAGCCAAGGCCTGGATGTGAGGGCATGTCTGTGTGTGACGCTCATACTCCAGTGCCCCCTAAAGGACAGGGGTAGTAGTGATTATATTTTTCCTGTATACCCCCATTTTGTTACCCCTTTATATTTATGAATGTTGTCTCCCATATACTGATATAATGGTGGACAGGACTGTCTATGGACATTAGATTGTGAGCTCTTGTGGTTACGGAGTATATATATATATATATATATATATGAATATAACATTTCCCAATTATAATAGAAATTATAACCAGCCCCCTCTTATGAACTCCTGTAGCACAATGCACAGAAAAACAACAGGTTACTAAGTGGAAACTGTCAGTAAGCTGACCTTGACTGATCATCTTCTTATTAAATGTCGCTTTGTAAACTCTTACCTCATTACCACCATATTGATCCCTTTAAACCAGTTAAGGTTGTCCCATTTAGAAGATCCATCAACAGCAGGTGTTTTATGGTCTTTAAATGATAACAGCTTGAAAAACAACATATTGGCCAGTAAGTGGTTCTACACCATAAGAAAAAACCTGCGCCAAGCGTCTGCGAAGTGCATGGGGTGCAACTTTTTATATTCACTTCTGATTCTGGGGATCTGTAATGGAAAATATAGAAATACTGACACCTAGTGGTAAAACGGGGATCAGCTCCTCAATACATTATAAATTGAAACTGACTCTTTTGGCCACTGGGTGGCAGTGTTTAATTTCCTTTCATTATCATTGAAGAGATCCAGCAGGTATTTGGAAACTAATTTTTCAGGCGATGCTCCATGGGGAAAAGTATGTAAATGATCTCATATTTCCAATATAAACCACAGACAGCACATCTACCAGAGTCTCCTCTTTCTGCTCCACTTCTTAGTGCCATGGGCTGTTTACTTCTTGATGTTCCCTTCTTTTGCCTCCTGTAGAAGCAGATGCTGCTGCAGCAGGACCTGTCTAGTGCTCACCCCCTGGACTACACACCATGCAGGCTATACTGGTAGCATTGTCCAGTGCTTTTATAAGATAAGCCCCTCCACAATGTGTTTACTGGCTGTAGGAGATAACATGTGGCCCCAGGTGCGTAATACATAACATTATATTAGGTAATAATTCATTTGGCCACTAGGTGGCAGATAAGCATGAAAATTACATACAACTGCTGATATAAGTGTGAGCTAAGCAGTCTAAATACAGTCTACCTGCACTGATACATTGTATCAAACTATCAGGACAGGAGAGATGTGTGCTAGATACAACTGCACCAAACCCTCAGTCCCACTTAGTAAGGACAGGTTTTTTTTGTTTTTTTTTTGTAAAGAGAAATGTTGCTATTCACTGACAGTAAGCAAACGTCTTGGAATTTGTGAAGAATAGAAGCGAGAAGTGTATTCGAAAGTTACCAAATGCTTTATTATACAATGATCTGTATAGGCGTCAAACTGGCCTGGCCCTTTAAGATGGTTTGTGTGTCTGCACACCAGGGGTTTGTCACCCTGCCTCCTTTATGTACTAGCTCTGCTACATTTCTGGATGTCAGTGAGTTGCTCTCATCTCTGATACCCCTGACAGTTCTTGTCTCAGCTGGTGCCCCCACTGACAGCTCTTCTGTAGACTGGAGCTGAGAGAGTAACAGTTCAGTGTGTGGAGCGCTGACAGTCACAGGGACATGAGCGAGATATACAAGACACAGTGTGTAAGAGCACCATGATACAGGACACAGTGTGTAAGAGCTCCACGATACAGGACACAGTAGGTAAGAGCTCCACGATACAGGACACAGTGTGTAAGAGCACCATGATACAGGACACAGTGTGTAAGAGCTCCACGATACAGGACACAGTAGGTAAGAGCTCCACGATACAGGACACAGTGTGTAAGAGCACCACGATACAGGACACAGTGTGTAAGAGCTCCACGATACAGGACACAGTGTCTAAGAGCTCCACGATACAGGTCACAGTGTGTAAGAGCTCCACGATACAGGACACAGTGTGTAAGAGCACCATGATACAGGACACAGTGTGTAAGAGCTCCACGATACAGGACACAGTAGGTAAGAGCTCCACGATACAGGACACAGTGTGTAAGAGCACCGTGATACAGGACACAGTGTGTAAGAGATCCACAATACAGGACAAAGTATGTAAGAGATCCACGATACAGGACACAGTGTGTAAGAGCTCCATGATACAGGACACAGTGTGTAAGAGCTCCACGATACAGGACACAGTATGTAAGAGATCCATGATACAGGACACAGTGTGTAAGAGCTCCATGATACAGGACACAGTGTGTAAGAGCTCCACGATACAGGACACAGTGTGTAAGAGATCCACGATACAGGACACAGTGTGTAAGAGATCCACGATACAGGACACAGTGTGTAAGAGCTCCACGATACAGGACACAGTGTGTAAGAGCTCCATGATACAGGACACAGTGTGTAAGAGCTACATGATACAGGACACAGTATGTAAGAGATCCATGATACAGGACACAGTAGGTAAGAGATCCATGATACAGGACACAGTGTGTAAGAGCACAATGATACAGGACACAGTGTGTAAGAGATCCACAATACAGGACAAAGTATGTAAGAGATCCACGATACAGGACACAGTGTGTAAGAGCTCCATGATACAGGACACAGTGTGTAAGAGCTCCACGATACAGGACACAGTATGTAAGAGATCCATGATACAGGACACAGTGTGTAAGAGCTCCATGATACAGGACACAGTGTGTAAGAGCTCCACGATACAGGACACAGTGTGTAAGAGATCCACGATACAGGACACAGTGTGTAAGAGATCCACGATACAGGACACAGTGTGTAAGAGCTCCACGATACAGGACACAGTGTGTAAGAGCTCCATGATACAGGACACAGTGTGTAAGAGCTACATGATACAGGACACAGTATGTAAGAGATCCATGATACAGGACACAGTAGGTAAGAGATCCATGATACAGGACACAGTGTGTAAGAGCACAATGATACAGGACACAGTGTGTAAGAGCTCCATGATACAGGACACAGTGTGTAAGAGCACCATGATACAGGACACAGTGTGTAAGAGCACCATGATACAGGACACAGTGTGTAAGAGCACCATGATACAGGACACAGTGTGTAAGAGCTCCATGATACAGGACACAGTGTGTAAGAGCTCCATGATACAGGACACAGTGTGTAAGAGCTCCATGATACAGGACACAGTGTGTAAGAGCTCCATGATACAGGACACAGTGTGTAAGAGCACCATGATACAGGACACAGTGTGTAAGAGATCCATGATACAGGACACAGTATGTAAGAGATCCACGATACAGGACACTGTGTAAGAGCTCCACGATACAGGACACAGTGTGTAAGAGATCCACGATACAGGATACAGTAGGTAAGAGATCCATGATACAGGACACAGTGTGTAAGAGCTCCACGATACAGGACACAGTAGGTAAGAGATCCACGATACAGAACACAGTAGGTAAGAGATCCACGATACAGAACACAGTAGGTAAGAGATCCACGATACAGGACACAGTAGGTAAGAGATCCATGAGACAGGACACAGTGTGTAAGAGATCCATGGGACAGGACACAGTGTGTAAGAGATCCATGATACTGGACACAGTGTGTAAGAGATCCACGATACAGGACACAGTGTGTAAGAGATCCACTATATAGGACATACTATGCAAGAGCTCCACTATATAGGACATACTATGCAAGGGCTCCATGATACAAGATACAGTATTTAAGAGATCCACCATACAAGATACAGTATGTAAGAGCTCCACGATACAGGACTCAGTATATAAGAGTTCCACCATACAGATCCACGATACAGGACTCACTATATTCACTATTAATAGAACATAAATTCCCAGGTTTAGTTTTGTTGACTGCTGCAGCTTCAGCTGGCAGCCAGCAGGTGGCAGTGCAGTAACACTTTTCTGCCATAATTTACACCTTTCTGCTTCTATTTACAGAATCTCGTTGTCTGTGCAGATGACAATAGGAAAGGGTGTTTCTAGTGGAACAGGACGGGGCTTAAAATGTTATGTGACTTTTGATTTGTACTTTGGGAAGTATGCCTTGACGATATACTGCTTTCATTAACCAAGTAAGGGTCCATATTATTTGGCCCCTCCCCTTTTGATGCTTCTCCCTCAGTCTATGTGCTGCATTTTCTGGATCATCTTTTTGTACCTGGAGGTTTAGTTTATTCTGTAGTGTAATCAGCTCTGGGTGGGTAGACTTCTTGCTGGACTCGTGCTCATATGCCATAGCCAATCTGAACAAGCAGAGCTGCAGTGTAAAGCATAGAGAGAGGATAATGATGAGGCAGGAGACTCCAAACAGACAGTGCAGCTAAGGCCTTGTTCACACGTCAGTTATTTGATCAGTGATTTCCATCAGAGATTTTGAGCCAAAACCAGGAGTGGAGACTACACAGACATAAGGTATAATGAAAGATCTGCACCTGATATTGTCTCTCACAATAACTGATGGAAATAACTGACCAAATAACTGAGGTGTGAACAAGGCCTAAGCTGTTGTCACTGATCATAGTAGTGTCCTGATGGAGCAGAGCTGAAGTGTAAAGTATGGAGACGGAGCAGCAGTCTGAGCCTGTGATGAGACAGGAGGTGGATTACATGCTACCTCAGTCTCAGTTCATGTCACTGATCATAGTTTTGCCCTAATGGAGCCGACTGGCAGTGTAAAGCATGGAGCAGAGCAGCAGTCTGAGCTTCTGACGGATTTCAGACCACCTCTAATCCAGCTACAGTCTGATCACAGTTTTACGCTAATGGTTCAGAGCTGCACTGTAAAGCATGGGGCAGAGCAGCATTCTGAGCCTGTGATGAGACAGGAGGTGGATTACATGCTACCTCAGTCTCAGTTCATGTCACTGATCATAGTTTTGCCCTAATGGAGCCGACTGGCAGTGTAAAGCATGGAGCAGAGCAGCAGTCTGAGCTTCTGACGGATTTAAGACCACCTCTAATCCAGCTACAGTCTGATCACAGTTTTACGCTAATGGTTCAGAGCTGCACTGTAAAGCATGGGGCAGAGCAGCATTCTGAGCCTCTGATGAGACAGGAGATGGATCTCAGATTCAGCTAGAGTCACTGATAATAGTTTTGCCCTAATGGAGCAGAGCTGCAGTGTAAATCATGGGTACAGAGTCACTGATCATAGTTTCTGTAACTCCTTTTTCTAGACCCCTCCATGGCTCCTTCTTCTTTTCTAGCAGGCAGGTATTCCTAACACCATCACTTATCGTATCGAGCGAGTACTAGGCACGCGGAGCAGAGGGGCTGATAAATAACATCTTGGTGACGTCACGCTTCAAGTTCAAAAATCATTTATTTCTGCCGTCGATTCTCCAATAGACGCTAAATAGACATCTGAGGCGGGAGGTTCACAGGTTCAGCATTGATTCCCTGGCTGATCTGGTAAATTAAATGAAGATCTCCTGGTCGAAAAAGCAATTAGCTGTTATCTAGAGGGGGGGGGGGGGGGGGGGCTCCACTACGGACTGTAGCTATTGAAAACACCTCTAAAAAGTGGCTGCTTTCATGATTTCAATAGAACCCTTCATAATCAAGAGTGGTGAAATGCAGCAGGTAATGTTCTAGATATGTCTATGAGTTACATCATCACCATCATTGAGTTCTTCTAAGGCCATATAACATGTTCATGATTACAAATAAGAAATTTACTTACCAAGAACTGAGGTTCTGGGTCATCTTATTTTCATCAGCGGTCAATGAGATTCTGGGTCTATGAGCGCTAATGATGATCTCCTGATTATCGTCAGCAGTGATTGATGCTCACAACTTCCAAGGTTGGCAGAACTTGAGGTTATGGATCTGGATGTCTTGTTTAGCAGTTATTAAGTCTTTGTGTCCATCTACATGTCTTGATTAGTAGGCAATAAGGTTCTGGGTGTAGAAGTTGAGATTCTTGATGTCCATGTCCAGATTACCTGGATCACTGCTGAACAAGACCTAGATTGCTGCTGAGTGTAGAGGTTGAGATTCTTGATGTCGATGTGCAGATTACCGGTGAATACGATTTTAATTTCCAGAATCTGGTCAGCAGTAGTTGGAAGTTTGGATTCCTGTATTCTAGATCAGCAGTGATTAAGGTTCTGGAATGTGTATCATGATTTGAAACTATTTGGATTCTCGATGTCCTGTTCCTGACCAATCAGGCAGTGATGAGGTTCTATTTAACCAGATCTGGATCAGCAGTAATTGAGATTGTAGGCTTTCAAATCCTAGACAGGAGGAACTGAGGTTGTAAGTGTCTAGATCCATGTTGGGAGTAATTATATTCTAGATATTCATGTTCAGATCAGTGATTTTTGAAGTTCTGCCTCCTCTCCAGATGGTAGATTAAAATGGTTAATTATCTAAGGCTACTTTCACACTAGCGGCAGCCTTCTCCGGCAGGCTGTTCCTACATGTCGTAGTTTTATTACGGCTGTCTCTCGGCATGTTTGCCGTGCTGTGGCCGGACCTCCGGCCCACCCCCATTATAGTGAATGGGGCCAGAGAGGACTTCTGGGGGCACGGTGCACTAGCGGCAGCACGAATCCGGCAGACTGTTCAGCCACTGGAACAGCCTGCCGCTAGTGTGGAAGTAGCCTAAGTTTATTAAAATATTAAAACATTGGTCCTAATCAGAAGTGATATGGGTTTCTAGGTCTTGTACAGCAAAGATCTAGGTATCTTGATCTTGTTCGACAGGGATCTAGAGCTCTATGTCTTGATCAGCAGGCACCTTGATATCTAGATCTTGATCAGCAGGGATCTAAGTCTCCAGTTCTTGTTCAGCAGTGATCTAGGTCTCCAGTTCTTGTTCAGCAGTGATCTAGGTCTCTAGGTTTTGTTCAGCAGTGACCCAGATCTCTATGAACCTGTTAGGTTCTACATCTCCAGGTTCATGTGAGGTTGTTAGGCCTCTTTCACACGGGCGTCATATTTTTGGCCCGAATAAGAGGCGGGTGCGTTGCGGGAAAATGCGCGATTTTTCTGCGCAAGTGCAAAACATTGTCATGCGTTGCACTCGCGTGAGAAAAATCGCGCATGTTTGGTACCCAAACCCGAACTTCTTCATAGAAGTTCGGGCTTGGGATTGATGTTCTGAAGATTGTATTATTTTCCCTATTATTTTTCTGAATACAGAATGCATAGTAAAACAGCGCTAGAGGGGTTAAAAAATAAATAAAAAAATTTAACTCACCTTAGTCCACTTGATCGCGAAGCCGGCATCTCCTTGTGTCTCCTCTGCGCTGAACAGGACCTGGGGTGAGCTGCTGCATTAAATAGAGGTTAAGGACCTGTGATGACATCACTCCGGTCATCACATGGTATGTCACATGATCTTTTACCATGGTGATTCACCATGGTAAAAGACCATGTGATGACCGGAGTGACGTCATCACAGGTCCTTAACCTCTATTTAATGCAGCAGCTCACCCCAGGTCCTGTTCATCAGCAGCGGAGACACAAGGAGATGCCAGCTTCGCGATCAAGTGGACTAAGGTGAGTTAATTTTTTTTTTAAAATTTTTTAACCCCTCTAGCGCTGTTTTACTATGCATTCTGTATTCAGAATGCTATTATTTTCCCTTTTAACCATGTTATAAGGGAAAATAATAATGATCGGGTCTCCATCCCGATCGTCTCCTAGCAACCGTGCGTGCAAATCGCACCGCATCCGTACTTGCTTAGTCCACTTGATCGCGAAGCCGGCATCTCCTTGTGTCTCCTCTGCGCTGAACAGGACCTGGGGTGAGCTGCTGCATTAAATAGAGGTTAAGGACCTGTGATGACATCACTCCGGTCATCACATGGTATGTCACATGATCTTTTACCATGGTGATTCACCATGGTAAAAGACCATGTGATGACCGGAGTGACGTCATCACAGGTCCTTAACCTCTATTTAATGCAGCAGCTCACCCCAGGTCCTGTTCATCAGCAGCGGAGACACAAGGAGATGCCAGCTTCGCGATCAAGTGGACTAAGGTGAGTTAAATTTTTTTTAAAAATTTTTTAACCCCTCTAGCGCTGTTTTACTATGCATTCTGTATTCAGAATGCTATTATTTTCCCTTTTAACCATGTTATAAGGGAAAATAATAATGATCGGGTCTCCATCCCGATCGTCTCCTAGCAACCGTGCGTGCAAATCGCACCGCATCCGTACTTGCTTGCGGATGCCATCCGATTTTCACGCACCCCATTCACTTCTATAGGGCCTGCGTCACGTCAAAATCGGACAATATAGAGCATGCTGCGATTTCCACTGAACGCACAAGTGATGCGTTAAAAACAACGCTCATGTGCACAGCCCCATAGAAATGAATGGGTCAGGATTTAGTGCGGGTGCCATACGTTCGCCGCACGGATCGCACCCGCACGGAAAACTCGCCCGTGTGAAAGGGGCCTTAATCTTCATGTTCTGTTTAGTGCTCATGGATTCTTTCTGTTTTTAGTAACTGATTAGAAGTTCTAGATCCTTGTATCTTCCAGTCCACCACCAGCAGGTTCTAAAAGTCTCCTGTTCCTTCTTAGGATATCTTTGATGCCTCCAGGTCCTGTGTTTGCTAACAGCTTTGTCTAACGCTTTCACACTCTGTTCCCATCGTTTCCTACCCACCGGTGCCCCTCTCTTCTGCATTCTGTGCCATCTCATGAAGGAAGTAATGCCATGTTTAGTAATTTCTCATATCTATGCTAATTACACCTGAGACTTCTCTCTCATCAGCCCATCAATATCTGTATCACCCGTGTACGCAGCATCACACGAAGAGCCATGGCAACCAGTGCCCACAGGTGGCACATATCACCAGCCTATGCATAGGTAAGTGGTCGTGAGCAGCACTTCTTGTCCATAGAAGACACTATGGAAAACCAGTTAAAGGAACACCAACCCTACAGTCTCTCCTGATATACATACAACTAAGGCCTAGTTCACACGAACGTATGGCTTTTATAGTTTTTTGCGGTCCGTTTTTCACGGATCCGTTGTTCCGTTTTTGAGTTCCTTTGTGTTTCCGTTTCCGTTCCGTTGTTCCGTTCCGTTTTTCCGTATGCCATGTACAGTTTACAGTAATTACATAGGAAAAATTGGGCTGGCCATAACATTTTCAATAGATGGTTCAGAAAAAACGGAACGGAAACGGAAGACATACGGATGCATTTCCGTATGTGTTCCGTTTTTTTTGCGGATCCATTGACTTGAATGGAGCCACGACCCGTGATTTACGGTCAAATATAGGACAAGCTCTATCTTTCAACGGAACGGAAAAACGGAAAAACGGAAACGGAAGGCATACGGAACACATTCCGTTTTTTTTGCGGAACCATTGAAATGAATGGTTCCGTATACGGACCGTATACGGAACACAAAAAAACGGCCCGTACACCCGCAAAAAAAACGTTCGTGTGAACTAGGCCTAAATCTATTGCCCCCTGTTATCAGCCATTTCAGGGGAGAGGATGACTGTAGGAGAATACAATAGAACCTTCCTTGTCCCCACTACTATATACTGTATTTCCAGTGCTGAGACCTCTTCATATGTGACTGATATCAGCCGCTCCTCTTATAACGCTCCAGAGCTGATATAACCTCCAGAGATATGAATAAATTCCACTAATCATTTTGTGTATATAACTGCTGTGGTAACAATGTGTCCCCATGGTTACAGACTACAAACAAGCCCTGCGTGGTCTGATCCAGTAGTCGTGTTTTACTCCACTCATTCTGCCCTATCTTCTACATTATAAGGCCTCTTTCACACTACCGTTTTTTTTTTTTTGTTTTGAGGACCGTTTTTTGCGTTCCGTATACGGAACCATTCATTTGAATGGTTCCGCAAAAAAAAAAAAAACAGAATGTACTCCGTATGCATTCTGTTTCCGTATTTCCCTTGCGTTGAAAGATAGAACATGTCCTATTATTGCCCGCAAATCACCTTCCGTGGCTCCATTCAAGTCAATGGGTCTGCAAAAAAAACGGAACACATACGGAAATGCATCCGTATGTCTTCCGTAACCGTTCCGTTTTTGCGGAACCATCTATTGAAAATGTTATACCCAGCCCAATTTTTTCTATGTAAGTACTCTATACTGTATATGCCATACGGAAAAACAGAACATAAACGGAAACTGAACAGCGGATCTGTTAAAAACAAACCGCAAACCACTGAAATAGCCATACGGTCGTGTGAAAGAGGCCTAAAGCAGAGTGGGTGGAGGGAGTGAAGCAGAACACAGCTACAGGATCCGACTACACAGGGAATGTTTGTAGTCTGTAACCATGGAGACACAGCTCTGCATAGGAACTGTATACACAAAACAATAGTTGTATCATTTTTCTTATTTTGAATGCCACAGAGCCATAAAAACATGGTTGTAAAAGTATACACACCCTCCAGAGAGAAGTGTCAGGGGTTAGTGATGAGCAGCAGGGGTCATATTTAAATTTGCGATATTTTGAGAATATTCATCGAATATTCGTGAATTCGAATATCCGTTATATTCTATATTCTTTTTTATTTTTTTTACTCGAAAATCGGCAAGGGAATGATTGCGAAATATGCGAATATAACGCGATCAATACAGGTGTGGGTCAAAAACTAATATATGGCACTATAGACTACAGTGCTATATATTCGTTTTTTTTTTAGAATATTCAGTATTTTTTTCCATCTGAAGTTATGATTCCTCCCTGCTTAAGTTGTTTGTTGGCCAAGAAGCTGGGACGAATCATGACTTCAGATGGAAAAAAATGCAGAATATTCGAAAAACAAATATATAGCACTATATTTGAAATATTCACGAATTCTCGCGATATTCGAGATAAAAAAATAGCTTTTCGAATATTCGCGTTCAACACTATCAGGTTTACGAGGACATTATAGAAGTATAGAAATGAAATATATATATATATATATAGAGGTGAGTCAGGTAACCAGAAGCATCAGTAAAGCTCCGATGTCTTGCTTGTGTCATAGTTTGTTACAATGTATCAGTGCAGGTATAATTTATCCAGACTGCTGATCTCCCTAGAGGTTCGTATACAGTTGTAACACACCCTTGGCTGTGAGAAGTATTAGGTCTGCACCAAATCTAGTCACTGGACTATTCTCATTTACTGACAGCAAGCAAAGATCTTGAACAATGTACAAGTAGGGGGCAGAGCTTCTCAGTATACACTGATTGACATCAGACTGGACCTTTAACTTCCTGACGTTTTACTTTATAGATGTGGTAATGGGATAATCAGTTATCAGCATGCCCATCGCCGTGTCTTCTCCTTGTGTCAGTGTGACGGTGCACCCCCCCCCAATACTCGCACTGTGAGGGGCTGTGCTTGCATGCCTGGCAGGCAGAGGAGGAGCAGTCACATCTATTACAAGGTAATCCAGGCTGGCAGCGAGAGTACAACACAGAGGTGATCATATACAACGCACTGCATCCTGGAGAGAGCAGACCTGATGCCATGGAGGCTGAGGTGCCAACCTCTATAGAATGTGCATAACCCCTGGCACATCCAGCATCAGTGGATGGGTAAGTGCACACAACTGCTAACCTCTATGTACAATGCAAGGTCACCCCCAGCAAGACTCTACCTGGAGCAGGGGGTCATAGACTTTTCTTTGGTCGCTAAGCTCAAAGTCACCTCCATGACAGAGCTGCCACCACCTCGCTGCTCCCATGTGCTCCTCTGACTCCCAGGGATCCTCTCAACTTTCTTGAGGTCGGATAATCTCAGAATCTGGTAAGAGGAATAACGGGTGTGAAGAGATGAAATATCTATAGGACTAGGTAAGAGGAGACTGGAGGCTCCAAACATAAAACTGCAGCATATACACTAACTTGTTAGCTCTGCAGGACAGGGACTTCTCATTAGCATTGCACTGATACCCAGAATAAGATTGTAAATTGTAATGTCTGTATTTTCTACATGATTGTAATTATATGTGGGGCAGCGGTGGAAGGAAATGAGTCAGACAAAAGTATGACTACTATAATACCGCTCCTATGTACAAGAATATAACTGCTATAATACTGCTCCTATGTACAAGAATATAACTACTATAATACTGCCTCCTATGTACAAGAATATAACTACTATAATACTGCTCCTATGTACAAGAATATAACTACTATAATACTGCTCCTATGTACAAGAATATAACTACTATAATACTGCTCCTATGTACAAGAATATAACTACTATAATACTGCTCCTATGTACAAGAATATAACTACTATAATACTGCCTCCTATGTACAGGAATATATCTACTATAATACTGCTCCTATGTACATGAATATAACTACTATAATACTGCTCCTATGTACAAGAATATAACTACTATAATACTGCTCCTATGTACAAGAATATAATTACTATAATACTGCTCCTATGTACAGGAATATATCTACTATAATACTGCCTCCTATGTACAAGAATATAACTACTATAATACTGCTCCTATGTACAGGAATATAACTACTATAATACTGTCTCCTATGTACAAGAATATAACTACTATAATACTGCTCCTATGTACAAGAATATAACTACTATAATACTGCCTCCTATGTACAAGAATATAACTACTATAATACTGCTCCTATGTACAAGAATATAACTACTATAATACTGCCTCCTATGTACAAGAATATAACTACTATAATACTGCCTCCTATGTACAAGAATATAACTACTATAATACTGCTCCTATATACAAGAATATAACTACTATAATACTGCCTCCTATGTACAAGAATATAACTACTATAATACTGCTCCTATGTACAAGAATATAACTGCTATAATACTGCCTCCTATGTACAGGAATATAACTACTATAATACTGCCTCCTATGTACAAGAATATAACTACTATAATACTGCTCCTATGTACAAGAATATAATTACTATAATACTGCTCCTATGTACAAGAATATAACTACTATAATACTGCCCCTATGTACAAGAATATAACTACTATAATACTGCTCCTATGTACAGGAATATAACTACTATAATACATCCTCCTATGTACAGGAATATAACTACTATAATACTGCTCCTATGTACAAGAATATAACTACTATAATACTGCCTCCTGTGTACAGGAATGGAATAGTAGGCAGCGGAGTCTGGATTCGCTGTGTATTATATGCAGGAACAGTTGGTGTTTATAATGACCTGTCAGTTCACACGTTATAAAGGTAGCGCGGAGCAGTCATGTAGATCAGCTCTGCATCTCCGGAGATCACTTGTGGGTCAGTGTGTCTGTAAGTCGTCCTCTCTCACCCCTCGTGCTATAATGAATGTAATTGATGAGTTGGCAGAGGAGGCAGGCGCCAGGCGCTGGCACATTAGTACGTGTGAAGTTCAGGCTGTAGTTTACATGGTGAGGATTTGGCGACTCTGCTGCTCATTATCGCCGCCCCAGGGGCTGGAATTGATGGTAATGGTTAAAATGTAGGATTGGTGATGTCCTGGAGAGCGGGGGACATGTGACATCATCTCTGACTGCTGCATAGATTTAAAAAAGGACATGTCTCACATACGGGGAATGATCTAGCCTTGCATCATGAAAGCTCCTGCACTTTCTAATATACTTTGTGTATCTCTGCTTGCTGCCAGTGAATGAAAATATCTTATTACCCTCAAGGCCGAAAATCTAAACAAACCTTGTTCTTTTTCACAGCTGGGGGTTTGTTACAGTTGCATCCAGTCTAGATAATCCTTTGTGGGCTAAACAGACTGGATACATGTTACCTGCACTGATACATTGTAACAAACCATCAGAGCAGGAGAGAGATGTGTGCCACGGATGTGTTTAGCTCGCACAGGATTGTCTACACTGGATACAATTGTAACAAACCCTCAGCTGTGAGAATGATTAGGGCTGGTCAGGTTTTCTGCCTCTGGATCTAAACAATGCATGTTTCCGTTCACTGACAGCAAGCAGTGATCTAGCAACGGTAAAGAATTCAGACACAAAGCAGCAAATTACAGCTCCTAACTGGACAAGATGCTTTGTTGTGCTGTGATACTTATAAATCTGAACCTGTACTCTAGTTACCTCCAGAGCTGCATTCACAATTCTATTGGCTTTTTGTAACCACAGAGCAATGCATTGTGGGGCACAGATGAGGACAACATTTAGATCCAAGCTGTCAGGTCACAACAACTGGCTACATAGTGTGGTTAAATGTTGGTCTAGCAAGCCCAAGTGTAAATACAGCTTTGGATGTGAGCGGAGTAGAAGACAGAATAGAATTCAAGCTCAGGGCCATAAAATAAATTCAAGGAACATATTCACTGAGCGTTTTAAGCCTCGGAATTTGTGATAAGTGAATACATTTATAGATAATTGGTGCTTAACAGCTGTCACCAGCATCATGGCAGCCGTCGGCTCACGGGGACGTCCGCTTCTTCCTTCCAGGAAAGGAAAAAAAAACACAAACACAATAGAGAAAACAGGAAACTAACATTTGAATTGCAAATCTGGCAGAAACCATTAGAGCGAACGTAAAATCTTCTGAACATCAAGCTCTAAAAAAATGATATAGTTCTGTCTGCAGCCACCACTAGGGGGAGCTATACTGCAGCTGGGAATCTGTCTGTGCTGAGCTCCCCCTAGTGGTGATTTCAGTCACATATAACACCGGTCTCTGATCTCACAGGCTTCTACTGTTTTGAAAGAATTTTAATATTAATGATGTCATTTCCAGATCAGTGACGTCATTGGTTTGTAGTGGGGCTGAATTCCCAGTTATGTCACTGGTTCTTGTAAAGCGACAGACGTTACTGGCTCTTGTGACCTAATAGGCTGCATTTGCTATGATGTCATGGGAGTCTGTGGATTAGTTGACTGCTTTTCTAATGATGTCACTTGCTGACATAATAGTATTTTTGCCCGTGATGTCACTGGCTTCTGTGACTGAATAGGGTGCAATCACGGTGATCTTGTATGTTAACAGGCTGTGCCCTGTGCGATGTTATTGGCTTTTCTAAATTGATTGGCTCCATTCTCTGTGATGTCACTGGCTCCTGCTCCTTAATTGGCTGCATTCTCTGTGATGTCACTGGCTCCTGCTCCTTAATTGGCTGCATTCTCTGTGATGTCACTCAGTCCTGTGACTAAATTAGCTGTGTTCTCTGTTCTACTGAGATTTCATTGGCTGCATTCTCTGTGATGTCACTGGCTCCTGCTCCTTAATTGGCTGCATTCTCTGTGATGTCACTGGCTCCTGCTCCTTAATTGGCTGCATTCTCTGTGATGTCACTGGCTCCTGCTCCTTAATTGGCTGCATTTTCTGTGATGTCACTCAGTCCTGTGACTAAATTAGCTGTGTTCTCTGTTCTACTGAGATTTCATTGGCTGCATTCTCTGTGATGTCACTGGCTCCTGCTTCTTAATTGGCTGCATTCTTTATGATGTCACCGGCTGCCATCATTTATTTGTTTGTATTCTCTGTGATGTCACCGGCTCCAGTGACTTCATTGGTTGGGTCCTCTGTTATGCCACTGGTTCCTGTGACTTATTGGGCTGCATTTTCTGTGATGTCACTGGCTCCTGCTCTTTAATTGGCTGCATTCTCTGTGATGTCACTGGCTCCTGCTTCTTTATTGGCTGCACCCTCGGTGATGTCACCGCCTGCCGTCATTTATTTGGTTGTATTCTCTGTTATGTCACCGACTCCCGTCACTTAATTGGCTGTGATGTTTACAGTTGTCTCTTTTGCACTGATAGGTTGCAGTCTCTGTGATGTCACCGACTCCTGTCACTTAATTGGCAGAGTCTGTGATGTCACTACTCCCTGCTCCTTAATTCCTTGCATTCTCGGTGATGTCATTAATTATATACAGTCTTAAAGAGGAATTACCCATTTCTTGTATTCTTCTATTTTCTAAATCTGGGTCACCGTGGGCGCCAACCTCACCCTGTTCTCCTTTACCCAAGGCCTCTCCCCTCCCGGGAAAGCTTGCTGACAACTCCTGTAGGAGCTGTCATGGCGGTCATATTGGTTGTCACCCAACTTTTCCAGAAAACCAAGAAATGTGCTGAATCCTAATGATTTCCTTATCTCCGCTCCGCTCCACAGCTGGAGACCAGATTAACGGAGTAAATGTGTCAGTGTTCCTGCGGCGGCAGCGCGCGCGGCGTACGATAAAGATGATACAATAAGCGTGAGATCCTGAATAGAAATGAAGGTATTTCTCAATCCCCGCGGTCGCCCTCCGGCTGCGACGCTTATTCCTCTTCTCTGTAATATCTATGATGGCCTCAAGTCAGGAGCGTAGAAGGAGCGGGAGAGACACTAGGTTTATATAAAGATCTCCTGCAGAACTGGGGCGTCCAGAATTGGGAGGCCATAGAGAGTCATGTAAATCCGGATTATTGCAGCCTGTAGGGGGCGCCCTACACTTTATAGGTAGAACATGACACCATCTATTATCACTAACTCAAAGCTGTGCAAGGAAACACATGATTGAGGGACGCCAGGGCTTCCAGCTCTGCTGCACCCTATGGAGAGGCTTAAAGGGATAGTAGTCGCATACATTTTCTTTGCTCGCTTATATTCAGCATTGAGAAATCTGTACAATCTTCATCATTTTTTCTTATCCTGCGGCACAATTTATGAAAAAAAAAAACCTGTGTTTTATATAGACTTATACCTACTGATGCTTCAGTCCACGCTCACATCATAGACAATAGTTGCACTCTGACTAAGCTATTGCAAATCTATTTGATTGACAAGCAGGGTCCTGAAAGGGATTTAAAGGAACACTCCGGATAAAGCTCATATACTGGGTTATGCCTAGTGCAGGGCCTGAGAGGCGAAACCTCATACAGAGATTCCATCTTTAGTGTTCCTTTAAAAAACAAGAGGATAGTATGATATATTTTTTATTGGGGGTCAGAGCTGTATTTGTGCCATAAAGAGCCCCAGTTCCCCTGCATAGGCATAGAGTTACACAATAAACTTCATTCTGCCTGGAGCCACCACTAGGGGGAGTTCACAAATGTATTATGCAGTTCCATAAGTTGTATACATCTATATGCAGTGTGCTCCCCCTAGTGGTGGCTGCTGGAAGGCAGAATTTTATCAGACTTTATGGCAGTGTTATACCGCTTGGGAAGAAGGGGAATCTCTGCAATCGTTTTCTGACTTGCACTTAAACCAAAACATGTGAATCAAGAAATTAGGGTCCGTTTTTTAAACTTTATTGATTAAATAATCTGTTTAATGTAACATTAAAAAAAAAATCACAATCTCCTCTCTACTCTATTAAGCCACTAAAATCTCCGAGCTGCAGTATATTGATCTTACAGCGGCATATCCTATAATAAAGCGATCGAATGCGGCAATCACCATCCCCGGCGCTAATTACGAGGCAGCTATGAAAAAGTATAATTCCCTGCATTACAGAAAGCTGAGGGTGGAAGTTACATCACTGTGAAGGCTAATTTAAAAAAAATGTCTTACTAAAATCCCATGCAGTGCTGCAAATGCCAAATTTTCAGTGACCGAACAGAATGCCAGAATGGCAGTGAATGCTGACACACAGGCAGAATATTAAGAAAGAGAGAAGACAGGAAGAGAATGTAACTGCTGTATACCACTATACCATTCACAGTCCATAGAAAGAAGGGTGACAACCACTATGGGAATTGTCATGGCTGTATGGAATACCAGAAGTTGTCATACAAGAGCTTATATTATATTTCAATTCCATCTGTATTTATTTGCAGCTCCTCCAGTAGGGTCCATGTCAGACCACGAGGACTTTGCGGCCCTAGTCGGCACCTGGAATTCATCTGACTTCAGCCTTTTTAACCCAGCCAGCGTGGTGGTCCCAGTAATCTTCTCACTCATCTTCCTGCTGGGCACGGTGGGCAACAGTCTCGTCCTTGCTGTTCTTTTAAGAAGTGGACAGAGGACTCACAACACCACCAACCTCTTCATCCTCAACCTCAGCGTGGCAGATGTCTCCTTCATCATCTTCTGCGTGCCCTTCCAGGCCACCATCTACACCCTGGAAAACTGGGTCTTCGGAGCTTTCATGTGCAAAGCTGTCCACTTCTTCATCTACCTAACCATGTATGCCAGCAGCTTCACCCTGGCAGCAGTCTCCGTTGACAGGTATGTCTATGGGTCCATTAGAGGGGCACCAGTTTGTGGAGGTTTTACTGAAATCCAAGAAGCCTGGAAGTTGTCTTGAAAAATCTGAATGTCTTAGTGGCATGAATCTGATCAGCATGTATCATGATATGCAAAAATGACTGTACAATGTAATCAATGTATTAGGCTAGTCACGATGTCCTGCCGAGCACGCCAAGTAGTCAAGAAGAGCCTTAGAAGGATCCTTAAGAAATCAGTGTAGTTAGGATCTGTGCATGGGGGTAGCTTGAATGTCCTGTCAGGGGGAAGAGGAATCAAACATGTTGAATTCAATCATCCTCGACCCTTTGTTCTTCCAGAAGATATCACCACATGAGGCTTCGTGTGACAGCTTTTCTCATAATAACTGTCTTGTGTATCATGCATAAAGCCAAGAATGCTAACTTATCTTATTCATTCCTCCACAGATACTTAGCCATTCGTTATCCTCTACGCTCCAGAGAACTGAGGACTCCGTGCAATGCAGTTGCAACCCTGGCTATTATATGGGGTCTCTCGGTGGTCTTTGCCGGACCGTATCTCAGCTACTATGACCTAATGGATTTTGAGACCAGTCACATTTGCATGCCAGGGTGGAAGGAAAGGACTAGGAAAATTATGGATACTGGCACCTTCATAGTAGGATACGTCATCCCTGTGCTCATAGTCAGTCTATCTTACACCAGGACCATTAAATATCTGTGGACTGCAGTTGATCCTCTGGAAGACATGTCGGAGTCTAAGAAAGCTAAAAGAAAAGTGACTAAGATGATCATCATTGTCACCGTCCTCTTCTGCCTGTGCTGGCTCCCTCACCATGTGGTGGTCATGTGTTATCTCTATGGTGATTTTCCATTTAATCAAGCCACCTATGCCTTCCGACTGCTGTCTCATTGCATGGCCTACGCCAACTCTTGCCTCAACCCCATCGTCTATGCTTTAGTATCGAAACACTTCCGTAAAGGTTTCCAGAAGGTCTTCAGCTGCCTCTTGAGGAAGAAGGGTCGGAATAAAGTTCATGTGGTGAACGCGGCCCATGCCGAGCCTGGTTTTGATGTAGCATCGACGGAAGTGTCCCACGTCAATGAAGACCATGGAAAGAGGAACGTGAGACAGGCAGGTGGAAACCACTCTGATTCCTCCAGACCACTGGCCACACCGTGAAGCGTATTTAAAGAACAAAGTCAAAAAGAAGAAAAATTAACAAACATGGCCCACCATATTCTGGAAGGGGGCAAAAAGACCAACTTTGGCATACGATTGGTGGAAAATAAAGGAACATCTTCATTGTTGAATTCAGACTTAATGCTGCTCGAAGATGATGTAAAGTTTCTGGGACATTATCTAGAAGCCATTGGTGGCACCAGCCTCACTGATAATCAAATGGCCACCATATTTTGGAAGTTGACTAGTATAAGTTTTGGAGTTTGGTTCCTTGTATCCACCAGAGGAGATGCTAAGGGCCCATAATTCAAAGCTACAAAACAAGTACTGTGCACATCCTTGTGACTCAAAGCATACTGGGAAGTGATTGGGGATGTCTTCTCTTGAACTTTTTGGGCCCACAGATGGATCTTTTAGTACTCTTATAGGTCAGTTGAGGCTATAGATGTTCTTGACCTACTCTTGTAGCTTTTATGAAGTTTCTAGACTTCATGGACATCATGGACCTCAGCCTAAAGATTGAAGTGAAATCCTCATAGCAGTGAGAATTAGAGTGGAACCAATTAGATCACGTTCTACAAGATCTTCAATAACTGATTTGTAAGATCTTTTGATGGCCCAAAATAGGGTTTTATGAAGACATTGGGGGTGGCAATGATTCCATAATCAGGTTATGTACTAATCTCTAAGAATCTCTAACTGTAAGAGGTGACAATGAGTTTTTAGGCAAACTACTCCAAGTGACTGTGTAGGCCAAAAGTTCACAGAAGATGTGATCACAGGTGACCTCTACACTAAAAAACTTTATTGTACAAAGTAATGTTTTTGCATTGCATCTAAGGAACCTGTTGCTATGGCAATGTCCATCTCTTTAATATCTCAGGGTGGAGGAGGACGTTTTTAACCTTCCCCGGGGGGCAATTTTATGGATGTGACTGTAATACATGTACAGTCCAGTCCTTGAAAAGGGCAAAGGCTGGAAACACGGGGGCCGAGCAGAGAGTGGACACTGAGATCTGAGTACAAGAGACTGCGGACCTATGCCCTTGAGAATTACAGTGACAGAAACCTTAAATGTCAGTGTGTACTGTACAATGCCTCATGTATCCAAAGAGGAAAGTCTGAGGACGGTCACCCCGAATCTCCAGCCTGTACTTATATATAGTGACTGCATATATGTAACATGTCCATGTAATGTGCAAAATAAATATACAGAATTATCAGGACGCAATGTGTGGGATATTTATATGGGAAATGTTTACTACACAAATACAGTCATGAGAGCGGTGTAATATTAGTATTAGGCAGCATAGGGAGGTATTATAGCAGTTCTATTCTTGTATGTCGGGGCAGTATTTCAGTAATTATATTCTTGTACATAGGAGCAGTATTATAGTAGTTATATTCTTGTACATAGGAGCAGTATTATAGTAGTTATATTCTTGTACATAGGAGCAGTATTATAGTAGTTATATTCCTGTACATAAGAGCAGTATTATAGTAGTTATATTCTTGTACATAGGAGCAGTATTATAGTAGTTATATTCTTGTACATAGGAGCAGTATTATAGTAGTTATATTCTTGTACATAGGAGCAGTATTATAGTAGTTATATTCCTGTACATAAGAGCAGTATTATAGTAGTTATATTCTTGTACATAGGAGCAGTATTATAGTAGTTATATTCTTGTACATAGGAGCAGTATTATAGTAGTTATATTCTTGTACATAGGAGCAGTATTATAGTAGTTATATTCTTGTACATAGGAGGCAGTATTATAGTAGTTATATTCCTGTACATAGGAGCAGTATTATAGTAGTTATATTATTGTACATAGGAGGCAGTATTATAGTAGTTATATTCTTGTACATAGGAGCAGTATTATAGTAGTTATATTCTTGTACATAGGAGCAGTATTATAGTAGTTATATTCTTGTACATAGGAACAGTATTATAGTAGTTATATTCTTGTACATAGGAGGCAGTATTATATTAGTTATATTCTTGTACATAGGAGCAGTATTATAGTAGTTATATTCTTGTACATAGGAGGCAGTATTATAGTAGTTATATTCTTGTACATAGGAGCAGTATTATAGTAGGTATATTGTTGTAAATATAAGCAGTATTATAGTAGTTATATTCTGGTACATAGGAGCAGTATTATAGTAGGTATATTGTTGTAAATATAAGCAGTATTATAGTAGTTATATTCTTGTACATAGGAGCAGTATTATAGTAGTTATATTCTTGTACATAGGGGCGGTATTATAATAGTTATATTCTTGTACATAGGAGCAGTATTATAGTAGGTATATTGTTGTAAATATAAGCAGTATTATAATAGTTATATTCTTGTACATAGGAGCAGTATTATAGTAGTTGTATTCTTGTACATAGGGGCAGTATTATAGTAGTTATATTCTTGTACATAGGAGCAGTATTATAGTAGTTATATTCTTGTACATAGGAGGCAGTATTATAGTAGTTATATTCTTGTACATAGGGGCGGTATTATAATAGTTATATTCTTGTACATAGGAGCAGTATTATAGTAGGTATATTGTTGTAAATATAAGCAGTATTATAATAGTTATATTCTTGTACATAGGAGCAGTATTATAGTAGTTATATTCTTGTACATAGGAGGCAGTATTATAGTAATTATATTCTCATACATAGGGGGCAGTATTATAGTAGTTATATTCTTGTACATAGGAGCAGTATTATAGTAGTTATATTCTTGTACATAGGAGGCAGTATTATAGTAGTTATATTCTTGTACATAGGAGCAGTATTATAGTAGTTATATTCTTGTACATAGGAGGCAGTATTATAGTAATTATATTCTCATACATAGGGGGCAGTATTATAGTAGTTATATTCTTGTACATAGGAGCAGTATTATAGTAGTTATATTCTTGTACATAGGAGGCAGTATTATAGTAGTTATATTCTTGTACATAGGAGCAGTATTATAGTAGTTATATTCTTGTACATAGGAGCAGTATTATAGTAGTTATATTCTTGTACATAGGAGGCAGTATTATAGTAGTTATATTCTTGTACATAGGAGCAGTATTATAGTAGTTATATTCTTGTACATAGGAGCAGTATTATAGTAGTTATATTCTTGTACATAGGGGCAGTATTATAGTAGTTATATTCTTGTACATAGGAGCAGTATTATAGTAGTTATATTCTGGTACATAGGAGCAGTATTATAGTAGTTATATTCTGGTACATAGGAGGCAGTATTATAGTAGTTATATTGTTGTAAATATAAGCAGTATTATAGTAGTAGTACTTCGGTGAACTGACTTGCAAAGTAACAATCCCTTTTATAAGGCAGGAATGTTCTCTGAGCCGTTGTCTTTTGAGGCCTGCTCCTCTGTCCTATGGCACAGATAATGCTTTGACTACAGTTTCACTTTTATGAGCTTCAATTTATTTTGTGAGCTGTTTAATGCACGAATCTGTGCAATTTGGTTTCTATATCTGACTCTTTACAGAACCCAACATTTTTCAAAGAATCGTTATCAATATAAAGGCATTCGTTTCGTCACATGCATTTGATTGCATTCAGTACATACATTTACCATAATGGCAGATATTTTGTCGGCTCGCCCATTATTCCATCATTGCTGCAGCAGTTTACTGTACAAAGAACTCTCCTTAGCCGTCGGTTTTCCCGAGGGAGAATTCTGAACTTCAGTTACTTTGTCACAAAGGATCAGTTAGATGTAGCTGATTTACTCGTCAGCTGCTGGATCCTTCTGGGACTTCCTGCTGGGAGAGATGGAAAGGGATCTACCGTACTTTCTTCACATTCATAGAGACCACTTACAAGGGGTTAAACTGAAGTACTGACTCTTCTGCCAGGGACCGTCAGTGTTTCCCATACACATTAGGTAGTGGTTTTTTATCTTCACATTCTCCCTTATGAGGCATCTGGACGGTTCTTGCCTCATCTACTAAGTGTCAAGAATTATAGGAATCAATCCAGAACAGGTTTGCATAATGGTGTTTACAGAGCTACAAATTAACCTAAGCAAAAAGGGGGAGCTCTCATTAGTCACCTGGCAGGATACGGTATACACGGGTAATGTAATTACATATGTAACCTGTAATAGTAATTATGCTACTCAACAACTGTCTAATTAATCAGTTAACCATGTGAGGGAGAGAGGAAGCAGCTGTGAAGGCGTCATGAAACTCATCAGGACCTCCGCACATCCAGGGTAATCGGTCACAGGAGCCTCCGGCCGCTCTTCAGGACGCTGGCAGCATATGGATAAATATTAGGGCTCAAGAACACGACCGTAGTTTCTGCCTGTATCCGATCCGCATTTCGGATCGGATGTGGACCCATTCATTCAACCTTTCCGCGGCTTGCAAAAAAATAGAACAAGTCGTATTCTTGTTTGAGGACAATTCTACATAAGTTACAAACCTAAATGGCGGCATGCGGTTGGCCGGATCACTGTTTTGCGGATCCACAATTTGCAGACCACCAAACACTTATGGCTGTGAGCATGTCCAACCCCCAGTGTGCAGTGGTGTATACAGTGTAATGACTGATCCCTGGTGTGCAGTGGTGTATACAGCGGTGAGTATATACAGTGTAATGATTGATCCCTGGTGTACAGTGGTGTATACAGCGGTGAGTATATACAGTGTAATGACTGATCCCTGGTCTACAGTGGTGTATACAGCGGTGAGTATATACAGTGGTGTATACAGAGGTGAGTATACAGTGTAATGACTGATCCCTGGTGTGCAGTGGTGTATACAGCGGTGAGTATATACAGTGTAATGACTGATCCCTGGTGTGCAGTGGTGTATACAGCGGTGAATATACAGTGTAATGACTGATCCCTGGTGTACAGTGGTGTATACAGCGGTGAGTATACAGTGTAATGACTGATCCCTGGTGTACAGTGGTGTATACAGCGGTGAGTATACAGTGTAATGACTGATCCCTGGTGTGCAGTGGTGTATACAACGGTGAGTATACAGTGTAATGACTGATCCCTGGTGTGCAGTGGTGTATACAGAGGCGAGTATATACAGTGTAATGACTGATCCCTGGTGTACAGTGGTGTATACAGTGTAATGACTGATCCCTGGTGTGCAGTGGTGTATACAGAGGCGAGTATATACAGTGTAATGACTGATCCCTGGTGTGCAGTGGTGTATACAGCGGTGAGTATACAGTGTAATGACTGATCCCTGGTGTGCAGTGGTGTATACAACGGTGAGTATACAGTGTAATGACTGATCCCTGGTGTACAGTGGTGTATACAGCGGTGAGTATACAGTGTAATGACTGATCCCTGGTGTACAGTGGTGTATACAGCGGTGAGTATACAGTGTAATGACTGATCCCTGGTGTGCAGTGGTGTATACAGCGGTGAGTATATACAGTGTAATGACTGATCCCTGGTGTGCAGTGGTGTATACAGCGGTGAGTATACAGTGTAATGACTGATCCCTGGTGTGCAGTGGTGTATACAGCGGGGAGTATATACAGTGTAATGACTGATCCCTGGTGTGCAGTGGTGTATACAGCGGGGAGTATACAGTGTAATGACTGATCCCTGGTGTGCAGTGGTGTATACAGCGGGGAGTATATACAGTGTAATGACTGATCCCTGGTGTGCAGTGGTGTATACAGCGGTGAGTATATACAGTGTAATGACTGATCACTGGTGTACAGTGGTGTATACAGCGGTGAGTATATACAGTGTAATGACTGATCCCTGGTGTGCAGTGGTGTATACAGCGGTGAGTATATACAGTGTAATGACTGATCCCTGGTGTGCAGTGGTGTATACAGCGGGGAGTATACAGTGTAATGACTGATCCCTGGTGTGCAGTGGTCTATACAGCGGTGAGTATATACAGTGTAATGACTGATCCCTGGTGTACAGTGGTGTATACAGCGGTGAGTATATACAGTGTAATGACTGATCCCTGGTGTGCAGTGGTGTATACAGCGGGGAGTATACAGTGTAATGACTGATCCCTGGTGTGCAGTGGTCTATACAGCGGTGAGTATATACAGTGTAATGACTGATCCCTGGTGTACAGTGGTGTATACAGCGGTGAGTATACAGTGTAATGACTGATCCCTGGTGTGCAGTGGTGTATACAGCGGTGAGTATATACAGTGTACTGATTGATCCCTGGTGTGCAGTGGTGTATACAGCGGTGAGTATATATAGTGTAATGATTGATCCCTGGTGTACAGTGGTGTATACAGCGGTGAGTATACAGTGTAATGACTGATCCCTGGTGTGCAGTGGTGTATACAGCGGTGAGTATACAGTGTAATGACTGATCCCTGGTGTGCAGTGGTGTATACAGCGGTGAGTATACAGTGTAATGACTGATCCCTGGTGTGCAGTGGTGTATACAGCGGTGAGTATACAGTGTAATGACTGATCCCTGGTGTGCAGTGGTGTATACAGCGGTGAGTATACAGTGTAATGACTGATCCCTGGTGTGCAGTGGTGTATACAGCGGTGAGTATATACAGTGTAATGACTGATCCCTGGTGTGCAGTGGTGTATACAGCGGGGAGTATACAGTGTAATGACTGATCCCTGGTGTGCAGTGGTCTATACAGCGGTGAGTATATACAGTGTAATGACTGATCCCTGGTGTACAGTGGTGTATACAGCGGTGAGTATACAGTGTAATGACTGATCCCTGGTGTGCAGTGGTGTATACAGCGGTGAGTATACAGTGTAATGACTGATCCCTGGTGTGCAGTGGTGTATACAGCGGTGAGTATATACAGTGTACTGATTGATCCCTGGTGTGCAGTGGTGTATACAGCGGTGAGTATATATAGTGTAATGATTGATCCCTGGTGTACAGTGGTGTATACAGCGGTGAGTATACAGTGTAATGACTGATCCCTGGTGTGCAGTGGTATATACAGCGGTGAGTATACAGTGTAATGACTGATCCCTGGTGTACAGTGGTGTATACAGCGGGGAGTATACAGTGTAATGACTGATCCCTGGTGTGCAGTGGTGTATACAGCGGTGAGTATATACAGTGTAATGATTGATCTCTGGTGTACAGTGGTGTATACAGCGGGGAGTATACAGTGTAATGACTGATCCCTGGTGTACAGTGGTGTATACAGCGGTGAGTATACAGTGTAATGACTGATCCCTGGTGTGCAGTGGTGTATACAGCGGTGAGTATATACAGTGTACTGATTGATCCCTGGTGTGCAGTGGTGTATACAGCGGTGAGTATACAGTGTAATGACTGATCCCTGGTGTACAGTGGTGTATACAGTGGTGAGTATACAGTGTAATGACTGATCCCTGGTGTGCAGTGGTGTATACAGCGGTGAGTATACAGTGTAATGACTGATCCCTGGTGTGCAGTGGTGTATACAGCGGTGAGTATATACAGTGTACTGATTGATCCCTGGTGTGCAGTGGTGTATACAGCGGTGAGTATACAGTGTAATGACTGATCCCTGGTGTACAGTGGTGTATACAGTGGTGAGTATACAGTGTAATGACTGATCCCTGGTGTGCAGTGGTGTATACAGCGGTGAGTATATACAGTGTACTGATTGATCCCTGGTGTGCAGTGGTGTATACAGCGGTGAGTATACAGTGTAATGACTGATCCCTGGTGTACAGTGGTGTATACAGTGGTGAGTATACAGTGTAATGACTGATCCCTGGTGTGCAGTGGTGTATACAGCGGTGAGTATACAGTGTAATGACTGATCCCTGGTGTGCAGTGGTGTATACAGCGGTGAGTATATACAGTGTACTGATTGATCCCTGGTGTGCAGTGGTGTATACAGCGGTGAGTATATATAGTGTAATGATTGATCCCTGGTGTACAGTGGTGTATACAGCGGTGAGTATACAGTGTAATGACTGATCCCTGGTGTGCAGTGGTATATACAGCGGTGAGTATACAGTGTAATGACTGATCCCTGGTGTACAGTGGTGTATACAGCGGGGAGTATACAGTGTAATGACTGATCCCTGGTGTGCAGTGGTGTATACAGCGGTGAGTATACAGTGTAATGACTGATCCCTGGTGTGCAGTGGTGTATACAGCGGTGAGTATACAGTGTAATGACTGATCCCTGGTGTGCAGTGGTGTATACAGCGGTGAGTATACAGTGTAATGACTGATCCCTGGTGTACAGTGGTGTATACAGTGGTGAGTATACAGTGTAATGACTGATCCCTGGTGTGCAGTGGTGTATACAGCGGTGAGTATACAGTGTAATGACTGATCCCTGGTGTGCAGTGGTGTATACAGCGGTGAGTATATACAGTGTACTGATTGATCCCTGGTGTGCAGTGGTGTATACAGCGGTGAGTATATATAGTGTAATGATTGATCCCTGGTGTACAGTGGTGTATACAGCGGTGAGTATACAGTGTAATGACTGATCCCTGGTGTGCAGTGGTATATACAGCGGTGAGTATACAGTGTAATGACTGATCCCTGGTGTACAGTGGTGTATACAGCGGGGAGTATACAGTGTAATGACTGATCCCTGGTGTGCAGTGGTGTATACAGCGGTGAGTATATACAGTGTAATGATTGATCTCTGGTGTACAGTGGTGTATACAGCGGGGAGTATACAGTGTAATGACTGATCCCTGGTGTACAGTGGTGTATACAGCGGTGAGTATACAGTGTAATGACTGATCCCTGGTGTTCAGTGGTGTATACAGCGGTGAGTATACAGTGTAATGACTGATCCCTGGTGTGCAGTGGTGTATACAGCGGTGAGTATACAGTGTAATGACTGATCCCTGGTGTACAGTGGTGTATACAGCGGTGAGTATACAGTGTAATGACTGATCCCTGGTGTACAGTGGTGTATACAGTGGTGAGTATATACAGTGTAATGACTGATCCCTGGTGTGCAGTGGTGTATACAGCGGTGAGTATACAGTGTAATGACTGATCCCTGGTGTACAGTGGTGTATACAGTGGTGAGTATATACAGTGTAATGACTGATCCCTGGTGTACAGTGGTGTATACAGCGGTGAGTATACAGTGTAATGACTGATCCCTGGTGTGCAGTGGTGTATACAGCGGTGAGTATACAGTGTAATGACTGATCCCTGGTGTGCAGTGGTGTATACAGCGGTGAGTATACAGTGTAATGACTGATCCCTGGTGTACAGTGGTGTATACAGTGGTGAGTATATACAGTGTAATGACTGATCCCTGGTGTGCAGTGGTGTATACAGCGGTGAGTATACAGTGTAATGACTGATCCCTGGTGTGCAGTGGTGTATACAGCGGTGAGTATACAGTGTAATGACTGATCCCTGGTGTGCAGTGGTGTATACAGCGGTGAGTATACAGTGTACTGATTGATCCCTGGTGTGCAGTGGTGTATACAGCGGGGAGTATACAGTGTAATGACTGATCCCTGGTGTGCAGTGGTGTATACAGCGGTGAGTATACAGTGTAATGACTGATCCCTGGTGTGCAGTGGTGTATACAGCGGTGAGTATACAGTGTAATGACTGATCCCTGGTGTGCAGTGGTGTATACAGCGGTGAGTATACAGTGTACTGATTGATCCCTGGTGTGCAGTGGTGTATACAGTGATGATGAACCTTTTACAGGCCGAGTGCCGAAACTGTAACGTAAAGCCCACTCATGTATCGCACCGTGCCCACACAGCAGTTTACCTCACACACTTTACCATTAGCTATAATAGCCGCGCACATTCAGCGCCGTTTACTGCGCGCCCTGCGCTGATGAAGGGCAGGAAACGTCTGAGGCGTATTGGTACACCATGGACTTTCTCTAGGTTGCGGGTGCCCACAGAGAGGGCTCTGAGCGCCGCCTCTGCCACCCGTGCCATAGGTTCGCCACCACTGGTATATAGTATAATGATTAACCTCTGGTCAGAAGCATCCTATGTAATTATATATTAAATATACACTGATAAGTCTTTTTCCCCAGTGGAACGTACAAACCTGCGGACACCAGGGCCAATACTTTCGGTCCAGGTACCTCTCGGGTTGTTTCTGGAGAAAATTGGCAAAATTAATGGAAACCACCAGGACGAGAAAACAAACTTCCTAGCATCTCTCTGACGATTCCATACAGCACCATGAGGATGCCCTGGTGGTCAGTGGTCTATTACACATAATCCTGAGGGATCCCGTCTCAGTGATTACCTTGGTAAAGATATAACGTGTCTATTACCTCATGATCCTATGGTATTTTCAGTATGCAGACTGTGCCCTGGTGACCCAGGGGTCTGTACACGGCAGAGGTACCATATACTTTACACAAACACCTATGACATGAAAATCTGTAGTTCTCCAGGTATCTGCGCCGTATTGTTCTTTTAGTAACCGGTCCGTTCTTCATATACCCATCAGAGTGAAGTATAGCGAGCGCCCCCTGGTGGGCTGTGGTATATACAGCTGATCATTAGTTATTGATGGCATCATTTGTGAGCCGCCTCTTGGAATCAGCGCTACATTTATCAGGATCGACTCCTATGGACGGTGGTATTTACACTGCTGCTTTGGAAACTACCCTGAATTTAACCCCTAGCCTACCAGGGACTACCAGTGAGACTATAAAGCATCCAGGGGACCCTCTTTGCTCCCTCCCCCCCTGGAATAAATCCCTTTCACAGATTCAATATGTATAATCCATTTACAGAGAGACCTGATCCAGCAATCTCCTGGTATCAGCACATCTGAATATAATCAGTCTCTCAATTACCGCTATAGAGCGCGCCGCTAATACACCGTCCCCGCTGCTGACGCCGTCATATCTACACATTTATATTTGCATCTATTAGGAGACTTTGTTGTCATATTATAGGGAAATTGGGTCATTTGCATAATCCCATAAAGGCAGTGCTACAAAGTATCATTTATATAATGTTACAATGGGGGGGGGGGGGCGTATAGCGCTGGGGAAAACGAATTATAGACTGAAATGCGTAAGTGTGACGGGTTATGTATTATGTATAGGGACACAGGGCCGGCACAATAGCTCTGCTTCATACACCTCAATGGGGGTTGTAGTCTGAGGACAGATTGGGGGGGTTGTAGTCTGAGGACAGATGGGGTGGGGCTTGTTTAGTCCGGATTTTAATTAAAGGGGTACTCTAACCGAGAGGGCTCAACTGCTTCCATAGCTTCCAGAGTTATATAGAGAGGACATGTGCTGGACCAAGGAGTCTGCTCAAGGATGGAGGGTTGAATGGACTGGAATGGAGGATAGATAGATAGATAATAGATAGATAGATAGATATTATGCTGTGTTCTGTGGATTATTCTGCCCCTCTGCCGCCGCCGTTCTCGGTACTCAGCCCCGCTGCGGGCCCTCGGTGGATGTCTCTCAGCTGTCACGCCTGGTTATGAGCAGCTCTCTCGTTAGCTGAGAATAAATCGCATGACCTTTCCGGTGATCACGGTCGAGGTTCAGACACTAATTCAATCACTTGTGATAATTGTCTCTTCTATAATTGCAAATAACAAGGAATGGACTACTCCACCAATCATCCAGTGATGAGTATTGATGGGGCTGAACTCTGCAGCAGCCGTACAAGCTTCTCCCAGAATCCTCTGTTTGACCGGAGTTGGCTCAAATAACGGATTATATTATAAAGTGACGTCTTCATACCCAGCGCTGTACAGTCCTGAAGTACAAAACTGCTGCCTTCACTATACAAGACCAGCTCAGCTGTGCAGGGTGTCAATGGACAAGCTTCTAGACCGGTGTCCAAACAGACCCAGCAGAATAGTGAGTGCAGCTCTGGAGTGTAATACAGGATGTAACGCAGGATCAGTACAGGATAAGTAATGTAATGTATGTACACAGTGACTGCACCAGCAGAATAGTGAGTGCAGCTCTGGGGTATAATACAGGATGTAACTCGGGATCAGTACAGGATAAGTAATGTATGTACACAGTGACTGCACCAGCAGAATAGTGAGTGCAGCTCTGGGGTATAATACAGGATGTAACTCAGGATCAGTACAGGATATGTAATGTATGTACACAGTGACTCCACCAGCAGAATACTGAGTGCAGCTCTGGAGTATAATACAGGATGTAACTCAGGATCAGTACAGGATAAGTAATGTAATGTATGTACACAGTGACTGCACCAGCAGAATAGTGAGTACAGCTCTGGAGTATAATACAAGATGCAACTCAGGATCAGTACAGGATAAGTAATGTATGTACACAGTGACCCCACCAGCAGAATAGTGAGTACAGCTCTGGAGTATAATACAAGATGCAACTCAGGATCAGTACAGGATAAGTAATGTATGTACATAGTGACCCCACCAGCAGAATAGTGAGTACAGCTCTGGAGTATAATACAAGATGCAACTCAGGATCAGTACAGGATAAGTAATGTATGTACACAGTGACTGCACCAGCAGAATAGTGAGTGCAGCTCTGGGGTATAATACAGGATGTAACTCAGGATCAGTACAGGATAAGTAATGTAATGTATGTACACAGTGACTGCACCAGCAGAATAGTGAGTGCAGCTCTGGAGTATAATACAGGATAAGTAACTGAGGATCAGTAATGTACTGTACATACATATTACATTACTAATGTCTCTGTGATGTACAATATAATGAGAATAAATGTAAGCTTTATAATTACATAGTCAATAATAACACATTTCTTAGGAGAACAGTGCCATTATATAATAGTACCACGAGGATAGGAGTTCTGAATTGTAGCTGTCGGGCTCCATAGCCACGTCTGTCCCGGCTCGAGGTCCCTCATGTTAGAATCATTCACTGTGAACTTCTACATTGATTTTAATGTGACATAATAGAATATAGCGCTCCTGGTGCCGCCTCAGAGAGACAAGTGTTACAATACTGTACCGCCATTTACATGCAGCAGAGAATACAATGTAGCACTCGGCATTCAAGCCGGTGATGCCACAATGTTCAAGGTCCAAGAATGGGAGTGAGAAAAATCATCCCCACGTAAGGCTACTGTCACACTGGCGTTTTGGTTTTCGTTTCTGAGATCCGTTCAGGGCTCAGCGGTCCAAAACGGATCAGTTTTGCCCTAATGCATTCTGAATGGAAAAGGATCCGCTGAGAATGCATCAGTTTGCCTCCGTTACGTCTCGATTCCGCCCTGGAGGCGCCTGCAGCGTTTTTCTGTCTCTCCTGGGATGCGGAGCGGATCAGTTTTCTCTGGCACAATAGAAAACTGATCTGTCGTGGCTATAGAAGACATAATACAACAGGATCCATTCATGGCGGATGCCTGCGGTTGTATTATTGTAACAGAAGCGTTTTTACAGATCCATGACGGATCCACAAAAAACGCTAATGTGAAAGTAGCCTAAAGATGTGCTGAGAGAGACGGCAGTCAGCGAAGAGGAGCCTGAAGATACAGAAGTAACAAGGAGCCTGTACTGACCGACCAGAGCGAGAAGCAGAAAGAGGATCCACAAGACAGAGAAACTGGAAACATTAAAGAAGACCTTTCATGTATTTTTTTTTATTATTTTAGATAAATACCTTACTTGCGGGGTACCCCCAGCTGATGCTGCCACCCTGCCTGTTTTTTTTTTATATCGCTACTACACCCTACTGTAGTTTTCCCACTTACTATGTTAATACTGAGAATCGGTACAGGAAGGAGACGCCAGGGTTTCTCAATGAGCGTCTCATTCTCCCTGGCTGTGCCGCCATCCAATCACAGCGGAGAGCGTCACATATCTGTTTTATTGTTACTGAAGGTGGTGCAGTATTATAGTAGTTATATTCTTGTACATAGGAGCAGTATTATAGTAGTTATATTCTTGTACATAGGAGCAGTATTATAGTAGTTATATTCTTGTACATAGGAGCAGTATTATAGTAGTTATATTCTTGTACATAGGAGCAGTATTATAGTAGTTATATTCTTGTACATAGGAGGCAGTATTATAGTAGTTATATTCTTGTACATAGGAGCAGTATTATAGTAGTTATATTCTTGTACATAGGAGCGGTATTATAGTAGTTATATTCTTGTACATAGGAGGCAGTATTATAGTAGTTATATTCTTGTACATAGGAGCAGTATTATAGTAGTTATATTCTTGTACATAGGAGGCAGTATTATAGTAGTTATATTCTTGTACATAGGAGCAGTATTATAGTAGTTATATTCTTGTACATAGGAGGCAGTATTATAGTAGTTATATTCTTGTACAGAGGAGGCAGTATTATAGTAGTTATATTCTTGTACATAGGAGCAGTATTATAGTAGTTATATTCTTGTACATAGGAGCAGTATTATAGTAGTTATATTCCTGTACATAGGAGGCGGTATTATAGTAGTTATATTCCTGTACATAGGAGGCAGTATTATAGTAGTTATATTCTTGTACATAGGAGCAGTATTATAGTAGTTATATTCTTGTACATAGGAGGCAGTATTATAGTAGTTATATTCTTGTACATAGGGGGCAGTATTATAGTAGTTATATTCTTGTACATAGGGGGCAGTATTATAGTAGTTATATTCTTGTACATAGGAGCAGTATTATAGTAGTTATATTCTTGTACATAGGAGCAGTATTATAGTAGTTAAATTCTTGTACATAGGGGGCAGTATTATAGTAGTTATATTCTTGTACATAGGAGCAGTATTATAGTAGTTATATTCTTGTACATAGGGGCAGTATTATAGTAGTTATATTCTTGTACATAGGAGCAGTATTATAGTAGTTATATTCTTGTACATAGGAGGCAGTATTATAGTAGTTATATTCTTGTACATAGGAGCAGTATTATAGCAGTTATATTCTTGTACATAGGAGCAGTATTATAGTAGTTATATTCTTGTACATAGGAGCAGTATTATAGTAGTTATATTCTTGTACATAGGAGCAGTATTATAGTAGTTATATTCTTGTACATAGGAGCAGTATTATAGTAGTTATATTCTTGTACATAGGAGGCAGTATTATAGTAGCTATATTCTTGTACATAGGAGCAGTATTATAGTAGTTATATTCTTGTACATAGGGGGCAGTATTATAGTAGTTATATTCTTGTACATAGGGGCAGTATTATAGTAGTTATATTCTTATACATAGAAGCAGTATTATAGTAGTTATATTCTTGTAAATAGGAGCAGTATTATAGTAGTTATATTCTTGTACATAGGAGGCAGTATTATAGTAGTTATATTCTTGTAAATAGGAGCAGTATTATAGTAGCTATATTCTTGTACATAGGAGGCAGTATTATAGTAGTTATATTCTTGTACATAGGAGGCAGTATTATAGTAGTTATATTCTTGTACATAGGAGCAGTATTATAGTAGTTATATTCCTGTACATAGAAGCAGTATTATAGTAGTTATACTCTTATACATAGGAGCAGTATTATAGTAGTTATATTCTTGTACATAGGAGCAGTATTATAGTAGTTATATTCTTGTACATAGGAGCAGTATTATAGTAGTTATATTCTTGTACATAGGAGCAGTATTATAGTAGTTATATCCTTGTACATAGGAGCGGTATTATAGTAGTTATATTCTTGTACATAGGAGCAGTATTATAGTAGTTATATTCTTGTACATAAGAGCAGTATTATAGTACATATATTATTATCCATAGGGGGCAGTATTGTGGTGACTGGAGCTTTTTATTTTGAAGTCTTATTTTCTGTTTTTCAGCCGTTAATCTACTTCTCTGCAGCTTCTTTACATTCTGTGTTTGTAAACTACTTAGAATAATTACTGACATATCAGGAATTGGTGGCTCTTTACCAAATTTGCTCATCATAGCATTTTCTCATCTCAGGTGATGCCCGCGGTCGGCAGGGCATTTCAGATGTTACATTAATATTTATTTGCTCCTCTGTAATTACAGTAATTGCCATTCCATATAATTACTTCACTGTATTCTGCATTAAGTAATCCGTTTTGCCCTATCACATGTCTGTATAATTGGCTTGGATGTTATCTGGTTATCTCCAGGGCCATTCAGCTTTCCTTGAAAATCATGCAGTTATTTCTTCTCACCTTCCTCTATTCCTTGGTGTGTTCCTCCCTCTCTGACACAGACCCAGCACTGTAATGAAAAATGAATGCAAATTTTCACACGTTTTCATTTGCAAATGACTCGAGGATTTTGACTTACGTCTTATGGATAAGGATAGGACTGTTCTATTATGGGCCAGCTGTTCCGTTCCGCAAAATATGGAATGCACACGGAAGTTTTTTGCGGATACTTTTTTTGCGGACCGCAAAATACATACGGTCGTGTGCATGAGCCCTTATTTAGAGGCCGGCGCCAGCGCAGCTGCTGATTAAGACCATTGTCTAAACCGCCAGTCTTAATAAATGGCCCCCTATGTTTTCATTTAGGAAGAAATTGTATTATTATTAGTAGTAGTAGTAGTAGTAGTAGTAGTAGTAAAAAAAATAACAATAATGATAATAAAATAATAGTATGAAAAAGTAAAACTCAAAATACAATTATAGCAATACAGCTTTATTTTATATTCTCATTTTTTGTTGTATTGTTTTGCATTTTTTTTGTTAATATTTATATTATTATATGCAAATTATTTTTTTTTCTTATGTATCATTCAAATTATTACTTTATAATAGTTTTTTTTGCTTAATATTCTATGTTAATATTATTTCTTTTTATACTTTTTGTCAAATTTAAAGGGAATGTGTCATTTTGTTTAAATAATTTTTGGTTTTTGTTAAACTTTTTTTTTTTAAATTTATGGTGAATGTTTTTACAAATTTTCCATGTCACTATCGATATTTTATGAAAATGTATATAATCCTGGAATTTTCACACTGGGCCTTATAATGGGTTGTACGTACAGTTAGCTGCTCTCATTATCACCACAGGCTGAATTACAATGACAAGTAACACCTCTGTATAGATAACACAGGATCTACCATTAGCATTGGGTGATATCACAGCTTACCTGCTCCCTCCTGACCTCTGCACAGAGCATGCCCAGAAAACTCCTCCATAGAGGTGAACGGAGTCAGCTCCCGTCCATTGTGTCTGTGGCCCATCTTGTTTCTCTTAAAAAATAAAAGCGTCAACATATTTTAGGCTTTGTGATCAGTGTGAAAATTTGCAGGATTATATAATAAAAAAATAAAAAATATAAATAAAACTAAAAAAATATGTTTAACATAAAAACGTAAAATAAACAATGTCATATTTTTTTTTACTACACATTCCATTATTTGTTTTAATATTATTATTAATATTTATTAAGTATTTGTATAATTTTTTCCCTTTATGATTATTCTTTATTATTATTATTATGTTTTTCTCGTTTGATTACGGTATATTTTGACTATTTTTATTACTATTTATTACATTTTTTTAGTTTTATTTAATTATATTATTTATTATTACACTTTTTTATATAATTATATTATTATTATGGTTATTCTGACTTATTAATAGTATTATTTATTATCTTTATAATGATTTCTATTATTATCATTAGTCAGGTAAATATTTCTCAGTGTTACTGAATCCCTGCTCGGCTCGGATTACCTGTCCTCGCCGCCCTATAGAGATCCGTGTACAGGTACGTGAGTACATTTAGGGATTTTATGTAGGTCGTCCTCGATTTTACTTTGGCTGTTACCCAGGTTGCGCCTGTAGAGAAAAATTAATTAAATTTTGCTTTTTGAAAGTTTTTGCTGTAGACGACGCCATGATTCTGCCCCACTGTACGAAAATTACCATTTATTATTTGGGGGGATTTATTTGTACAACATGAAACAGCCTCAAATTCTAAGTTTGTGACAAGATTTCATTTCTTTCTTTGGACATGTCACAGCTCAGACACACTATGCCAGATTGTGTTGCAGGTTATCTTCCTTCTCCTTCTCACATAATCTACTGAAATACTCTGTGCTGCTCATTTTTGCTTTATATACTGTGACTTCCTTTAAGACCAATAAGCTCCTTTCCTGAAATACTCTGTGCAGCTGTGGGGCCCTGTTCTTTCCTCTGTGACCTTCCAATTGTCTCCTTACACTTTCCATGCCACTGTCCTGAAACACTCTGTGCTGCTGTGTCTCCTATATTTGATATAAATCCTGTAGATTCGGCAGTGCTCATGCAGTCACCGATGGCAGTGGGATAATTATACAGTGGAGATATTGGCACTCACACATGTGGATCACCCCCCTCCCCCCTCTCACAGCCGGCAGCGCTTGGCATCTCTCGCATCCCTTGCCTCCATTAGACATGATGTTGGAGGGCGCTGGGTACATTGTGGAGCGGGGATTAAAGGATTTGTGTCTCTCCGCTCGGATCCTTGCAGAAAATGTAGTTCAGTGGTCTTGAGGATGAGGCGACCATAGAGAATCCAGAAGAGAAGACGTCCTTTATTATCACTCCGCAGATCCTCCGAATTGTCAGCAGTAACCGCCCTGAGATTGACCCTAATGTTGGGGGAGAGGAGACTTGTGCGATATCTATCTCTCACCAGTCCCTTGCAAAAATGACATTTTATGTGGAGGAAAGTGCATTGGATTGCAGTTACCATTGAACTCAGTGGAAGCTGTAGAAATGTCTATGCACTGGGTTCCTGCAGTGATAGCTGTTGTTTCATGACGGGCCACGTCTCACCGTGGGCCCCAGAGCAGACATGGTAAATACACCACTGATTATATACCTGTCACCCGCATTATTATAGATTACATTTACAGGATTTTGGGAAATGTTCTTCCATCATGAGAAGTGCAGTATATGGTCCACTTGTGGGTTATTACACTACAGCCTCTTGTAATATAATGACATTAATAGCTGTGATGATGAAGAGTCAGTGACAAGATGCACAAATATCACCGACTCCATCGTCTTCATTAGTATAATGACCTATAATGACTGTGTAATGGGCTCATTACTCTGCAACATCGGGGAACCATCGAGCACCACAAATATGAGGCATGATGTGGATAAAGGCTATTTTATTATGACCAGAACCATCAAAATACACAAAGCGGTGTGATCTGGAGTGCCCCCTATAACAGCAGTCTGGATGTGTGGTCTGGAGCGCCCCCTATAACAGCAGTCTGGATGTGTGGTCTGCAGCGCCCCCTGTAACAGCAGTCTGGATGTGTAGTCTGGAGCGCCCCCTATAACAGCAGTCTGGATGTGTAGTCTGGAGCGCCCCCTATAACAGCAGTCTGGATGTGTAGTCTGGAGCGCCCCCTATAACAGCAGTCTGCATGTGTAGTCTGGAGCGCCCCCTATAACAGCAGTCTGGATGTGTAGTCTGGAGCGCCCCCTATAACAGCAGTCTGGATGTGTAGTCTGGAGCGCCCCCTATAACAGCAGTCTGGATGTGTAGTCTGGAGCGTCCCCTATAACAGCAGTCTGGATGTGTAGTCTGGAGCGCCCCCTATAACAGCAGTCTGCATGTGTAGTCTGGAGCGCCCCCTATAACAGCAGTCTGGATGTGTAGTCTGGAGCGCCCCCTATAACAGCAGTCTGCATGTGTAGTCTGGAGCGCCCCCTATAACAGCAGTCTGGATGTGTCGTCTGGAGCGCCCCCTATAACAGCAGTCTGGATGTGTCGTCTGGAGCGCCCCCTATAACAGCAGTCTGGATGTGTCGTCTGGAGCGCCCCCTATAACAGCAGTCTGGATGTGTAGTCTGGAGCGCCCCCTATAACAGCAGTCTGCATGTGTAGTCTGGAGCGCCCCCTATAACAGCAGTCTGGATGTGTCGTCTGGAGCGCCCCCTATAACAGCAGTCTGGATGTGTCGTCTGGAGCGCCCCCTATAACAGCAGTCTGGATGTGTGGTCTGGAGCGCCCCCTATAACAGCAGTCTAGATGTGTGGTCTGGAGCGCCCCCTATAACAGCAGTCTGCATGTGTAGTCTGGAGCGCCCCCTATAACAGCAGTCTGGATGTGTAGTCTGCAGCGCCCCCTATAACAGCAGTCTGGATGTGTAGTCTGGAGCGCCGCCTATAACAACAGTCTGGATGTGTAGTCTGGAGCGCCCCCTATAACAGCAGTCTGGATGTGTCGTCTGCAGCACCCCCTATAACAGCAGTCTGGAGGTGCAGTCTGGAGCGCCCCCTATAACAGCAGTCTGCATGTGTAGTCTGGAGCGCCCCCTATAACAGCAGTCTGGATGTGTAGTCTGCAGCGCCCCCTATAACAGCAGTCTGGATGTGTAGTCTGGAGCTCCCCCTATAACAGCAGTCTGGATGTGTAGTCTGCAGCGCCCCCTATAACAGCAGTCTGGATGTGTATCCTGCAGCGCCCCCTATAACAGCAGTCTGCATGTGTAGTCTGGAGCGCCCCCTATAACAGCAGTCTGGAGCACCCCCTATAACAGCAGTCTGGAGCACCCCCTGGGCCTGTAACAACAGTCTGGATGTGTAGTCTGGAGCGCCCCAATATCTTCTATCCATTCCCAGTAAAACTAATTGACATTCAGAAGTTCTCCAGATTATCGGTACTACTTCAGACGGTCTGTGCCAGAAGCAACAGCTGGAATATCAAATGCCATATTATAGGGAGTCCACTATTAGACAGACGTAAACTAATGACATTATCAGACACAGCATGATGTCACTTATGGTTACATGCTCAGTCAATCATTCCCACAAGATATCTCTAGCTCCCAACATGTCAATGCCCTTTTAATTTTAGACTCCACCCCTGAGGAGCCCATTTGGGATACTGTCATGCTTGTGTGTGGGAGGAAAACACCACACCGAGCATAGGAGGGAACGGGGATACAGGAATAAGGCCTGGAAACTAGGGAAGGAAGATGGACACCTCCTAGAGTAAACCCTAACTCCAGTCCTGACAGACTACCAGTATGAACAGGCCCCAAAGGTAGGCAAGTTCATACACCGGATACCTAGAATCCTATCTCAACCTATAGGACCCTGGAACTAATGTCAGGACTGAGTCTACCTGTTCCTCCAAAGGGAAGGACGAACAGGAGTCTCCCTTAGGCCTAATCACGAATAGGGAAAGGAAACACACACAGATATATAAACAAAATACAAAAGGAAAAGGAAACACTTATCTTTAACCACCTCCGGACCGCCTAACGCACATGTGCGTTCCGGAGGTGGCAGGCTGGCGCACAGTCACGCATATACGCGTCATCTCGCGAGACGCGAGATGACGCGAGTATGCGCCCGCGCGTGCGCAGTTCGCGCCGGCATTTCATCGAGAGGTATTTCGTCAGCAACCTGCCAGCCAATGATCGCGGCTGGCAGGTTGCTGATTTTTAAAAAATCCAATCAAAGTGCCAGATAGCAGATCATATTTGTAAATATGATCTGTTATATGGCTGCCTGCTCCTCTGCTGGTTCTTTTCGTCGGTTGGATCCAGCAGAGGAGCAGGCTTCACAGTGAGTACACCAAACACTACACTATAGCCCCTGATCACCCCCCTGAACCCCAATTAACCCTTTGATCACCTCTTTGATCACCCCTGTCAATCGCAAGTGAAAAGAAAAAAGTGATCAGTGCAAACTGTCACTTTTTTTTTTCACTGTTATTGACCGTTAGGTTTTAGGTATAGTTTAGGTCCCTTGGTTAGGTAGTTAGCGATCAGTTAGCGCCCAGCCCACCGCACCGCAGTCCGTTATTCGCTGATTAGCGTATCGCTAATCAGCATTTGTACTTTTATAGTATCTGGAAGTGATCAAAACTGATCACGGTCAGATCTATAATAGTACTAGTGTCACTTTAGTTCGCCCTCCACCCAAAACGCAGTGTTTGCCCGATCAGGCCTGATCGGTCGCCCACACGTGCGTTCGCCCACACCCGCCCCACCGCAGTGACAAAAAAAAATTTTTTTTTGATCACTGCACATTCACTTTACACGCACTGCGGCGATAAAAAAATCAGTTTTGATATTTTTTATCAACCGCAGCGGCCTCCGGTACTTCGCTAGCCTCCCCTTTGTAAGACAGGCTTGCTTTTTTTTTCTTGGGTAGTCTCAGGGAATACCCCTAAATTTAGTTGCCCACATGTCAAACAGGGGGTATTCCTCTGAAGAGGCCTACAGGCTTCTGACCCAGTCGGATGAGGAGTGGGAACCCTCATCTGATGAATCCAGCGGGTCAGAATACGAACCTGTAGAAAGCAGTGGCTCTCTGACCCAAAGTTCGGACGAGGAGGCTGAGGTCCCTGATACCACCAGGCGTACCCGGCCCCGTGTCGCTAGACCGCAGGTTGCGCAGGATCCGCTTCAAGAGCAGCAGAGTGGGGCTGGTGCTGTCGGATTACGTGGTGAGGCATACACCAGCAGCCCAGCCCTCCCTGGACCTAGTACCAGCACTGCCGTACAACCTGGTGAAGTAGCGAGCACCAGAAGGGCAGTTGAAGCTGGTACGGTGGCACGTGCAGTAGTGACCCCGTCGCAGCCACCGCAAAGACGTGCCCGTAGAGCCCCTAGAATCCCAGAGGTGCTGGCAAACCCTGATTGGCAGTCCCCAACTTCAGCCGCACCTGTAGTTTTCCCTTTCACTGCCCAGTCTGGAGTTCGGGTTGAGACGGCTCAGATCGGTTCGGCCCTGGGATTTTTTGAGCTGTTCTTGACTGCGGAGCTTTTAGACATAGTTGTGGCCGAAACAAACAGGTATGCCACACAATTTATCACCGCTAACCCGGGAAGCTCTTATGCCCAGCCTTTCCGGTGGAAACCAGTCCAAGTTTCCGAACTTAAAACTTTTCTGGGCCTCCTCCTCAACATGGGCCTGACAAAAAAGCATGAATTGAGGTCATATTGGTCCACGAACCCGATTCATCACATGCCCATGTTCTCTGCTGCCATGTCCAGGGCACGTTTTGAGGCCATCCTGCGGTTCCTGCACTTTAGTGACAACACCGCCTCCCGTCCCAGGGGCCACCCTGCTTTTGACCGGCTCCACAAAATTCGGCCCCTCATAGACCATTTCAACCAGAAATTTGCAGATATTTATACCCCAGAGCAAAACATCTGCGTAGACGAGTCCCTGATACATTTTACCGGGCGCCTTGGCTTCAAACAATACATCCCAAGCAAGCGCGCCCGGTATGGGGTCAAATTGTATAAGCTCTGTGAAAGGGCCACAGGCTATACCCACAAATTTCGGGTCTATGAGGGAAAAGATCAGACCCTGGAGCCGGTCGGTTGCCCTGACTACCTGGGGAGCAGTGGGAAGACAGTTTGGGACTTGGTGTCACCCTTATTCGGCAAGGGGTACCATCTTTATGTGGACAATTTTTACACAAGTGTGGCCCTCTTTAGGCATTTGTTTCTAGAACGGATTGGCGCCTGTGGTACCGCGCGAACTAGTCGCGCGGGCTTCCCCCAACGGCTCGTTACCACCCGTCTTGCAAGGGGGCAGAGGGCCGCACTGTGTAACGAAGAACTGCTCGCGGTGAAATGGAGAGACAAGCGTGACGTTTACATGCTCTCCTCCATTCACGCAGACACGACAATACAAATTGAGCGAGCAACCCGTGTCATTGAAAAGCCCCTCTCAGTCCACGACTATAACCTCCACATGGGAGGGGTCGACTTCAATGACCAGATGTTGTCTCCGTATTTAGTTTCCCGACGCACCAGACGCTGGTATAAGAAGGTGTCTGTATATTTAATTCAATTGGCTCTGTACAATAGTTTTGTTCTCTACAGTAAGGCTGGGAGAACTGGATCCTTCCTCAAATTTCAGGAAGAGATCATCGAGAACCTCCTGTATCCAGGAGGTTCCGTGGCCCCAACCACCAGTGTAGTTAGCCGTCTACACGAGCGACATTTCCCCAATGTCGTTCCTGGTACCTCAACCCAACCGTCACCCCGAAAAAGATGTCGTGTCTGTAGCAGGAGTGGAATAAGGCGTGACACCCGCTATTTCTGTCCTGACTGTCCGGACCACCCTGCCCTATGCTTTGGAGAGTGTTTCCGGAAGTACCACTCACAGGTACACTATTAGCATAGGGATCATCTCACCAGGACAGGCACACAGGGCTATTAGGGCCCATTCACTCACTGCTGCTGCAAACGTCTCCTTTCACATGGGACAAAGTGCATAACGCACTTCGCCACATCTTTGGGCGATTTGCGCTTTGCACATTGACCCATGGGGAAGGAGAGGTTTGTTCTATAAAGGTATAAAAACAAAAAAAAAAAAAAAACTGTAAGCAAAAAGGTTAATGTTTAGTTCCAAAAGTTAAAGTTACATGTTCTGTTCCAAAGTTAATAAAATTATTGCGTTGTGGCCTGGTTTTTTTCTTTTTTTTTTTTTTTGTCTTTTTACCTTCCAGGTGGACCAACCGATCTACTAGCTGCAGCACTGATGTGCATTCTGACAGAAGCATTGCGCTGCTGTCAGATTACACGCAAGTCGGTGTATGCGGCGCTGCAAGACGGGATTTTCTCCTCTGCAGTGACAGATACGTTTGCCGAGGCATACGAGCTGAGGAGGAGGCGGCGTTCCTATGCTTTTGCAAGCACTTTGTATATATATATATATAAAAAAAAAAATCCCGGCAATGATTTATTCATCCACATCGATTGATGCGAATGGAGAAATCTGGTTTGCCAGGGCATACGAGCTAAGTGGGTATGGATGTTGGGCGGAGCTCCTATGTCCTGGCAGACGCCTTTCCCCTCCATTTTTTTTTTTTGGCAGAGATTTTTTCATCCACATTGATCGATGCGAATGAAGAAATCTGTGCCGTTCATTTTTTTCTTTCAGCCCAGAGGCTGAACGGAAAAAAAAAATCTCATTACCTGTATGCTCAATATAAGGAGAATAGCAGAAACTCCTAATGCTGGCCATACATGTAATAATTGCGGAGACCCTCAAATGCCAGGGCAGTACAAACACCCCACAACTGACCCCACTTTGGAAAGAAGACACCCCAAGGTATTTGCTGAGGGGCATATTGAGTCCATGAAAGATTGAAATTTTTGTCCTAAGTTAGCGGAAAGTGAGACTTTGTGAGAAAAAACAAAAAAAAATCAATTTCCACTAACTTATGCGAAAAAAAAAAAATTTCTTTGAACTTGCCAGGCCCCTCATTGGATACCTTGGGGTGTCTTCTTTCCAAAGTGGGGTCACATGTGGGGTATTTATACTGCCCTGGCTTTTTAGGGGCCCTAAAGCGTGAGAAGAAGTCTGGGATCCAAATGTCTAAAAATGCCCTCCTAAAAGGAATTTGGGCCCCTTTGCGCATCTAGGCTGCAAAAAAGTGTGACACATCTGGTATCGCCGTACTCAGGAGAAGTTGGGGAATGTGTTTTGGGGTGTCATTTTACATATACCCATGCTGGGTGAGAGAAATATCTTGGTCAAATGCCAACTTTGTATAAAAAAAATGGGAAAAGTTGTCTTTTGCCAACATATTTCTCTCACCCAGCATGGGTATATGTAAAATGACACCCCAAAACACATTCCCCAACTTCTCCTGAGTACGGCGATACCAGATGTGTCACACTTTTTTGATGCCAAGGTGGGCAAAGGGGCGCATATTCCAAAGTGCACCTTTCGGATTTCACCGGTCATTTTTTACACATTTTGATTGCAAAGTTCTTCTCACACATTTGGGCCCCTAAATTGCCAGGGCAGTATAACTACGCCACAAGTGACCCCATTTTGGAAAGAAGACACCCCAAGGTATTCCGTGAGGGGCATGGCGAGTTCCTAGAATTTTTTATTTTTTGTCGCAAGTTAGTGGAATATGAGACTTTGTAAGGAAAAAAGAGAAAAAAAAGAAAATCATCATTTTCTGCTAACTTGTGACAAAAAATAAAAAATTCTAGGAACTCGCCATGCCCCTCACGGAATACCTTAGGGTGTCTTCTTTCCAAAATGGGGTCACTTGTGGCGTAGTTATACTGCCCTGGCAATTTAGGGGCCCAAATGTGTGAGAAGTACCTTGCAATCAAAATGTGTAAAAAATGCCCTGCAAAATCCGAAAGGTGCACTTTGGAATATGTGCCCCTTTGCCCACCTTGGCAGCAAAAAAGTGTCACACATCTGGTATCGTCGTACTCAGGAGAAGTTGGGGAATGTCTTTTGGGGTGTCATTTTACATATACCCATGCTGGGTGAGAAAAATATCTTGGTCAAATGCCAACTTTGTATAAAAAAATGGGAAAAGTTGTCGTTTGCCAAGATATTTCTCTCACCCAGCATGGGTATATGTAAAATGACACCCCAAAACACATTCCCCAACTTCTCCTGAGTACGGCGATACCACATGTGTGACACTTTTTTGCTGCCAAGGTGGGCAAAGGGGCGCATATTCCAAAGTGCACCTTTCGGATTTCACCGGTCATTTCTTACACATTTTGATTGCAAAGTACTTCTCACACATATGGGCCCCTAAATTGCCAGGGCAGTATAACTACCCCACAAGTGACCCCATTTTGGAAAGAAGACACCCCAAGGTATTCTGTGAGGGGCATGGTGAGTTCCTAGAATTTTTTATTTTTTGTCGCAAGTTAGTGGAATATGAGACTTTGTAAGAAAAAAATAAAAAATAAAAATCATCATCATTTTCCGCTAACTTGTGACAAAAAATAAAAAGTTCTATGAACTCACTATGCCCATCAGCGAATACCTTAGGGTGTCTACTTTCCGAAATGGGGTCATTTGTGGGGTAGTTATACTGTTTGGGCATTGTAGAACCTCAGGAAACATGACAGGTGCTCAGAAAATCAGAGCCGTTTCAAAAAGCGGAAATTCACATTTTTGTACCATAGTTTGTAAATGCTATAACTTTTACCCAAACCATTTTTTTTTTGCCCAAACATTTTTTTTTTATCAAAGACATGTAGAACTATAAATTTAGCGAAAAATTTATATATGGATGTCGTTTTTTTTGCAAAATTTCACAGCTGAAAGTGAAAAATGTCATTTTTTTGCAAAAAAATCGTTACATTTTGATTAATAACAAAAAAAGTAAAAATGTCAGCAGCAATAAAATACCACCAAATGAAAGCTCCATTAGTGAGAAGAAAAGGAGGTAAAATTCATTTGGGTGGTAAGTTGCATGACCGAGCGATAAACGGTGAAAGGAGTGTAGTGCCGAAGTGTAAAAAGTGGCCTGGTCATGAAGGGGGTTTCACCTAGCGGGGCTGAAGTGGTTAATGAAGCTTTGGTAGCACCAGGAACTCAGCCGAGAACCAAACACCAGCTAACCGCAAGTCCAAAAGAAGCTATAAACTGCATAGCATAGTGGGAGAAACAACAATAAATAGAGAAGGTTAAATGGCCATAATAGCCACACCTGGGGAGAGAAGATGTGGCAAGCACCAGAAACAACATAGACGTAATTTGATCCAAAAGGAAAACGTGTCAGATCAAACTACGTGTTGCCAGTCTCACAGATCTCCTGCTACCTGTCGCGGGAACGTCCGTATGTCTCGGTACGTCCGTGACAGTACCCCCCTCCTACAGGTGACCTCTGGGAACCCAGGACCAACCTTATCCGGATGAGACCTGTGAAAAGCTTTCACCAAACTACTGGCCTTCACATCAGATGCTGGTACCCACATCCTCTCCTCTGGTCCATAACCCTTCCAGTGAACAAGACACTGAAGAGCTCTACGGAGAACTCGAGAATCAATAATCTTGGCAATCTGGAATTCCAAACTGCCATCCACCATGACAGGAGCGGGTGGAAAGGAAGACGGTTCCAAAGGTTTAACATATCTCCAACAAAGATTTGTGAAACATTATGTATTTTCAGAACCTGAGGAAGTTCAAGACGAAAAGCTACAGGATTAATAATAGCAGTGAACTTATATGGACCAATAAACCTTGGACCCAACTTCAAAGAAGGTACCTTCAACTTAATGTTTCTTGTGGACAGCCACACAGAATCACCCACACTTAGGTCTTGACCATTCATACGTCAGAGGGAATGCCATGGGGTTTCACAATGTTGTCAACAAACACTTGCACACGTGTTTTAGCATTAGGTAGGCCAGGCAATGCTATAAAGTGCACCATTTTACTAAAACGATCAACTACCACCAGAATAACTGTCTTTCCAGAGGAATTAGTCAGATCAGTCTGGACGGTATGGGCAATGGAAGTAGAGATCCAGAAGGTCAAGTATGTGTCACCTTAGTGCGTGAACAGATACTACAGGCCGATACACAGTCCTCAACACACTTACGCAACCCCGGCCACCAGGATCTACCAGAGATGAGGTCGGCAGTGGATCTACTCCCAGGGTGTCCCATAAGAACCATACAGCGATGTTCCTCAAACACCTTATGACAAAATTCTGATGGAACAATTTCCCAGAGGGGCAAGACTCCGTTGCGTCTCCCTGAGCCTCTAACACCTTCACCTCTAGGTCACGGTATAGAGTGGATATCACCCCCCCCCCTCCCCCCCAATAGTATCGGACTCCAGGAAAACTATGTGACAAAGCATCCGCCTTGACGTTCTTAACCCCAGGACAATGAAATTGAATCTGGTGAAAAACAAAGACCATCTGGCCTGCCTCGGGTCCAGTCGTTTGGCCGACTCCAGGTAAGCCAGATTTTTGTGATCACAGAACACCGTGAACGGATGAATCGCTCCTTCCAACCAATGACGCCATTCCTCAAAAGCCAACTTAATGTCCAGCAACTCTCTGCTCCCCACATCGTAATTTCTCTCTGTGACAGAGTTTTTTTTTTTTTTTTTTAAATGCACATCGAAGCCATGCGCTGCGATAAGACTGCTCCTACCCCCACCTCGGACGCGTCCACTTCCACAATTTAAGGTTGTGATACATCTGGCTGCATCAATATAGGAGCAGAAGAGAAGCAGAAAAGGCTCGCAACACCGAATCAGACCACACTGAGACATCCGTCCCTTTCTTAGTCATGTCAGTTAAGGGTTTTACGATTGTCGAATAGTTCTGAATACATTTTCGGTAATAGTTGGTGAACCCCCAAAAACCCATAAGATCCTTTAGATTTTCGGTCCAATACAGCAAGTCCAATACAGCACAGACTTTCTCTGGATCCATTTGAAAACCTGAAGATGACAGCAGGCAGCACAAAAACTGCACCTTGTGTACAGCAAAAACACACTTCTCTAATTTTGCGTATAATTTATTATCTCTTAGGATCCGTAACACCTGTCTCACGTGATCCTGATGAGTCTCTACGTCTGGAGAATAAATTAGTATGTCATCCAAATACACGACAACAAACCTCCCCACCAGGTGATGAAAAATGTAATTCATAAAATGCTGGAAAACCGCAGGAGCATTGGTCAACCTGAAAGGCATGACCAGGTTTTCAAAGTGCCCCTCAGGAGTATTAAAAGCCGTCTTCCATTCAACCCCTTCCTTGATCCTAACCAGATTAGGCTGAGTTCACACGGGCGAGATTTCCGCGCGGGTGCAATACAGTAGGTGAACGCATTGCACCTGCACTGAATCCTGACCCATTCATTTCAATGGGGCTGTGCACATGAGCGTTTTTTTTCATGCATCACTTCTGCAATGCTTTAAAATCGCAGCATGCTCTATATTCTGCATTTTTCACGCAGCCCTGGCTCCATAGAAGTGAATGGGGCTGCGTTAATAACGCATTGCATCTGCAAGCAAGTGCGGATGCGATGCGTTTTTCACTGATGGCTGCTAGGAGATGTTGTTTGTAAACCTTCAGTTTTTTATCACGCGCGTGAAAAACGCATCAAAACGCATTGCACCCGCGCGGAAAAAACTGAACAACTAAACGCAATTGCAGACAAAACTGACTGAACTTGCTTGCAAAATGGTGCGAGTTTAACTGAACGCACCCGGAACGCATCCGGACCTAATCTGTCACGCTCGTGTGAACTCAGCCTTATATGCCCCCCTAAGGCTGGTTTCACACGGACACGGGCGTTGCGGAAAAATGTGCGGGTGCGTTGCGGAAACCCCACGCGATTTTTCCGCGCGAGTGCAAAACATTGTAATGCGTTTTGCACTCGCGTGAGAAAAATCGCGCATGTTTGGTACCCAAACCCGAACTTCTTCACAGAAGTTCGGGCTTGGGATTGATGTTCTGAAGATTGTATTATTTTCCCTTATAACATGGTTATAAGGGAAAATAATAGCATTCTGAATACAGAATGCTGGAAGGGTTAAAAAAAATAAAAAAGTTTACTCACCTTATCCCCATGATCGTGTAGATCCCGGTCTGTTCTTTAGCTGTGGGCTGAATGACCTTTGGTGATGTCAGATCACATGCTCCAATCACATGGTCCATCACCATGGTGATGGAGCATGTGATCTGACATCACCACAGGTCCTTTAGCCACAGCTAAAGAACAGACCGACCGGGAACTAGGCGATCATGGGGATAAGGTGAGTTAACTTTTTTTATTTTTTTTAACCCTCCCAGCGCTATTATACTAAGCATTCTGTAGTCAGAATGCTATTATTTTCCCTTATAACCATGTTATAAGGGAAAATAATACAGTGAATAGACTGTCACCTAGAACCCATGCGTAGAAATCGCACCGCATCCGCACTTGCTTGCGGATGCTTGCGATTTTCACGCAACCCCATTCATTTCTATGGGGCCTGCGTTACGTGAAAAACGCTGAATATAGAACATGCTGCGATTTTCACGCAACGCATAAGTGATGCGTGAAAATCACCGCTCGTGTGAACAGCCCCATAGAAATGAATGGGTCAGGATTCAGTGCGGGTGCAATGCGTTCAACTCACGCATCGCACCCGCGCGGAAATCTCGCCCGTGTGAAAGGGGCCTAAGTCCAACTTGGAGAACACCTTGGCACCAATAATCTGGTTAAACAAATCGGGAATCAAAGGAAGAGGGGAAGGATCATGGACAGTAATCCGATTGAGTTCACGGAAATCCAGACATGGCCGAAGACCTCCGCCCTTTTTTTTAAACAAAGAAAAACCCTGCTGCCACTGGAGACTTGGAAGGTCTTATGTGTCCTTTAGCCAAACTCTCGGCAATATACTCTCTCATGGCCGTTCTTTTGGGTCCAGAAAGGTTATACAACCTAGATTTGGACAACTTAGCTCCGGGATAAAGGTTCATAGGACAATCATATTCCCGATGCGGAGGTAAATCCTGGCATCCACTCTCAGAAAATACATCGGCAAAATAGATATAAAAGAGAGAAATGTTTTAGTGGTTAAAGCAGATATAGATGTATTCAGACAATCGTCAATGCAATAATCACCCCAATCCAGAATCTGCCTAGCTGGCCAATCGATGGTTGGATTGTGCTTGCTTAACCACGTTAAACCCAGAACCACCGGAGCAGGGAGACCCTCCGACACAAAACACGAGATGAATTCCTGATGAATCCACTCTTAGGCCTCTTTCACACTACCGTTTTTTTTTTCCGTTTTGCGGTCCGTATACGGTCCGTATACGGAACCATTCATTTCAATGGTTCCGCAAAAAAACGGAATGTGTTCCGTATGCATTCCGTTTCCGTATTTCCGTTTTTCCGTTCCGTTGAAAAGATAGAACATGTCCTATATTTGGCCGCAAATCACGGTCCGTGGCTCCATTCAAGTCAATGGGTCCGCAAAAAAAACGGAACACATACGGAAATGCATCCGTATCTCTTCCGTATCCGTTCCGTTTTTTGCGGAACCATCAATTGAAAATGTTATGCCCAGCCCAATTTTTTCTATGTAATTACTGTATACTGTATATGCCATATGGAAAAACGGAACGGAACAACGGAACGGAAACGGAACCACAACGGAAGCAAAAAACGGAACAACGGATTCGTGAAAAACGGAACGCAAAACACTGAATTCAACATACTGTAGTGTGAAAGAGGCCTTAGGGCTCTTTCACACCTGCGTTATAGTCTTCCGGCATAGAGTTCCGTCGTTGGGGCTCTATGCCGGAAGAATACTGATCAGGATTATCCTAATGCATTCTGAATGGACAGTCCGTCCTTCAGGATGCATCAGGATGTCTTCCGTTCCGGAACGGAACGTTTTTTGGCCGCAGCAAATAGCGCAGCATGCTGCGCTTTTTGCTCCGGCCAAAAATCCGGAACACTTGCCGCAAGGCCGGATCCGGAATGAATGCCCATTGAAAGGCATTGATCCGGATCCGGCCTTAAGCTAAACGTCGTTTCGGCGCATTGCCGGATGCGACGTTTAGCTTTTTCTCAATGGTTACCATGGCTGCCGGGACGCTAAAGTCCTGGCAGCCATGGTAAAGTGTAGTGGGGAGCGGGGAGCAGCATACTTACCATCCGTGCGGCTCCCGGGGCGCTCCAGAGTGACGTCAGGGCGCCCCAGGCGCATGGATGACGTGATCGCATGGATCACATGATCCATGCGCATGGGGCGCTCTGACGTCATTCTGGAGCGCCCCGGGAGCCGCACGGACTGTAAGTATACCGCTCCCCCACTCCCCACTACTACTATGGCAACCAGGACTTTAATAGCGTCCTGGCTGCCATAGTAACACTGAAAGCATTTTGAAGACGGATCCGTCTTCAAATGCTTTCAGTACACTTGCGTTTTTCCGGATCCGGCGTGTAATTCCGGCAAGTGGAGTACACGCCGGATCCGGACAACGCAAGTGTGAAAGAGGCCTTAATCTGATATCCTGCACCATCTGAGATAAACACTTCTGAGTTAGAGGTGCAGAATCAATAGCAAAAATTGAAATGTTTTTCTCTAATTCCTTTGGAGACAACCCGTGCATACGGACGAACTGAGCATCACTCAGGTTCACCCCGGCCCCGCTGTCTATAAACACCTCAATCCCCACAGTCTTGGACTCTAGCGCCACCTCAGCAGTCAGGAGAAATCGGGTACTACCGGGCAAATTCAAATGCACATTTTCTGACTCTCCTCTCATCCCTCCAAGAGTCAGATGGGAATTAAACGTCCCCGTTTTTTCCTCTTTTTAATGCTGAACGCATGGACATACATCAATAAAATGTCCTTTCTGTCTGCAGAAAAAACACACTTCCTTCCGATGACCAGAATGCTTAAAAGTGGATCCAGGAGTAGCTCCCCCTAATTGCATGGGTTCGTCCCCAGACATAAACCCAGGAGTATCTTCACCCAAAGTGTCAGAGGAAGACGATACGTTATGTGATAGTACGACCTGAGAGTGGGGGCCCCTAGATCTCTCTCTCAGGCGTCTATCCATGCGTACTGCAAGAGACATAGCGGCCTCCAGAGACTCAGGATTCTCATGAAAGGTCAAAGCGTCCTTCAGCCTCTCTGATAATCCCTGACAGAACTGACTACGGAGAACCAGATCGTTCCACTCAGTATCCGTAGCCCACCTCCTAACTCAGAGCAATAGATCTCAGCAGAACGCTCTCCATGACGAAGGCCACATAGCTTGGTCTGGCCAGGGAGGTCCGATCTGGGGTCATTATAGATGAGACCCAGAGCTCTGAAAAATTAATCCACCGACCGGAGAGACTGCGATCCGGTTGGCAGAGAAAAAGCCCATGACTGAGCGTCCCCCTTAAGAAATGAAATAAGCACACGACTCTCTGAATCTCATCCCCAGATGAGTGTGGACGTAGCCTAAAATACAGTTTGCACGTCTCCTTAAACAAAATGAAATGATTGCGTCCACCAGAGAATCTGTCCGGGAGGCCAACTTTAGGTTCGAGACAGGCCTGGTAACCACCACTAGGACCAACAGCCTGTGGAGACGGTCGTGTTGAGGTCTGCTTACTTCAAAGATAGCCCCTGCAGCTGTCCGGCCAGTGCAGCTATAGGATCCATGGCTGTACTGAAACAAGCAAAAATTACGGTTTTGGCGGTTTATAATGTCACGTTCGGGTGTGGGTGGAAAACACCACACCGATCATAGGAGGGAAAGGGGTGAGGGACTAAGGCCTAGAAACTAGGGAAGGAAGATGGACACCTCCTAGAGAAAACCCTAACTCAAGTCCTGACTGACTAAGGCCTCATGCACACGATCGTTGTGTGCATCCGTGGCCGTTGTGCCGTTTTCCGTTTTTTTTTCGCGGACCCATTGACTTTCAATGGGTCCGTGGAAAAATCGGAAAATGCACCGTTTTGCAGCTGAGGCCGTGATCCGTGTATCCTGTCCGTCCAAAAAATATGACCTGTCCTATTTTTTTGACGGACAACGGTTCACGGACCCATTCAAATCAATGGGTCCGTGAAAGAACACGGATGCACACAAGATTGGCATCCGTGTCCGTGATCCGTGGCCGTAGGTTGCTTTCATACAGACGGATCCGAAGATCCGTCTGCATAAAAGCTTTTTCTGATCTAAGTTTTCACTTCGTGAAAACTCATTTCCGACAGTATATTCTAACACAGAAGCGTTCCCATGGTGATGGGGACGCTTCTAGTTAGAATACACTGCAAACTTTGTACAAGACTGCCCCCTGCTGCCTGGCAGCACCCGATCTCTTACAGGGGGATATGATAGCACAATTAACCCCTTCAGGTGCGGCACCTAAAGGGGTTAATTGTACTATCATATTCTCCTGTAAGAGATCAGGGCTGCCAGGCAGCAGGGGGCAGACCCCCCCCCTCCCCAGTTTGAATATCGTTGGTGGCACAGTGTGCGCCCACCATCGCCCCCCCTCCCTCCCTCTATTGTATTAAATCGTTGGTGGCACAGTGTGCCAAGCACCATCGGCCCCCCCTCCCTCCCTCTATTGTATTAAATCGTTGGTGGCACAGTGTGCCAACCACCATCGGCCCCCCTCCCTCCCTCTATTGTATTAAATCGTTGGTGGCACAGTGTGCCAACCACCATCGCCCCCCCTCCCTCTATAGCAGTAACATTGGTGGCAGTGTGCGGTCTCAACAGTAGAAGATTCATACTTACCTGCTTGCTGCTGCGATGTCTGTGAACGGCCGGGAGCTCCTCCTACTGGTAAGTGAAAGGTCTGTGCGGCGCATTGCTAAAGAACTGTCACTTACCAGTAGGAGGAGCTCCCGGCCGGACACAGACATCGCAGCAGCAAGCAGGTAAGTATGAATCTTCTACTGTTGAGACCGCACACTGCCACCAATGTTACTGCTATAGAGGGAGGGGGGGCGATGGTGGTTGGCACACTGTGCCACCAACGATTTAATACAATAGAGGGAGGGAGGGGGGCCGATGGTGGTTGGCACACTGTGCCACCAACGATTTAATACAATAGAGGGAGGGGGGGCCGAGGGTGGTTGGCACACTGTGCCACCAACGATTTAATACAATAGAGGGAGGGAGGGGGTCCGATGGTGGTTGGCACACTGTGCCACCAACGATTTAATACAATAGAGGGAGGGAGGGGGGGGGCGATGGTGGGGGCACACTGTGCCACCAACGATATTCAAACTGGGGAGGGGGGGGGGCTGCCCCCTGCTGCCTGGCAGCCCTGATCTCTTACAGGGGAATATGATAGTACAATTAACCCCTTTAGGTGCCGCACCTAAAGGGGTTAATTGTGCTATCATATCCCCCAGTAAGAGATCGGGTGCTGCCAGGCAGCAGGGGGCAGTCTTGTACAAAGTTTGTAGTGTATTCTAACCTGAAGCGTCCCCATCACCATGGGAACGCCTCTGTGTTAGAATATACTGTCGGATCTGAGGTTCACGAAGTAGCTCATATCCGACAGTATATTCTAACATAGAGGCGTTCCCATGGTGATGGGGACGCTTCAAGTTAAAATATACCATCGGATTGGAGAAAACTCCAATCCGATGGTATAAAAGAACTCCAGACTTTACATTGAAAGTCAATGGGGACGGATCCGTTTGAAATGGCACCATATTGTGTCAACGTCAAACGGATCCGTCCCCATTGACTTGCATTGTAATTCAGGACGGATCCGTTTGGCTCCGCACGGCCAGGCGGAGCCATGTCCGTGGATCCTCCAAAAATCAAGGAAGACCACGGATGAAAAAACGGTCACGGATCACGGACCCACGGACCCCGTTTTTGCGGACCGTGAAAAAAAACTGTCGTGTGCATGAGGCCTAACAGTATGAACAGGCCCCAAAGGTAGGTGAGTTGAACACACACGAATATCAAAACAAAATGCAAAAGGGAAAGGAAACACTTATCTTCAATAAAGCCGAGAACCAAACACCACTAACCACAAGTCCAACAGAAGCTCTAAACCGCACAGCATTGTGGGAGAAACCACACTAAATAGAGAAGGTTAAATGACCACGAATAGCCACATCTGGGGAGAGAAGGTGCGGCAAGCACCAGAAACAGCACAGACGTCATTTGAACCAAAAGAAAAAAATAATTCTGATCAAACCACGTGTTGCCAGTCTCACAGATCTCCTGCCACCTGTCGAGGGAACGTCCGTGACAGATACATTTGAATGATCCTGTAGTTGGTAGGGTTCAGGGGGCTAATCTTTTATGCAGGACGGATGGGATGGAGTCCAAGAACCCGACCTCTCAGCCCCTGCCCATCTAGCATAAAAATATATTTTTATCAACACACCCTCTGAAAATGATAGGGTTAAATGTTGTACTTTATCTATAATACAGTGTACGCTTCCCTCTAGAACGGTCATTGTCCTTGTGCACTGTGTGTGTCTCTGACTGGCGCAGTATAAGAGCAGAGCTGCGAACAGTTCGTTACATTTCACGTCCTGAATGTCAAGGTCTCAGTGATGTTTCTGCATAAGATCGTAGAAATTTCCACCAAAGATCTATTTTGAGAAAGAACATGTAACTGCGGCTGATGCGGCAGCCTCCTGACATTGATTACACATTCAGAGCACGCTAAGTGATCGGCCCACGTACAGCGAGCACCTCCGACCTCCTATGTACTTCTGCATTACTTAAAGGGCTTGTCTACTTTCGGGGGGCCTTTCAGGCAGACCCCGCCCCGTGGAGGGAATCAAACCTCCACTGTCGCTGTAGATGTCAGGTCTGTCAACGTCCGGTTTAACACATGTCACCCAATGACATGACACATGGGGGACACGTCACCGGTGTAGTCAGTAATCGGCTACAGTGGCCACGTGACCCGCGTCAAACCGGATATTAACACAGAGAGAACGGAAATCTGCAGCGCCAAATATAAGTCCCTCTGCAGGTCCAGCCACGATGGGAGGTTCTGCCCAAACGGCCGGGGGTGAACAGGTCCTTTAAAGGGATTGTCCTCAATAGGAAAACAAATGCTCTGTTTTTATTATCAGAAAGTGCGCCACCTCTGTCTACAGGCTGTGTCTGGTATTGCGGTTCAGCTCCATGAAAGGAAATAGGGAATAAACTACACTACCAGGCGCGAGCGATGGGGAGAACTGAAAGAGGACAATCTGCCATTTACAGAGACATAAAGTGTCTTCTTAGATAATCATCAAAACTGGGACACAAATCATCCCGTCCTTTATATCCTGTCAATTATCACATCAGAGAATGGACTAATAAACCTAATAAACCTCCGCCATAAGTGTCACCGACCGGACGAGAGGAACCTCATCACTGAGGACAACTTCTAGAGAGAGGACAGAAATAATATACCGGGAGCAAGAGAACAACGAAGAGTTAACAGTCAACAATATATCAATTACTTCAAGTACAGGACAGACGACAAGCAGAGGAGAAAAGGAATGATGAGAGTGATCCCATACCAAAAACTACTGATATAGCCAACTGTAGGACAGCGGACAGCATTATGGCAGTTATATTCTTGTACATAGGAGGCAGTATTTTAGTACCTATATTTGTTCCATGGGTGCAGCATTATAGTAGTTTGGGGCACTATACATTGAGAATTACAGTTCACATTTTTGCTGATTAGTATTTCACGTTCGTATCTAATGTACTTTGTAATGCGGTATACGTTCTTCTGCTCCTTTGTCGTTTCTCCACTTGCTTTTGTGCTAATGAGGCGGTAATGTAAAATTAAGAAACATTTTCTGACAAATACCGGCATACAGGTGTAAAAGAGTAGATGTGACTTATAGCAGTTGTACATATATAATTATATACAGAAGGCGCCCACGTACGTGTTTAATCCTCCCCCGGTGATTGACTCGGAGCTGCATTAACCTGCGCTGCTTCCTGCGCCCTCGGTGTAAACAGTAGACGGTTTTCGTTCTTTTTCTTCGCCTCTCGCCTGCAGCTGTTCTGTTGTGTTTTATAGCTTTACATTTCGCGCTCGCCGGTTTCCATAGTTATTTAACAGTACCGTATGGAGATCTGTGCATCCTCAGCTGGGGTCATGCTGCCATAACCTGGCCATTCTCTGTTACTCTATATAATTACCATCGATTGCTGAGGTTCCCCGATCTTTGCACTTGCCTCCTCTTCTCCAGCATAGGAACATTTACAGATTTCGAGCCCCCGAGCTCTGGGCTTTTTGGGCAATTTTCATGAGCCATTAATGCAGTGTCCCAGGGGGTCAGTAGTGTATGCTGGGCTTTGTAGTGCAGTTTGACCACTAACCTGGGATCCACTGTCGTCTTCAATTTTGGTCAGGTACTGGAACAGGCAGATGATTAGGAGTTCGTGACGCCAGTGTCAATTAAACGGTGACACGCCGTGTAAAGTATGGTGGAAAAATGAAGCAAGCACAGGATAGCCAACAAAAACTGGAACTTTTACTGAATATCAGTCAGGATAATACACGGACACTGGTACAGCACAGTTCCATAAAAGACGGTTGGTTTTAGAAGAATACAGGTGGTTCTTGACATCACAGAATGGCCGGTCTTAGCAATGTATAATACAGAGTGTTGATTGCAGGAGATGCAGTACAGGCGGATTGCTCACTATTCCTGACTGGGTCCTGACTCATATGTGACTTTCTCTCCAAGGTCTAATGCCCTTTATCTGGCGTACCCTTGAAGCTGTCCTTATCTAGTACCTCCTCTGTTATCTTGAGTACCTCTTGCTTTATCTGATCGGCTTCTGTGGTATTCTGTGTCTTGGCTGGTGGCTTGTTTATGCTGCTTCAGCTAAACGGATGATGACTCAGGAGGGGAACCTTTTCCTTGGATCCGGAACCCGGTTACAGGGCCTTTACTACCCTCTCCTAGCCGGCAGGCTTCAGGCCTGCTATGCTCTCACAGGCCCATAGCCTGGCTTCCACTCAGACACAGGATCATTTCTGACCTCTGCTCCCACTGTCTGTCTCTCCTCACCCTGCTACTACTTCCTGACTGGGCCTTATATAACCTAGGGTTCCCTAGCTCCCTCTAGTGACTCAGAGCTGGAATGACACCCTAGCCGGCCTGCATAAGCACGTTTCACAGTAACAGGAAAATACATAGCATGACATTACAAGATGTTTTTACCAACCTCCCCTTAAAGGGGGAACGACAATACCCAAGTGACCCTTCTGTAGTGACGGGGTATTACTCTCCCGTACACTACATACCCCGTTGCTTTAAGCTGAGTACGACCTCGTACTCCATCAGGGCCCGCCCAACTGGAATCATGACCTGAAATAGAGGAAGACACATGCATACATACATATATGTCAATTACACTCTTATCAGACCCAATTGGAAATGGCGAAGTCTGGTGACAAGGGCGTCGTTCTCTTTTTCACAGGATAGTGAGTGGAACGGGGGCGCTGACCTGGCACAGCGGATGTTGAAAGAACCAGGATAGTCCATGACAATAAATAAGTCCATAATAAATTAACCTCTCAGAGGCTTGCACATAGGAAGTCCATCTCTGGGCACATATACTTGAATAAGAAAACCGGTTATTAAATACTGTCAGCAGCACATATATAAAATGACAATACAGGACTCTGACAATACCAGGGCCTTGTTATCCTGGCAAGTCCTGCTTACCCTTTAAAATAGTGCTGACATAAAAGTGTCTTTTCAACCTGAAATGGGGGTAAAAGGGGTAAAATTTGTGCAAAAACTTCAAGGCACAACCGGGAATTCAGCAGCAAACCGGATGTCCCAAACAAAACAAAGGCAGCTGGAAGCATTGATACACAGTGGCACATGATTTAACTAGGATGCCACCGGCCGTGGGTAACTGGCAGCGAGCTTGACCAGCTCTGCCAACTGGAGGGACAAAACGGCCATTAAGGAGATGGACATGAGGGCAGGAGTACTCACAAACGAGTGTCGTATTCTTCTTCGGATGATGAATCGATGAAGGGATCCTGCAGCAGTTGTTCTGGCAAGGCCGGCCACATTTGGAAACCGTCACCCCTGACAATCTTTAGAGGGGGAGGCTTGTCCTTCATGGCCTCCATTTCAGCATCCGTCCTCGGAAACGGGAACCACCGCACGCCTCCTGCGCAGCCGAGGTCCGCCACCCAATACACCCTTTTGCGTAGGGCCTCTAGTTCAGCCTTCGTGCAGGTCGTCGGGGGTACCGGAGGTTCAGTGACAGTGGTTGCTGGGGTTCCGGTGGCAGCCGCTGCTTGACGTCGGGCCTCCGCACATTCCTCCGCCCGCTGGCAGCTGTCCAGCCGCTCTCTCTCCTCTTCTCTCCCTGGGTGCAAGGACGACACTGGCTCCTCCCACACACTGGGCCGGTCTACCTCCATCTGAGGCCCGCCTCCCAGGCGTAACTCTTCGGGGACGTCAGCCGCATCATCACTTCTCCAGGTGGGTGGCGCTCCAGGGCAATCGTCTCCTCCTTCTTCTGGGAAGGTTTCGGCGCCAAATCTTCGCGCCTCTGCACATCCTGATGGCGCAGTAAAAAGCCTCATGGCGCCGGCGGCCATTTTAAGGGTCGGGAAGCCGCAATTCACTGCCAGCAAGCAGGATAATGAGAAATCCAGCAAAACACAGTCCACAAATACGATTTTTTTTTTCTCTGGGGGTAGCGCAACACAGTACAGCGTCTCTGATTCCTCCCAGGCACAATTGTAATCCACAAGTTAGGAATAAAGGTTACAGTCTTTGCAATATGGTGGTGGAATAGCTAAAGCACACAGTTCACACTTCTCTGCACTTCAGAAGTATGCGGATCCTGTTCGTGACGCCAAAAAGAGCGATGCAGTGTCCCAGGGGGTCAGTAGTGTATGCTGGGCTTTGTAGTGCAGTTTGACCACTAACCTGGGATCCACTGTCGTCTTCAATTTTGGTCAGGTACTGGAACAGGCAGATGATTAGGAGTTCGTGACGCCAGTGTCAATTAAACGGTGACACGCCGTGTAAAGTATGGTGGAAAAATGAAGCAAGCACAGGATAGCCAACAAAAACTGGAACTTTTACTGAATATCAGTCAGGATAATACACGGACACTGGTACAGCACAGTTCCATAAAAGACGGTTGGTTTTAGAAGAATACAGGTGGTTCTTGACATCACAGAATGGCCGGTCTTAGCAATGTATAATACAGAGTGTTGATTGCAGGAGATGCAGTACAGGCGGATTGCACACTATTCCTGACTGGGTCCTGACTCATATGTGACTTTCTCTCCAAGGTCTAATGCCCTTTATCTGGCGTACCCTTGAAGCTGTCCTTATCTAGTACCTCCTCTGTTATCTTGAGTACCTCTTGCTTTATCTGATCGGCTTCTGTGGTATTCTGTGTCTTGGGTGGTGGCTTGTTTATGCTGCTTCAGCTAAACGGATGATGACTCAGGAGGGGAACCTTTTCCTTGGATCCGGAACCCGGTTACAGGGCCTTTACTACCCTCTCCTAGCCGGCAGGCTTCAGGCCTGCTCTGCTCTCACAGGCCCATAGCCTGGCCTTCTCTCAGACACAGGATCATTTCTGACCTCTGCTCCCACTGTCTGTCTCTCCTCACCCTGCTACTACTTCCTGACTGGGCCTTATATAACCTAGGGTTCCCTAGCTCCCTCTAGTGACTCAGAGCTGGAATGACACCCTAGCCGGCCTGCATAAGCACGTTTCACAGTAACAGGAAAATACATAGCAGTACATTACAAGATGTTTTTACCAACCTCCCCTTAAAGGGGGAACGACAATACCCAAGTGACCCTTCTGTAGTGACGGGGTATTACTCTCCCGTACACTACATTAACCAAACAGAAGCCTGTCCAAGTGATCGGTTCCCTTTAAGTTGTACATTTTTAAGAAGTACATCTCAAGTTCAGCTGACTTCTTGAAATATTTTTATAGCGGTTGGAGCTTTGTTTTCCTGATGACAATGTTCCAAATCCCCTGCATAGGGGGATGCGTTGCGTGATAAAATTGTGTCTCCCTGCAGCCGCCATCAGGGGGAGCTCAGGAGCTAAGAGCATACAGATTTATCATTGAGTTCAGTGTATTCAAAGTAGACAGGAAGCTCCAGAGCGCTCCCTAGTGGTGGCTGCAGGGAGAAAGCATTCAGGTACTTCTATGGCTAATCAGGGATTTGGAGGTTCTTCATGCTGGGGGGGGGAGGCAATGTTTGGGAGTCTTAAGGCAGTCACCAGTGCAGGATCCTGTCCACCGGTTACAAGATCACAAGGGGGTCTGGCAGTATGGATTGTGACAGATCCTGAGACCAAGAGCCTTGTTCCTGTGGATGTGGTTTGTTGGGCTCTTCATTTATTAAAATTCAATTTGGGACATTTAAAGGGGTCCTCTCACTTCAATAAGTTGCATTTATCATGTAGAGGAAGTTAATGCAAGCCACTTACTAATGTATTGTTATAATCCATATTGCTTCCTTTTCTGGCTGGATTCATTTTCCCATCACATTATACATGGCTCGTTTCCATGGTTACAGACCACCATGCAATCCATCAGTGGTGGTCGTGCTTGCACACTATAGGAAAAAGCACCAGCCTATGTGCGCTCCCATGGTCCCAGCCACCAGAAAGGCTGAGGCTTTTTCCTATAGTGTGCAAGCACGACCGCCAGTGATGGATTGCAGGGTGGTCTGTAACCATGGAAACGAGACATGTATAATGTGATGGGAAAATGAATCCAGCCAGCAAAGGAAGCAATATGGAGAATCACAATACATTAGTAAGTGGCTTGCATTAATTTCCTCTACGTGATAAATGACACTTCCTGAAGTGAGACATCCCCTTTAAGACCAGTCATATTGGGTAAATTTGCATAAAGTCCGCCCCATTTTTTGCCCTTTTCCACTGCCCGACTTCACAGGAAGGATGGGTCGTTTATTCTTAGGACTGACCGTCCCTTGTACAGGAATTGTCATTATTTAAAGGAGCCCAGATACAATGTGTCATGCTCCTCCCCCTGAAAGCCTGCACTACCATGCTAGTGGAGTGTTCATTTAGGCAAGGACATAATCTATCAGCATAATATCAATGTGTGCGCTTCCCCTTTAAGAGCGATGTCTGACAGCACCCAGGGTCGCTCGCGGTTAGTCCTCACTAATAGCCAATTTGAATGCCACCAGCGCCACGCGCCTCCGATTTTCCTCTATACATGAGATGCGGAAAATGTGAGAAAATTAAATTAATCTCTGGAGTCAGAAGTCATTTCACAGGGAATAGTTCATGATAATCAGTGGCAGAAAAACAATTTACAGCGCAATTCACATTAGGCCTTAATTATAATTTTTCAGATACCTTCATACATCCTTCATTGTGTATATACATAGCGTGGAGCTGATGGTGTGACCTGTATATCTATATACTCTCTGCTTTATCATAGTAGCTACCGTCAGCCACCACTAGGGGGAGCTGAATGTACACAGACTTATACCATATGCAGTGAGCTCCCCCTAGTGGTGGCAGGAGGCTCTTCTATACAGATCTATAACCAGAATGGCAGACATGCTTAAAGGGAACCTGTCATCACCTTTATGCAGCCCATAGTAACAGCAACATGAAGTAAGGACGGGCGAGTTGATTTCAGCGTCTGTCGATTTAAAAGTTAAAAGTAAGTGGTTGCCGAGAACCAACACCACAATCATTGCAGACTGGGCCTGGAGAAGAGTCACGGCCTCCTGAGAAGAGTCCTGGTTATTCATGACTTCCTGCTCTCCTGCTGATGATTGGCATTGACCTAGGAGAGAACTGCCCGTCATCAGCAGACGGTGAGAGCCGGAGATTATAATAACCAGGACTCCTCTCAGGTAGATCTAACTCTTCTCCAGGCCTGGGCTGCAATGATTATGATGCTGGTTCTCGGCGACCACTGACTGTTAGCTGATGAGTGACAGACCGCGGAGATCAGCATGTCGGTCACTACTTTATCATGTCCTCAGTGAGGTCGGCCTGAGGCCTCATGCACACGGCCGTTGTTCGGGTTCGCATCCACATCAGTATTTGCGGCTTGGATGCGGACCCCATTCACTAAAATGGGGCCGCAAAAGATGCGGACAGCACTCAGTGTGCTTTCCGCATCCGTTGCTCCGTTCCGTGGTCCGCAAAAAACAAACAAAAAAAACCTGTCCTAATCCTGTCTCCCCAAGAGTCAGTGCATCATTGTCCTGTACCCCGAGTGTCAGCGTCATTATCCTGTACCCCGAGTGTCAGCGTCATTATCCTGTACCCCGAGTGTCAGTGTCATTATCCTGTACCCCCAAGTGTCAGTGTCATTATCCTGTACCCCAAGTGTCAGTGTCATTATCCTGTACCCCAAGTGTCAGTGTCATTATCCTGTACCCCGAGTGTCAGTGTCATTATCCTGTACCCCCAAGTGTCAGTGTCATTATCCTGTACCCCAAGTGTCAGTGTCATTATCCTGTACCCCAAGTGTCAGCGTCATTATCCTGTACCCCGAGTGTCAGTGTCATTATCCTGTACCCCCAAGTGTCAGTGTCATTATCCTGTACCCCAAGTGTCAGTGTTATTATCCTGTACCCCAAGTGTCAGCGTCATTGTCCTGTACCCTGAGTGTCAGCGTCATTATCCTGTACCCCGAGTGTCAGTGTCATTATCCTGTACCCCCAAGTGTCAGTGTCATTATCCTGTACCCCAAGTGTCAGTGTCATTATCCTGTACCCCAAGTGTCAGTGTCATTATCCTGTACCCCGAGTGTCAGTGTCATTATCCTGTACCCCCAAGTGTCAGTGTCATTATCCTGTACCCCAAGTGTCAGTGTTATTATCCTGTACCCCAAGTGTCAGCGTCATTGTCCTGTACCCTGAGTGTCAGCGTCATTATCCTGTACCCCGAGTGTCAGTGTCATTATCCTGTACCCCGAGTGTCAGTGTCATTATCCTGTACCCCCAAGTGTCAGTGTTATTATCCTGTACCCCAAGTGTCAGCGTCATTGTCCTGTACCCCAAGTGTCAGTGTTATTATCCTGTACCCCGAGTGTCAGTGTCATTATCCTGTACCCCAAGTGTCAGTGTCATTATCCTGTACCCCGAGTGTCAGCGTCATTATCCTGTACCCTAAGAGTCAGTGTCATTATCCTGTACCCCGAGTGTCAGTGTCATTATCCTGTACCCCGAGTGTCAGTGTCATTATCCTGTACCCCAAGTGTCAGCGTCATTATCCTGTACCCCGAGTGTCAGCGTCATTATCCTGTACCCCAAGTGTCAGCGTCATTGTCCTGTACCCTGAGTGTCAGTGTCATTATCCTGTACCCCAAGTATCAGCGTCATTGTCCTGTACCCCAAGTGTCAGCGTCATTATCCTGTACCCCGAGTGTCGGCGTCATTATCCCGTACCCCAAGTGTCAGTGTCATTATCCTGTACCCCAAGTGTCAGCGTCATTATCCTGTCTCCCCAAGAGTCAGTGCATCATTGTCCTGTACCCCGAGTGTCAGCGTCATTATCCTGTACCCCGAGTGTCAGTGTCATTATCCTGTACCCCCAAGTGTCAGTGTCATTATCCTGTACCCCAAGTGTCAGTGTCATTATCCTGTACCCCAAGTGTCAGTGTCATTATCCTGTACCCCCAAGTGTCAGTGTCATTATCCTGTACCCCAAGTGTCAGTGTTATTATCCTGTACCCCAAGTGTCAGCGTCATTGTCCTGTACCCTGAGTGTCAGCGTCATTATCCTGTACCCCGAGTGTCAGTGTCATTATCCTGTACCCCGAGTGTCAGTGTCATTATCCTGTACCCCCAAGTGTCAGTGTTATTATCCTGTACCCCAAGTGTCAGCGTCATTGTCCTGTACCCCAAGTGTCAGTGTTATTATCCTGTACCCCGAGTGTCAGTGTCATTATCCTGTACCCCGAGTGTCAGTGTCATTATCCTGTACCCCGAGTGTCAGTGTCATTATCCTGTACCCCAAGTGTCAGCGTCATTATCCTGTACCCCGAGTGTCAGCGTCATTATCCTGTACCCCAAGTGTCAGCGTCATTGTCCTGTACCCTGAGTGTCAGTGTCATTATCCTGTACCCCAAGTATCAGCGTCATTGTCCTGTACCCCAAGTGTCTGCGTCATTAGCCTGTACCCCGAGTGTCGGCGTCATTATCCCGTACCCCAAGTGTCAGTGTCATTATCCTGTACCCCAAGTGTCAGCGTCATTATCCTGTACCCCAAGTGTCAGCGTCATCATCCTGTACCCCGAGTGTCAGCGTCATTATCCTGTACCCCAAGTGTAAGCGTCATTATCCTGTACCCCAAGTGTCAGCGTCATTATCCTGTACCCCGAGTGTCAGCGTCATTGTCCTGTACCCCGAGTGTCAGCGTCATTGTCCTGTACCCCAAGTGTCAGTGTCATTGTCCTGTACCCCAAGTGTCAGTGTCATTATCCTGTACCCCAAGTGTCAGCGTCATCATCCTGTACCCCGAGTGTCAGCGTCATTATCCTGTACCCCAAGTGTAAGCGTCATTATCCTGTACCCCAAGTGTCAGCGTCATTATCCTGTACCCCAAGTGTCAGTGTCATTATCCTGTACCCCAAGTTTCAGTGTCATTGTCCTGTACCCCAAGTGTCAGTGTCATTATCCTGTACCCCGAGTGTCAGTGTCATTATCCTGTACCCCCAAGTGTCAGTGTTATTATCCTGTACCCCAAGTGTCAGCGTCATTATCCTGTACCCCAAGTGTCAGCGTCATTATCCTGTACCCCGAGTGTCAGCGTCATTATCCTGTACCCCAAGTGTCATTATCCTGTACCCCAAGTGTCAGTGTGTCATTATCCTGTACCCCAAGTGTCAGCGTCATTATCCTGTACCCCAAGTGTCAGCGTCATTATCCTGTACCCCAAGTGTCAGCGTCATCATCCTGTACCCCGAGTGTCAGCGTCATTATCCTGTACCCCAAGTGTAAGCGTCATTATCCTGTACCCCAAGTGTCAGCGTCATTATCCTGTACCCCGAGTGTCAGCGTCATTGTCCTGTACCCCGAGTGTCAGCGTCATTGTCCTGTACCCCAAGTGTCAGTGTCATTGTCCTGTACCCCAAGTGTCAGTGTCATTATCCTGTACCCCAAGTGTCAGCGTCATCATCCTGTACCCCGAGTGTCAGCGTCATTATCCTGTACCCCAAGTGTAAGCGTCATTATCCTGTACCCCAAGTGTCAGCGTCATTATCCTGTACCCCAAGTGTCAGTGTCATTATCCTGTACCCCAAGTGTCAGTGTTATTGTCCTGTACCCCAAGTGTCAGTGTCATTATCCTGTACCCCGAGTGTCAGTGTCATTATCCTGTACCCCCAAGTGTCAGTGTTATTATCCTGTACCCCAAGTGTCAGCGTCATTGTCCTGTACCCCAAGTGTCAGTGTTATTATCCTGTACCCCGAGTGTCAGTGTCATTATCCTGTACCCCGAGTGTCAGTGTCATTATCCTGTACCCCAAGTGTCAGCGTCATTATCCTGTACCCCGAGTGTCAGCGTCATTATCCTGTACCCCAAGTGTCAGCGTCATTGTCCTGTACCCTGAGTGTCAGTGTCATTATCCTGTACCCCAAGTATCAGCGTCATTGTCCTGTACCCCAAGTGTCTGCGTCATTAGCCTGTACCCCGAGTGTCGGCGTCATTATCCCGTACCCCAAGTGTCAGTGTCATTATCCTGTACCCCAAGTGTCAGCGTCATCATCCTGTACCCCGAGTGTCAGCGTCATTATCCTGTACCCCAAGTGTAAGCGTCATTATCCTGTACCCCAAGTGTCAGCGTCATTATCCTGTACCCCGAGTGTCAGCGTCATTGTCCTGTACCCCGAGTGTCAGTGTCATTGTCCTGTACCCCAAGTGTCAGTGTCATTGTCCTGTACCCCAAGTGTCAGTGTCATTATCCTGTACCCCAAGTGTCAGCGTCATCATCCTGTACCCCGAGTGTCAGCGTCATTATCCTGTACCCCAAGTGTAAGCGTCATTATCCTGTACCCCAAGTGTCAGCGTCATTATCCTGTACCCCAAGTGTCAGTGTCATTATCCTGTACCCCAAGTGTCAGTGTCATTGTCCTGTACCCCAAGTGTCAGTGTCATTATCCTGTACCCCGAGTGTCAGTGTCATTATCCTGTACCCCCAAGTGTCAGTGTTATTATCCTGTACCCCAAGTGTCAGCGTCATTATCCTGTACCCCAAGTGTCAGCGTCATTATCCTGTACCCCGAGTGTCAGCGTCATTATCCTGTACCCCAAGTGTCATTATCCTGTACCCCAAGTGTCAGTGTGTCATTATCCTGTACCCCAAGTGTCAGCGTCATTATCCTGTACCCCAAGTGTCAGCGTCATTATCCTGTACCCCAAGTGTCAGCGTCATCATCCTGTACCCCAAGTGTAAGCGTCATTATCCTGTACCCCAAGTGTCAGTGTCATTATCCTGTACCCCGAGTGTCAGTGTCATTATCCTGTACCCCAAATGTCAGCGTCATTATCCTGTACCCCAAGTGTCGGTGTCATTATCCTGTACCCCGAGTGTCAGCGTCATTATCCTGTACCCCAAGTGTAAGCGTCATTATCCTGTACCCCAAGTGTCAGCGTCATTATCCTGTACCCCGAGTGTCAGCGTCATTTTCCTGTACCCCGAGTGTCAGCGTCATTGTCCTGTACCCCAAGTGTCAGTGTCATTGTCCTGTACCCCAAGTGTCAGTGTCATTATCCTGTACCCCAAGTGTCAGCGTCATCATCCTGTACCCCGAGTGTCAGCGTCATTATCCTGTACCCCAAGTGTAAGCGTCATTATCCTGTACCCCAAGTGTCAGCGTCATTATCCTGTACCCCAAGTGTCAGTGTCATTATCCTGTACCCCAAGTGTCAGTGTCATTGTCCTGTACCCCAAGTGTCAGTGTCATTATCCTGTACCCCGAGTGTCAGTGTCATTATCCTGTACCCCCAAGTGTCAGTGTTATTATCCTGTACCCCAAGTGTCAGCGTCATTGTCCTGTACCCCAAGTGTCAGTGTTATTATCCTGTACCCCGAGTGTCAGTGTCATTATCCTGTACCCCGAGTGTCAGTGTCATTATCCTGTACCCCAAGTGTCAGCGTCATTATCCTGTACCCCGAGTGTCAGCGTCATTATCCTGTACCCCAAGTGTCAGCGTCATTGTCCTGTACCCTGAGTGTCAGTGTCATTATCCTGTACCCCAAGTATCAGCGTCATTGTCCTGTACCCCAAGTGTCTGCGTCATTAGCCTGTACCCCGAGTGTCGGCGTCATTATCCCGTACCCCAAGTGTCAGTGTCATTATCCTGTACCCCAAGTGTCAGCGTCATCATCCTGTACCCCGAGTGTCAGCGTCATTATCCTGTACCCCAAGTGTAAGCGTCATTATCCTGTACCCCAAGTGTCAGCGTCATTATCCTGTACCCCGAGTGTCAGCGTCATTGTCCTGTACCCCGAGTGTCAGCGTCATTGTCCTGTACCCCAAGTGTCAGTGTCATTGTCCTGTACCCCAAGTGTCAGTGTCATTATCCTGTACCCCAAGTGTCAGCGTCATCATCCTGTACCCCGAGTGTCAGCGTCATTATCCTGTACCCCAAGTGTCAGCGTCATTATCCTGTACCCCAAGTGTCAGTGTCATTATCCTGTACCCCAAGTGTCAGCGTCATTGTCCTGTACCCTGAGTGTCAGTGTCATTATCCTGTACCCCAAGTATCAGCGTCATTGTCCTGTACCCCAAGTGTCTGCGTCATTAGCCTGTACCCCGAGTGTCGGCGTCATTATCCCGTACCCCAAGTGTCAGTGTCATTATCCTGTACCCCAAGTGTCAGCGTCATCATCCTGTACCCCGAGTGTCAGCGTCATTATCCTGTACCCCAAGTGTAAGCGTCATTATCCTGTACCCCAAGTGTCAGCGTCATTATCCTGTACCCCGAGTGTCAGCGTCATTGTCCTGTACCCCGAGTGTCAGCGTCATTGTCCTGTACCCCAAGTGTCAGTGTCATTGTCCTGTACCCCAAGTGTCAGTGTCATTATCCTGTACCCCAAGTGTCAGCGTCATCATCCTGTACCCCGAGTGTCAGCGTCATTATCCTGTACCCCAAGTGTCAGCGTCATTATCCTGTACCCCAAGTGTCAGTGTCATTATCCTGTACCCCGAGTGTTAGCGGCTCAACTCTCTGAGACATGTTGTAATATCTACAATATTAATATACATATTTAATATAACGTCAGGGCGGTGACATTCCAGGGTTTTCAGTGTCGGCCATGCTTGGGGCGATAGAAGTGGAATATCCCGCAGAGCAGTCCCGGGTTTTACACTGAAGCCGCCATCACATCATAATGTAACACAATTAGAGTTTAAAGGAAGAAATGTGCAGATCCCCGAATGCAAACTGGAGGCAATAAAATATCAATATCCTCATCATCCTTCATCTTGATTTATTATTACTGAAATAAACCCAAATCCATTTCCTTCTTAAAACGTTCTCGCTGAATCCGCGGATTCATCTCCTGTGGGTGACGATGAACATTACCATCTTCAGGTTATTATTACTTCTCCAAATGAAGACAAGAAAATAAAAACTAAACAAGTTATTAAAAGAAGATGAAGAGGATTAATAATAACTGCCACCAGCCATCGTCCCCCCACAGGCGTCCTTACCCCTCCCCCGCCAGTAATACTCCTCATTATTGCTTCCCATCAGCTGTATCAGTAATTCACACTAAACGATCGATGATGAATTAACCCTTTCTGGCCATATGATAGCTCATATCATGAGGGAAAGATACACTGCCTGTCCCAAAAAATATTTTTTTTTTTAAATCGCCACTTGGATTTAACTAAGCAAATAGTTCTGAGCCGCCTATAGGATAATTACTGCCGGGCGATTATCTGTCAGCGATACGTTATTTAACCCCGACAGGTGCAATGAGTTGCTTCTCATTTCTTAAACAACCACATCTCGTGGTCGTGGAAAAGATGTCAGTCTGTTGGAGAAGGGTCAAATCATTGGCATCAAGCAGAGGATACATCTAAGGAGATTGCAGAAACTACTAAATTGGGTTAAGAACTGTCCAACGCATTATTAGACACTGGAAGGATAGTGCGGACCCATCGCATTCGAGGAAGAAATGTGGCCGGAAAAAAATCCCGAATGATGGCGATCGGCGATCACTTAAACGTTTGGAGAAATCAAATCGAAGAAAAACAACAGTAGAACTCAGGGCTATGTTTAATAGTGAAAGTAAGAGCATGTCCACACGCACAATGTGAAGGGAACTCAAGGGATTGGGACGGAACTGCTGTGTAGCCGTAAGAAAATCACTCATCAGTGAGGAAAACCAGAAAAAAAAGGCTTTAATTTGCTGGGGAGCATAAAGATTGGACTCTGGAGCAATGGCAGGGCCGGTTCTAGGTGAAATGGGGCCCTGGGGCGAAAAACAATAAGGGGCCCCCCACCCCCAAATGCACATTTCTCCAGTCTAACTGACTCCAAACAGAACCAGGGCGGGCTAGTACACTGGCACGGGTGAGATGGTGCCTGGGATGGATCCGATCCAGTTCAATCAACCAACCTAGCCCACCCTGGTTCTGTTTGGAGTCAGTTGGACTGGAGAAATGTGCATTTGGGGTGGGGGGAGGTGGCCAGTTACTGGTAGTACCAGTAACTGCCCCCCCCCCCCCCAAATGCACATTTCTTCAGTCCAACTGACTCCAAACAGAACCAGGGCGGGCTAGTAGTACACTGGGACTAAGTGAGTGGGATTTGGGAAACTGGGAATGGATGGATCCAATCCAGTTTAATTAACAATAAGTTTAACCAAACCAACCAACCTACCAGAGAGAATTGGTCTGTAGATGTAGACTGTACTTGTGGTCGTGGAAGTGGAACTTGGCTGCCTGTCTTCAGTCTTCTGTTGGTGGCGGGCCGTGGGCCTTCCCTGGCGCTGGCAGAGACAGAGTCAGACTGTGGCTGGCTGCCAATGGTGCTTGCTACCCTTCTTCAAGTTCTCTGCTCTGGGGGGCGGAGCCTGTGGCGGCGCCTGCCTGTGCCGTGCATGCTGCTCCACTCTCAAATCTTTTAAAGAGACAGGCGGCGCAGTGCAGGCAGAGTGGCGGGGGGGGCCCCTCCAGACCAGACCAGACAGCTTACTTACATTACTCTCTCTAGACCGGACTGCCCGGAACTCCTGTGGGGGGTTATTATTATCACTGTCTGCAGCACCGACACAGTTGTTCCACAGAGAAATAGAATTATAGAATAGTAGTTGCGGGCCGGTGCTTGGGGCCCCTAAGGAGTCGGGGGCCCGGGGGGCAATTGCCCCACTTGCCTCTATGGAAGCGCCGGCCCTGAGCAATGGAAGAAGGTCATGTGGTCTGATGATTCCAGATTTACTCTGTTCCAGAGTGATGGGCGCATCAGGGTAAGAAGAAAGGCAGATGAGGTGATGCCCCCATCATGCCTAGTGCCTCCTGTACCAGCCTGTGTGGGCAGCGCTATGATCTGGGGTTGCTGCAGTTGGTCAGGTCTAGGTTCAGTATGTGCTCCAAGAATGAGGTCAGCGACTACCTGAACGTACTGAATGACCAGGTTATTCCAGCAATGGATATGTTCTTCCCTGATGGCACGGGCATATTCCAAGATGACAATGCCAGGATTCATCAGGCTCAGATTGTGAAAGAGTGGTTCAGGGAGCAGGAGACATCATTGTCACACATGGATTGGCCACCACAGAGTCCAGACCTTAACCCCATTGAGAACCTTTGGGATGTGCTGGAGAAGGCTTTGTGCAGTGGTCAGACTCTACCATCATCAATGCAAGATCTTGGTGAAAAATTAAAGCAACACTGGATGGAAATAAATCTTGTGACATTGCAGAAGCTTATCGAAACAATGCCACAGCGAATGCGCGCCGTAATCAAAGCTAAAGGCGGTCCAACAAAATATTTTTGGTGGCGACTTTTTTTTGGGACGGGCAGTGTACAATTGTTCAGGATCCTCCAACAACAAACTACTATAATACTGCTGCTATGTACAAGAATATAACTACTATAATACTGCTCCTATGTACAAGAATATAACTACTATAATACCGCCTCCTATGTACAAGAATATAACTACTATAATACTGCTCCTATGTACAAGAATATAACTACTATAATACTGCTCCTATGTGCAAGAATATAACTACTATAATACTGCTCCTATGTACAAGAATATAACTACTATAATACCGCCTCCTATGTACAAGAATATAACTACTATAATACTGCCTCCTATGTATAAGAATATAACTACTATAATACTGCCTCCTATGTACAAGAATATAACTACTATAATACTGCTCCTATGTACAAGAATATAACTACTATAATACTGCCCCTATGTACAAGAATATAACTACTATAATACTGCTGCTATGTACAGGAATATACAGTCATGTGAAAAAATTAGGACACCCTTTGAAAGCATGTGGTTTTTTGTAACATTTTTAATAAAAGGTTATTTCATCTCCGTTTCAACAATACAGAGAGATTAAAGTAATCCGACTAAACAAAGAAAACTGAAGAAAAGTCTTTTCAAGATCTTCTGTAAATGTCATTCTACAAAAATGCCTATTCTAACTGAGGAAAAAGATAGGACACCCTTGCCCCTAATAGCGAGTGTTACCTCCTTTGGCTGAAATAACTGCAGTGAGACGGTTCTTGTAGCCATCTACCAGTCTTCGACATCGGTCTGAGGAAATTTTACCCCACTCCTCAATGCAGAACTTTTTCAGCTGTGAGATGTTTGAGGGGTTTCTTGCACGTACAGCCCTTTTCAAGTCACCCCACAGCATCTCAATGGGATTCAAATCTGGACTTTGACTTGTGCATTCCAGGACTCTCCATTTCTTCTTTTTCAGCCAATCTTTGGTTGATTTACTAGTATGTTTTGGGTCATTGTCATGTTGCATGGTCCAGTTCCGCTTCAGCTTTAATTTTCTAACTGATGGTCTCACATGTTCTTCAAGCACCTTCTGATACACAGTAGAATTTATCGTGGATTCTATGATGGTGAGCTGACCAGGTCCTGCTGCAGCAAAGCAGCCCCAAACCATGACACTTCCACCTCCATGCTTCACAGTTGGTATGAGGTTCTTTTCTTGGAATGCTGTGTTTGGTTTACGCCAAACATGTCCTCTGCTGTTGTGTCCAAATAATTCAATTTTGGACTCATCTGTCCAAAGAACATTATTCCAGAAGTCCTGGTCTTTGTCAACTTTATCTCTGGCAAATGTCAGTCTGGCCTCGATGTTTCTCTTGGAAAGCAAAGGTTTCCTCCTTGCACACCTCCCATGCAAGTTAAACTTGTACAGTCTCTTTCTGATTGTAGAGGCATGTACTTCTACATCAACAGTAGCCAGAGCCTGCTGTAGTTCTCGAGATAACACTTTAGGGTTTTTGGAGACCTCTTTTAGCATCTTGCGGTCTGCTCTTGGGGTGAACTTGCTGGGGCGACCAGTCCTGGGCATGTTGGCAGTTGTTTTGAAAGCCCTCCACTTGTAGACTATCTTCCGGACAGTGGAATGGCTGATTTCAAAATCTTTTGAGATCTTTTTAAATCCCTTCCCAGACTCATAGGCTGCTACAATCTTTTTTCTGAAGTCCTCTGACAGCTCTTTTGCTCTCACCATGGTGCTCACTCTCACTTCAACAGTCAGGAGCACACCAAACTAAATGTCTGAGGTTTAAATAGGGCAAGCCTCATTCAACATGCAGAGTAACGATCTACTAATTATGTGCACCTGGTGTGATATACCTGTGTGAGATCTGAGCCAATTTAAGAGGGAATACATGTGAGGGTGTCCTATCTTTTTCCTCAGTTAGAATAGGCATTTTTGTAGAATGACATTTACAGAAGATCTTGAAAAGACTTTTCTTCAGTTTTCTTTGTTTAGTTGGATTACTTTAATCTCTCTGTATTGTTGAAACGGAGATGAAATAACCTTTTATTAAAAATGTTACAAAAAACCACATGCTTTCAAAGGGTGTCCTAATTTTTTCACATGACTGTATATTCCATATGTACAAGAATATAACTACTATAATACTGCTCCTGTGTACAAGAATATAACTAGTATAATACTGCTCCTATGTACAAGAATATAACTACTATAATACTGCCTCCTATATACAGGAATATAACTACTATAATACTGCTCCTATGTACAAGAATATAACTACTACAATACTGCCTCCTATGTACAGGAATATAACTACTATAATACTGCCTCCTATGTACAAGAATATAACTACTATAATACTGCTGCTATGTACAAGAATATAACTACTATAATACTGCTGCTATGTACAGGAATATAACTGCTATAATACTGCTCCATATGTACAAGAATATAACTACTATAATACTGCTCCTGTGTACAAGAATATAACTACTATAATACTGCCTCCTATGTACAAGAATATAACTACTATAATACTGCTCCTATGTACAAGAATATAACTACTATAATACTGCCTCCTATGTACAAGAATATAACTACTATAATACTGCTCCTATGTACAAGAATATAACGACTATACTACTGCCTCCTATGTACAAGAATATAACTACTATAATACTGTCTCTTATGTACAAGAATATAACTACTATAATACTGCTCCTATGTACAAGAATATAACTACTATAATACTGCTCCTATGTACAAGAATATAACTACTATAATACTGCTCCTATGTACAAGAATATAACTACGATAATACTGCCTCCTATGTGCAAGAATATAACTGCTATAATACTGCTCCTATGTACAAGAATATAACTGCTATAATACTGCTCCTAAGTACAAGAATATAACTACTATAATACTGCCTCCTATGTACAAGAATATAGCTACTATAATACTGCCTCCTATGTACAAGAATATAACTACTATAATACTGCTCCTATGTACAGGAATATAACTACTATAATACTGCCTCCTATGTACAAGAATATAACTACTATAATACTGCTCCTATGTACAAGAATATAACTACTATAATACTGCTCCTATGTACAAGAATATAACTACTATAATACTGTCTCCTATGTACAGGAATATAACTACTATAATACTGCTCCTATGTACAGGAATATAACTACTATAATACTGTCTCCTATGTACAGGAATATAACTACTATAATACTGTCTCCTATGTACAGGAATATAACTGCTATAATACTGCTCCATATGTACAAGAATATAACTACTATAATACTGCTCCTATGTACAAGGATATAACTACTATAATACTGTCTCCTATGTACAAGAATATAACTACTATAATACTGCTCCTATGTACAAGAATATAACTACTATAATACTGCCTCCTATGTACAAGAATATACCTACTATAATACTGCTCCTATGTACAGAAATATAACTACTATAATACTGCCCCCTATGTACAAGAATATAACTACTATAATACTGCTCCTATGTACAAGAATATAACTACTATAATACTGCCCCCTATGTACAGGGATATAACTACTATAATACTGCCTCCTATGTACAAGAATATAACTACTATAATACTGCTCCTATGTACAAGAATATAACTACTATAATACTGCCTCCTATGTACAAGAATATAACTACTATAATACTGCCTCCTATGTACAAGAATATAACTACTATAATACTGCCTCCTATGTACAAGAATATAACTACTATAATACTGGTGTGTAATTTCTCAGGGGTTGTGTCCTGTAACTGTCACAAGGGGTTGGCAGCAGTGGAAGTTTGGAATTGAGCATGTGTGTCCACCTTGGCTAGGTGGACAGAGAGATGAGGAAAAGAACAATCAGCAGGTGGCGCTATACAGATACAGTGACGATACTACAGTATTCAGATCCTGTGGGTGCAGAGATGAGTGTAGCGTGCATGCTGCCGTTCCTGACTCCTCAGGGACAGATGATGTCGGGGCGGAGAAGGATCGGGAGGACTGAATCTTTTCACCTGATTCTTCATTTCATCCAGGAGATAAGCCAACATTTTTCGACAACTCATAGACGCCCGGATGATCAGATTGTGTGTTATGGGTTGTCGGGAGAGCCTGCTGTCTGCTGACACTTTTCCTTCCCGCCAGATCTGAGCTTTCTATATAATTCAGTGATGATGATGATGATGGTGTCATGTTCTGGGCCGAGGCGCTGGTCCTGTAGGACTCACAGATGGTGGGATCTGCAGATGATTTCCCCGGGGCTCGTGCTGTGTGTAACCAGACATGACGTGTATACAGAGGAGCTGTCAGCAGCCGCTCTTCACACACAATACCACAGCTGCTATAACATGAGCAATGATGGACAATGGGGCCCTAACCCTCTTGGGGCCACATCTATTAATTATCTGGCCTTTCTATTATCGGTGACCGCATCTGATATCACTTGTAGAAGTATAACCCTCATCATCTCCTGCGTTCACTATTAATCACCGCATATTGAAAAGTTCTCCAGCTTTCTAATATACGTTGTGTTGCAGTTTCTTACCACTTAAAGATCTCTGCTTGCTGTCAGCAAATGGAAGCATTCTTCACCCAGATGCTGAGGGTTTGCTGCCATCTATAGTTTCCAACCTGCAGAAAACCACCGCTTTTTACAATATTTCAGTCCACACCATTTTGGTCCGAGTAGATTTTTTTAGACTGGATGCAACTGTAGCAAACTCTCAGCTGTGGGAAGCATTAAATCCTGACATGTTTTCAGCCTTTGCATGTAGGCACGAGTATTCCCATTCACTGACAGCAGCAGAGATCTTGCAAATGGTGAAAAAAAAATGAAAAGTTTATTAGACAGTTGCGCAGTAATTGATGCTAATTGAAGGGGATCCAGCTTGTTAAAAGGGTCCCCAATGATGTGGATCACAGGACGACTGGCTACTGGGACCCCCAGTTGTAATCTGTGGGGTACGTGGCAATTGACCTGCAGCGCCACCATAGGCGAAAGTGGGTATTGCGCAAAGTCCATTGACCCAGAGTGTGATGTGCTCTGGTCTAATAGATGAGGGAACTCAGGATGTTCGTGGTAGGAGTCCCTCCTTATATACAATGCACAGTCCTGGGCTCTGGGGCCCCCTGTAAGCAGTGGTTTTGCAGTGTCCTCGGCAGCCTTATATCAGATGTAGGTGCCATGATGTGCCCTGTGAATGCCATCATCACCCACATGCCATTATAGGGGCTGCAAGCGCCATGTGTGGAGCTGAGAGGCGGGTGATGGAGACGAGGACGCGGCTGGATGGATATGGAGATGGGTCCGTCCTGCAGATCATAGGCCGTTCATTGACTTATAATAGCCATGTCATCTATGAGGGGTTATGGGGAATGGAGGAAGGGGGAGGGGGGATATATTAAATCTGACAACATGGAGAGTTTAGGGAATATTCACGCAGGGCAGATGTGCAGCAGCCATTTCTGAGACTTTCCCATTCACCTGACTACGGACTGCAGAAATCCCTGCTAACACCCCGCTGAGATGACGGGAAGTCATTTACGTAGAGGAAATGTCTGAATCATATCCGCCGAGTGTGAAATCCCCCTTAGGCCTCTTTCACATGGGCGAGATTTCCGCGCGGGTGCAATGCGTGAGTTGAACGCATTGCACCCGCACTGAATCCGGACCCATTCACTTCTATGGGGCTGTGCACATGAGCGGTGATTTTCACGCATCACTTGTGCGTTCCGTGAAAATCGCAGCATGTTCTACTTTGTGCGTTTTTCACGCAACGCAGGCCCCATAGAAGTGAATGGGGCTGCGTGAAAATGCACGCAAGTGCGGATGCGGTGTGATTTTCACGCACTCTTGCTAGGAGACGATCGGGAATGCTTAGTAAAATAGGGCTGGAGGGGTTAAAAAAAAAAAGTAGATTTAAATCACCTTAATCCACTTGTTCGCGCAGCCCGGCTTCTCTTCTGTCTTCTTCTTTGCTGTGCAGTAGGAAAAGGACCTGTGGTGACGTCACTGCGTTCATCACATGGTCCGTCACATGATCCATCACCATGGTGATGGACCATGTGATGAGCGCAGTGATGTCATCAAAGGTCCTTTACCAGGTCCTGAAGACAGAAGAGATGCCGGCTGCGCGAACAAGTGGATTATGGTGAGTTAAATTATTATTATTTTTTTTTTAACCCCTCCAGCACTATTATACTATGCATTCTGTATTCAGAATGCTATTATTTTCCCTTATTACCATGTTATAATACAATCTACACAACACCGATCCCAAACCCGAACTTCTGTGAAGAAGTCCGGGTTTGGGTACCAAACATGCCGATTTTTCTCACGCGCGTGCAAAACGCATTAAAATGTTTTGCACTTGCGCTGAAAAATCGTGCATTTTCCCACGACGCACCCGCATCTTATCCGGCCCAAAAACATGACATGTCAAAGAGGTCTTATAGGTGCAGTAATTCATGGAACTCACCAAAAGCATCCTGGAAGAGGAGGGGTTAACCGCATTATAATACCCTGTGCTGTAATATACTGCTCCATAATATGATATCCTGCTCCGTAATATACTGCTCCATTATATAATATCCTGCTCTGTAATATACTGCTCCATTATATAATATCCTGCTCCGTAATATACTGCTCCATTATATAATATCCAGCTCCGTAATATACTGCTCCATTATATAATATCCAGCTCCGTAATATACTGCTCCATTATATAATATCCTGCTCCGTAATATACTGCTCCATTATATAATATCCTGCTCTGTAATATACTGCTCCATTATATAATATCCTGCTCCGTAATATACTGCTCCATTATATAATATCCTGCTCTGTAATATACTGCTCCATTATATAATATCCAGCTCCGTAATATACTGCTCCATTATATAATATCCAGCTCCGTAATATACTGCTCCATTATATAATATCCTGCTCCGTAATATACTGCTCCATTATATAATATCCTGCTCTGTAATATACTGCTCCATTATATAATATCCTGCTCCGTAATATACTGCTCCATTATATAATATCCAGCTCCGTAATATACTGCTCCATTATATAATATCCTGCTCTGTAATATACTGCTCCATAATATAATATCCTGCTCTGTAATATACTGCTCCATTATATAATATCCTGCTCCGTAATATACTGCTCCATTATATAATATCCTGCTCTGTAATATACTGCTCCATTATATAATATCCTGCTCTGTAATATACTGCTCCATTATATAATATCCTGCTCTGTAATATACTGCTCCATTATATAATATCCTGCTCCGTAATATACTGCTCCATTATATAATATCCTGCTCCGTAATATACTGCTCCATTATATAATATCCTGCTCTGTAATATACTGCTCCATTATATAATATCCTGCTCCGTAATATACTGCTCCATTATATAATATCCAGCTCCGTAATATACTGCTCCATTATATAATATCCTGCTCTGTAATATACTGCTCCATAATATAATATCCTGCTCTGTAATATACTGCTCCATTATATAATATCCTGCTCCGTAATATACTGCTCCATTATATAATATCCTGCTCTGTAATATACTGCTCCATTATATAATATCCTGCTCTGTAATATACTGCTCCATTATATAATATCCTGCTCTGTAATATACTGCTCCATTATATAATATCCTGCTCTGTAATATACTGCTCCATTATATAATATCCTGCTCCGTATATACTGTTCTTTAATAACCTCTTCTATGATATCCTGCTCTGCAATAACTAGTGACGAGCAGCAGGGGCTATATTTGAATTTGCTATATTTCACAAATATTTTGGCAAATATTCGTCATATATTCGCGAATTCGCTATCTCTATTCATTCTTTTTCTTCAATGCAAAAATCGCAATGTAAAATTTGCTTACTGCGCATGCAAAAAAGGAAGTGGTCTAGTTTAGCAACTGTTTTCAAACTACCCGAAGTTTGAGGAGATCGGAACAGATGGTTGGAAGCAATTTTCGTGACAGTGAGGAAGAACTCCTGACTAGGGATGAGCGAACCCGAACTGTATAGTTCGGGTTCGTACCGAATTTTGGGGTGTCCGTGACACGGACCCGAACCCGAACATTTTCGTAAAAGTTCGGGTTCGGTGTTCGTCGCTTTCTTGGCGCTTTTTGAAAGGCTGCAAAGCAGCCAATCAACAAGCGTCATACTACTTGCCCCAAGAGGCCGTCACAGCCATGCCTACTATTGGCATGGCTGTGATTGGCCAGAGCACCATGTGACCCAGCCTCTATTTAAGCTGGAGTCACATAGCGCCGCCCGTCACTCTGCTCTGATCAGTATAGGGAGAGGTTGCAGCCGCGACGTTAGGGCGAGATTAGGTAGTGATTAACTCCTCCAAAAGACTCCATCCATTGATCGATCTGCAGCTGTGGATGATTGAACTGCTGCTATTCAATTGCTCACTGTTTTTAGGCTGCCCAGAGTGTTTTTCAGTCACTTTTTTCTGGGGTGATCGGCGGCCATTTTGTGTCTTGTGGTGCGCCAGCACAAGCTGCCACCAAGTGCATTTAACCCTCAATAGTGTGGTTATTTTTTGGCTATATCCTACATCAGGGGCTTGGCTGTGCTTGCTATTTTATTGAGGGGTGAAATACAATTGCCAAAATAGCAGTACCCTAAATCTGGTGTTTCAGCTGTGGCCAGCCAATTGTAATACTGTCTGCTGTCTGGCAAAGGATATATTTTTGTTCTGGGTTGAAATACAATTCCCAACTTAGCAATTCCCTAAATTAGTGGTTTCTGCTGTATCAGGGCTACTTTAAATCTATTCATTAAAAGGGTATATTAGATTCAAGGTGCACATAGGGTCATTCTGAATAACTTCACACACACGCTACTGTGCAATTCCAAGTCTAATTCTGTCAGTAAACCTATACCTGTCACCCAGCGCCTCTCTCCTCTCTCTACTGTCTGGGTGCCGGGGCCTAAATATCTGACAATGGACTGTTCCAGTGTTGGGTGACGTGAAGCCAGATTCTCTGCTATGGGACCTTTCTCCAATTGATATTGGTTCATTTTTATTTTATTCATTTCCCTATCCACATTTGTTTGCAGGGGATTTACCTACATGTTGCTGCCTTTTGCAGCCCTCTAGCCCTTTCCTGGGCTGTTTTACAGCCTTTTTAGTGCAGAAAAGTTCGGGTCCCCATTGACTTCAATGGGGTTCGGGTTCGGGACGAAGTTCGGGTCGGGTTCGGATCCCGAACCCGAACATTTCCGGGAAGTTCGGCCGAACTTCTCGAACCCGAACATCCAGGTGTTCGCTCAACTCTACTCCTGACCACTGTAAGTAATTTGACATGACGGGGGTATTGGTTATATGTCGCTCGCCCCTTCCATTATTACACTTAACCACTGACCACCAATACATCCCGCCCCCCCTGTAACCCATCTACCCACATAAACCCCCAAATAAAACTCTGACAACCGAATGGAATGTATCAGCCACAGCAGCCGTTTATTAACATAAAATACATTAATACATAAATAACCATAAATTCACCATAACAACCTAACGGGGGAAAAACCCTGAGCTTCCGACCCGGGGTGAGACACTTTGCTTCCAGCCGTTACCCCCCAACTCCATATAATGGCCCCCTGGATCCACCACAACAGCTCGCCCATCATGGGAGTCCAGCCCCAACCGTGGAGCCCTCCCAATGTCCTCAAGTTCCAATGTACCCAACTCCAAGGACCCCCCACCGCCACAGCCGCCGCGACATGCACAACCCCCATTGCTAAACCCCGTCCAAACCATAACAACCTTCACCAACATAGGGAGGGAGGGTGGGAGCTTCTCACTCTCACCAAAATGGCTACTGTCTTCCCCCTGCCTCCTGTATTTAACCCCTTCACTCCTCCCCCTTCCTTAAACTACCCAATCCCACTATCCCAGTGTCCCCTAATCAACCCCATTTCCCCCGCCCACCAATCCTATACTTTCGGGGGCTCCCTAAACCAAACCCCCGTTATGTGGGCCTCCCCTCAAGGGCTCTGCCCCCTTCTTCAGTCCGGCCATTACTTTAGAGCAGAGTATTTGGTTACATGTTACATACATGTCAGAACAATCGCTTTACATGCAGATAGAGTGTTAGAAAACATTCACGATTGCGAAAATAATCACTTGTGATGTGAATATCTTTTTTGCAATACCAACAACTTCACATTTTATCAGGTCCGAGTAGATATTACGGATTGGTGCACGAAGTATAGTTGTGACATCACAGCGCTATGTCTGTAGCTGTGTGTACGGACCGCAGAGAAGTATCTCTCACATGTACATTGCACATCCATTTTCCTGCCGCACACTATATACCGCACACTATATACCGCATACACTATATACCGCACACTAAATACCGCACACTATATACCGCACACACTATATACCGCACACTCTATATACCGCACACACTATATACCGCACACACTATATACCGCACACTCTATATACTGCACACTATATACCGCACACACTATATACCGCACACACTATATACCGCACACACTATATACTGCACACTATATACCGCACACTATATACCGCACACTCTATATACTGCACACTATATACCGTACACACACACACACACACAGTCTATAGATTGTAGTTTGTATCCTGTTGGTCAGGACTCAGGAGAAGCTTTCTTTGTCTCACCGCCAGTATTTGCTGGTTCATTTAGAGTTACCCAGGGTGCACCACGGGGAGGCGAACCAGCTGCACACCCCATACCATACCGTCACTAGACAGGTACATCTCTGCTCAGCCGGCCAATATCCGATTGCTCAGACCCCACACACATACAATCGCAATACAATCCCATCTTATAACGGTAACATTAAATCTAATATTTCCCCTTCGAAGACTTAAATACTTTTTGATGTTTTGTTGAGGACGTTATTTACAATACTTACATAATTAAGAAAAATTGGGATTATATGTTTGTGTCTTTATCCTGCAGCGCATGTTGGAGCGGGGCTATGACCGGACCCGGGTCCAGGCTGAGAAGAAGAGGATCCGTTTTGAGCTCTTAAGGAAGTTTAATGGCAGGCACCCTAGGATGGCCATATTAAAGAAATGGTCGGAGCGGATCAGAGAGATCCGTGACCGCACATGCCCAGGTACAATGTTTACATTACTTTTGTATCTCTCGCCAACACTCTGTAATGTGCATATACAGTTATGAAAATAAGTATTTCAACCCTTTACAAATGATTCATTATTACCTGGTATGACACATAGAAAATCAGCAGGTTACATCATACATCTCTACCTCACCATGAGTATATATATATATATATACACACAGCGAGGTACAGATGTATGATGTAACCAGCTGATTTTGTGCATTTTACACACACAGAAATATATATATATGTGTGTGTGTATACATAAACTGCCATCATCATTCTGTATTACAGTAAAAGGCCCCGTCCATCATTACATTAGATACATCCCCCATTTACTTTGCATTTGTTATGAGTTCTGAGTTCTGAACATTGTGTGATTACAGGGGTTCCCGTTCCCTCCGTCCGCCGCAGGCCTTCGACAGAGAATCTGGAGGTGTTGTCCGCTGAGGAGGATGAGGGAGAGCAGACCCTCCCAGCAGCAGCATGAGGCGCCAGCCCCATCTGATATGGGCGAAGAGGTGGAAGAGGCTGGACCCTCCCAGCCCCGAGATTCCCCCCTCCCGGCCTGATGACGAGGAGGATGTCACCAGCCCCCACTAGGAGAGTAAATATGTGCACATAGCAATATAATTCTGCATCCATGGCACTTAATTTGAATTGCAAGTAATTTTCATATATTTGTTTATCTTAACAGTACTGATTAATAAAATAAATAAAAATTGCCAGATGCAGCAGAAGCATGAAGCCAGCATGCACAAGATGCGGAGGCTGATGTGCAAGCAGATGCAGAAGATGAAGGCACTGCATGGGGTAGTAAGGTTGCAGGAAGGCCCCTTTAGTCCAGGGTCAAACTCATCAGGATTAGGACAGACAGTAGCAGCAGAAGGTAAATGGTAATTGTGTAGTATAAGGCCTACACATAGCTGGTCCAAAATCATCAGGACAGACAGCAGCGGCAGCAGCATGTAAATGGCAACGGGTTAGTATAAGGCCTACACATACCTCGGCCAAAATCATCAGGACAGACAATATCAGCATATAAATGGTAATGGGGTAGTATAAGGCCTACACGTAGCTCGACCAAACTCATCAGGACAGACAGCAGCAGCAGTATGTAAATGGTAACGGGGTAATATAAGGCCTACGCATAGCTGGGCCAAACTCAGCAGGACAGACAGCAGCAGCAGTTTAGTGGTAACAGCATAGTATAAGACCTACATATAGCTCGGCCATACTCATCAGGACAGACAGCAGCAGCATATAAATGGTAACGGGGTAGTATAAGGCCTACACATAGCTTGGCCAAACTCAGCAGGACAGACAGCAGCAGCAGGTAAGTGGTAACGGGGTAGTATAAGGCCTACACATAGCTTAGTCAAACTCAGAAGGACAGACAGCAACAGCATGTAAATGGTAATGGTGTAGTATAATGCCTACACAGAGCTGGGCCAAACTCAGCAGGACAGACAGCAGCAGCAGTAGGCAAGTGGTAACGGCCTAGTATAATGCCTACACATAGCTCGGACAAACTCATCAGGATAGACAGCAGCAGCATGTAAGTGGTAACGGCATAGTATGAGGCCTACACATAGCTTGGCCAAACTCATCAGGATAGACAGTAGCAGTATGTAAATAGTAACGGGGTAGTATAAGGCCTACACATAGCTTGGCCAAACTCAGAAGGACAGGCAGCAGCAGCATGTAAGTGGTAACGGGGTAGAATAAGGCCTACACATATCTCGGCCAAACTCATCAGGACAGACAGCAGCAGCATGTAAATGGTAACGGGGTAGTATAAGGCCTATACATATCTCGGCCAAAAATCATCAGGACAGACAGCAGCAGCATGTAAATAGTAACAGGGTAGTATAAAGGCTACACATAGCTCGGCCAAACTCAGTCAGAACAGACAGGATCCTGTTCTTTGTTTGTAACAGGAATATGTTCACAGGAATGGGCCCCCACCACAAAAACTATTAGTAATTGAATTACAATTAATTTGTTTGATTAGTATTGTGTCTAAAAATAAAAAACCCTGTTTAATTATTTTTTTTACATAATATACAAGTATCCATATTGTGACGAGATTAATAACTTCAATTAAACTATGTGAATTCATAATATGTGCTTAATTCATCATAATGACATTAAAAAAATGATGTCCAAAACCAATTGTGTCATTACAATATCAAGTGTACCGATAAAAAACATTTGGTTAAACTGCGCATGTCGGCGCATTGCTTCCGCATTACATTAAGAAACATGTGACGCAATCACATGATCGCATCGAAGGAGGAACACACACAGGCCGCGAGTGTCCATAGACAGGGCGTTCACATGATAACAGATCACGTGTTCGCACCTGAAATTGAACGCAAGCTGAGCCACAAACGCATCCTGTCTATGCGGTCACATGAAGCAACCATGGAAATGAGAAGAATAACTCCCAAAATGGTGACATGGCTTCAAGAATATTATATATACACCACAGTTTATATTGCAAAGTAAAAAGCTGTGATTATATAAAAATCGCATGTGCAAATTATCGTTACATAGTTGTCACATAAAATGTAAATGTATATATATAGATCTATACATGTGGCAATAACGCTCCATTCCCAAAACCGGATTACCACACGGATGAGTATAACGCCAGTCACACCCAACCATGTGGAGAGGTCAACATGGAAGTCAGGCATCCTGTTCAGGGCGACAGACAGCAGCGCGTTCGAACCTAAATCCTGATTAAAACAAACAATAAAATAATAAAATGTAATTATTTTCCCCAATCAGTCCTGTACAATGTTAACCGCACAAGACCTTTGACAGGGGAAGCCCACATGCGGTCCCCACCTAGTTTTAGTAAGAATCACAACAAGGCCGCCCAAAACCCAAGCAAAGCAAAATTATAACATATGAAATAAAGTAAAAAAAAATATGTTTATGGTGACTGAAGCGTAACACCGCATGATTGTATTTTATTCAAATGAATCTTTATATATATATATGTATAAATATTGACAATATATGATGAACAGAGCACATGAGCAAAAATGAAGCGTGCGCAGCAGGTTAAGAGGATTCTAATACTCGATAGTTGATAAAGTCCAAGGGCGATAAAGTGCTCCGCTGCCGGCATCCTCCATTGTATGCACTTTTGCTGGGGATTGCCGTTAGCAACGGATCACATGCGGAGGATCTCCTCCCCCGGTTATAAATACGCTGAAGTATTTGGGGTTTGAGCATTTCCTCCCAGCATCAGGGATGAGTCTTGGGGGTTGGTCCTGCAGGAGGTGGAGAGCTGCTGGTGCTCAGAGCCGGGGCAGAGGACTCCGTGCCACTAGCTTGTGTCACGAATGACACAACTGCCTCGGCGTCCTGAGATGAAATGGGGCGGCTGGGGAGGATCTTATCTAGTAAGGGGGAGGCAGCTTTCCTATTGGTTGCTAGGGATGTTGCTAAGCTCAGACAAAGACATTACAGCCTCCCCATTGGCCCACAAGCAAGAAGCAGGGAGGGATCATGTGTACTGTTTAAAATAAAATTAATATTCGAGATTACGAATATATAGCGCTATATTCTAAATATTCACGAATGCTCAAAGTGCCAATATTCGTGATAAAAATTTGCAATATAAATATTTGCGCTAAACACTAGTAATAACCTGCTCTATAACAACCTGTTCTAAAATATCCTGCTCTGTAATACACTGCTCTATAATAACCTCTTCTATATTATCCTGCTGTATAATATCCCGCTCTATAATATACTGCTCTGTAATAACCCGCTCTATAATATCCTGCTCTATAATAACCCGCTCTATAATATCCTGCTCTATAATATCCTGCTCTATAATAACCCGCTCTATAATATCCTGCTCTATAATATTCTGCTCTATAATAACCCGCTCTATAATAACCCGCTCTATAATATCCTGCTCTATAATAACCCGCTCTATAATATCCTGCTCTGTAATATACCGTCCTATTATTTGAGCCTGCAGCTCTGTGGTCTCTTTCGGGTTTGTCGTTGCGTTCTTACTCCTCGAGTCTCTCCATCTCCTCGCGCACTTTATGTGTTCTGCGGATTTAATCGCCTGTACGGTTTTGGATGGCGGAAGCTTCACTTCTAGAATGTAATAATCTGTCCGGAGATTTCCGCTGGGACCTCGATAAATGAAATCTGCAATTAATAAGCATAAAGTCTTCATCGCTGTCACATTTTCTACAAATCAGAATAATAAACGGGAAAGAACGGAATCACGAGATGACACTGCTCTGTGCAGGCATCGCCGACGGTCCGCTAAAGCAGAGCTGACGAAAGTGGACTGAGCAGAGCTGAGTTTATCATATGTAGCAGAGCTGAGCTGAGGCTATCACAATACATTATCCGTGGTTTTGCACAGGACCATATTTACATAATTTCATTCTATTCAGTCTCCACTGACACATATCCGACAGCCTCTGTAGCAAGCTCTTGCCTGCAGGGCATTAATCCTAGGCTGCAGTAATACCTCTGGCCGACAGGTGGCAGCACAGACATGTTTTCACCATACATTGATAAGGTGAAAACCAGGGGTCAGCACCCTTCAGCACCCCAGCTTGCCCCTGTATATATAGTGCCCCCTGCTGGAATGTCTTGGAAAACAAGAAAATGAACAGAGAAATCCGGAGCTCGTCCCCAAACCTCTAAGGAACCGCAGTCAACTCTGGTATTTTAAAGCAAAAGCCTCCAGCCAGATATTGATTCTGTGGAGGTGAGTTGTGTGAGTTTAGCTCAGAGTCAATGAGCTGCTGCTGAGCTGCAGAAATCGACTCTCAGCGGGACGTAAATTCCAAAAGGTGAGCAGACATCATTCAGCAGTCTCTGTAAATGCTATCAGGGTCACTGTGCGCTTCTAATAACTGGTTTTATAGGATGTGTACATTTATGCAACCATTCACTCCAATGTGTCACACACATAAAAGGCAGCAACCCTGCAAAAAGTTTTGAATAATAATCTCTTCCCGTTTTGTTTATGAAGCTTCTAGGCTGACATATATCTCCTTGGATGTCTTTATCCACCCTGCAATGTGTTCTCTGCCGGCTTCTAGGTAACCTCATCCCGTGTCCCTTAAAGGCTTCTATGGTCATGGCAGGTGAGTGCAAATCAATGTTATTTCCCTGAGGGAGGGGAAGGGAAAACAAAGGCACACAGGCTAGAGCACTGAGAGGTAGTGGGAGCAGCTTCAAAGGGAACACACACTGAGCTCTGAACTGTCAGTTGCACAAGCCATAAACGCCCATTGAGCTCTGAACTTGCAGCTCCACAAGCAGGGATGTCAGAGAAAGAGGAAAAGCAAAAATAAGTTTTTATGGTGTCAATAACGGAATCACATGAGACTCTCACAATTTGGCTACATTTTCCAGGGGTTGCATATATATTAGTAACATAGTAACATAGTACATAAGGCCGAAAAAATACATTTGTCCATCCAGTTCGGCCTGTTATCCTGCAAGTTGATCCAGAGGAAGGCAAAGAACCCCATGAGGTAGAAGCCAATTTTCCTCTTTTTAGGGGGAAAAATTCCTTCCCGACTCCAATCAGGCATCACAATAACTCCCTGGATCAGCGACCCCTCTCTAGAAGCTATAGCCTGTAATATTATTACGCTCCAGAAATACATCCAGGCCCCTCTTGAATTCCTTTATTGTACTCGCCATCACCACCTCCTCAGGCAGAGAGTTCCATAGTCTCACTGCTCTTACCGTAAAGAATCCTCTTCTATGTTTGTGTACAAACCTTCTTTCCTCCAGATGCAGAGGATGTCCCCTCGTCACAGTCACCGTCCTGGGGATAAATAGATGATGGGAGTGATCTCTGTACTGACCCCTGATATATTTATACATAGTTATTAGATCTCCCCTCAGTCGTCTTTTTTCTAAAGTGAATAACCCTAATGATAATCTTTCAGGGTACTGTAGTTGCCCCATTCCAGTTATTACTTTAGTTGCCCTCCTCTGGACCCTCTCCAGCTCTGCTATGTCTGCCTTGTTCACAGGAGCCCAGAACTGTACACAGTCCTCCATGTGTGGTCTGAGTAATGATTTGTAAAGTGGTAGAACTATGTTCTCATCACCACCATCTATGCCCCTTTTGATGTAACCCATTATCTTATTGGCCTTGGCAGCAGCTGCCTGACACTGGTTTCTACAGCTTAGTTTGCTATTTATTAAAATTCCTGGGTCCTTTCCATGTCAGTGTTACCCAGTGTTTTACCATTTAGTATGTACGGGTGACTTGCATTATTCCTTCCCATGTGCATAACCTTACATTTGTCAGTGTAAAACCTCATCTGCCACTTATCTGCCCAAGCCTCCAATCTATCCAGAGCCCTCTGTAGCAGTATACTGTCCTCTGTAGTATATATACCGTATACTGTCCTCTGTAGTATATATACCGTATACTGTCCTCTGTAACATATATATATACCGTATACTGTCCTCTGTAGTATATATACAGTATACTGTCCTCTGTAGTATATATACCGTATACTGTCCTCTGTAGTATATATACCGTATACTGTCCTCTGTAACATATATATATACCGTATACTGTCCTCTGTAGTATATATACACAGTATACTGTCCTCTGTAGTATATATACCGTATACTGTCCTCTTCAGTGTTAATTACTTTACACAGTTTAGTGTCATCTGCAAACATTGATATTTTGCTATGCAAGCCTTCTACAAGATCATTAATAAATATATTGAAGAGAATAGGGCCCAATACTGACCCCTGAGGTACCCCACTAGTGACAGTGACCCAATCTGAGTGTGTACCGTTAATACCCACCCTGTTTTCTATCCCTCAGCCAGTTACTTACCCACATACAGACATGTTCTCCCAGTCCGAGCATTTTTATTTTATATACTAACCTTTTATGTGGTGCAGTGTCAGATGCGATACACGTCATCCATTGATAGCGCCCCTATTTATACAGACTGAAGACAATCACACAGTGAATAGTATTATAACGACATCTCAGCGGCACAGCGGATATCCAGTGGGTGTCACAGCCAATCTTCGTGCTCCCACTGATGACATTGAGGCGACAGGAATGTCTGTCGTGGGGACGTCACAGACATTGGTTCTGACGAACATTTAGTGAGGGGCATTTTAGAATATTAAAATTCCTACTTAATACTGGATGGAGGAAGGGCTGAGCGGGAAGATGATATGTTATTACGCATCGCTGTGGATGACGTCCGATGGACCCTGGTGGTGATACCTGTCTACGTTCTTGCAGAATTCTCGCTGCTGGTTTAACCCTTTGACTAGCAGTATAAATGTGAAAAAACATATATCCTCACTCCATAAACATTAAATATCATACTAATACCACATTTACTATGCATAGAAGCATGAGGTGCTTAGCAAATATATTTCAATCACTAATATCTGTGCCCCTCCACGACGGCAAGGTGAACTCAGGATGGGAACCTACTCTTATGTAATACCTATCTCTATGCAGTATGGGCATCTAAATTCAAGAAATGCAGGACCTACACATACATTGTGTCTGCTACCATTGTTAGCAACCAACATGGAGGTACTGCAAACACAAACAACTGAAAATTAACCCCTTCCACTTTTTGTTAGGTCACCCTAGGTGACTATACCATGAAATCATTAGATTGCCGTTTGTAATCTATGATACATTTTTTTTAGAATTCTGTAGGCCAGCATTGGAATATACCAGCAATTGGCCCAGAAGCCTTGTACAGGCCCAGGCCTATTACTACCACAGAACGCCTTCCCCAATCTCAGCCAGGGAAGGCGTCCTGGACCGGGAAGAGCGCGCTTCACATTTGACCACGGCACCTGTCACCGACAGACACTTGGTGGCTATGGATGTCCACTTCGCTCAGGAGCAGGCCCAACCTTTAAACCTTGTACTTTCGCCATACATGTCGAAGGGATTAACAAGCAAATATTTAAAAAGGAAAGCAATGTATATACACACTCTATAAATGTAAACTACATGATACATATACACTAATACCACATTTACTATGCTAGACATATAAACATGCTAGGCAAAAAATATCTGTGCCCATCCACCACGGCAAGGTGACCTAGGTCTGGATGGGAAACTATCAGAGTAATGAAGGAATCACAGAAGGGTCTTTGCGGAGCCATAAGGATGAGACTGTCACACTGTGTACCGCCCCAACTCTCAGACCTCCGAAACTTCAGCTGGACGGGACATAGGTCTCTATAGTACCCCATAAAGATAACAGTCAAGGCTCATGTTGGAAATGGACAAAATGTATTTGGCTGCTGTAGTTTCCAGGGGTTGCATATATATTAGCGCCCCTGTTTATACCGACTGAGGACGATCGTGCGGGGAATTGTATTATAATGGCTTCTCAGCCCCTGAAGGCAGGTATAGCACCGCGGATATCCAGTGGGTGTCACAGCCAATCGGTGGGCGAGGAGCGCATCTCCCACTGACGACATTGGTCCTGACAAACATTTAGTGCGGGGCACTTAGATTATTGAAATTCCCACTTAATGCTGGATGGGGGAAGGGCTGAGCGGGAAGGTGATGTGTTATGAGGCTGAAGGAAAGAGGGACGCGTCACTGTGGATGACATCTGATCGGCCCCGGTGGTGACACCTGTCATGGCCGACCTCTGCGTCCTTGCAGAATTTCCCTATGAAGTAAAGCTGCTGGTTTAACCCTTTGACTAGCAGTATAAATGTGTCTATAAGGGCTCATTCAGACGGCCGCATGCTGTCCACAGAAATACTGAATGCTATACGTTTTTTTTCGGATCTGCAATAAAACCGATCCGCAAAAAAAACGGATAGCATTCAGTATTTTTGCGGGCCCATAGACTTCAATGGGGCCATGTTATGATTTTCACGGACAAGTATAGGACATGTTTCATTTGTTTTGCGGAACCGTGGAATAGAAAAGGGCCCCATAGAAGTGAATGGGTCAGCATCTAATCCGCAAAAAAATTGATCCACATTTTTGCGGATAGCATATGGCCGTCTGAATGAGCCCTAACCGGAAGATGGAAAGGCAGCATCTCTTAAAGGGATTGTCCATATTTTTTTTTCATTGGTCTAATCTTCGCAGTGGTTCCTGTGTTGTCACCTGCTGCATCCTCTGTATACTCTATATCTATCAGTCGTATTTCAGCCGCAGATAGCGGTGCGGTGCTTAGTTGCGCAGCTGTCTGCGACTTCTCCTCGCTCATGCCAGGTCTAAAATTGTGGGCGCGGCGTGGGCAGGGAATACATGGGGCACCGGGGGATTCTTGCCGTAGGTCAGAGCTCTTACTTCATGTAGAAGAGAACTTATGCCTCATCCTCCTGGAGGACATTAACCATTTCATGTCAACCAAATTTCCTATATTAAAGGATTTTACGTGAAATAGAAACTGAGCCGAGGACAATTCAACAAATCCTGCATGTATAATGGCCGAAATAATAATACACGCCACATGGTGCCCACATAATAGTACCGTACAGTGCCCACACATACAGCAACAGTGCCATAGTGCAGAGCATCTCTGTGCCATACACCCAACATGTAGCAGCGTCCCTTATAACGTTATGGACAAGGATGATGTCACTTATAGCGCCATGGACAGAGGATGATGTCACTTATAGCACCATGGACAGAGGATGATGTCACTTATCAGATCTGCTTACAGTCCTATACACGCTATAACATCCTGGCATTCTGTATATACTCCCATTACTGTGTATACTGTATATACTCCCATTACTGTGTATACTGTATATACTTACATTACTGTATATACTCACATTACTGTATATACTGTATAAACTTACATTACTGTATATACTCACATTACTGTATATACTGTATATACTCCCATTACTGTGTATACTGTATATACTTACATTACTGTATATACTCACATTACTGTATATACTGTATATACTCACATTACTGTGTATGCTGTATATACTCACATTACTGTATATACTCACATTACTGTATATACTGTATATACTCACATTACTGTATATACTCATGTTACTGTATATACTGTATATACTTACATTACTGTATATACTCACATTACTGTATATACTGTATATACTCATATTATGGTGTATACTGTATATACTTACATTACTGTATATACTCACATTACTGTATATACTGTAAATACTCACATTACTGTATGTACTGTATATACTCACATTACTGTATGTACTGTATATACTCACATTACTGTATATGCTGTATATACTCACATTACTGTATATACTGTATATACTCACATTACTGTATATGCTGTATATACTCACATTACTGTATGTACTGTATATACTCACATTACTGTATATACTCACATTACTGTATATACTGTAAATACTCACATTACTGTATGTACTGTATATACTCACATTACTGTATGTACTGTATATACTCACATTACTGTATATGCTGTATATACTCACATTACTGTATATACTGTATATACTCACATTACTGTATATACTGTATATACTTACATTACTGTGTATGCTGTATATACTCACATTACTGTATATGCTGTATATACTCACATTACTGTATATACTTACATTACTGTATATACTCACATTACTGTATATACTGTATATACTCACATTACTGTGTATACTGTATATACTTACATTACTGTATATACTCACATTACTGTATATACTGTAAATACTCACATTACTGTATGTACTGTATATACTCACATTACTGTATGTACTGTATATACTCACATTACTGTGTATGCTGTATATACTCACATTACTGTATATGCTGTATATACTCACATTACTGTATATACTGTAAATACTCACATTACTGTGTATGCTGTATATACTCACATTACTGTATATGCTGTATATACTCACATTACTGTATATACTGTATATACTTACATTACTGTATATACTGTATATACTCACATTACTGTATATACTGTATATACTCACATTACTGTATATACTGTATATACTCACATTACTGTATATACTCACATTACTATAATGCAGAGCCCGTGGCTCATGTAATGATACCATTGCTCTGCAGGAGTCCTGTGGACATTACTTAGCAGCCGTCACATGTAATCGCTGCAGTCCTCTCCGATGTACATTAGAGATGTCCTGGTGAGAACATTACTCCACATGACACTTCCATCTTCAGACATGAGATGCCAGGAGAATACAGATGGGATTATCTTCATGTAGGATATAACACAGCAAAGTCTCCCCCCCCCCCCCCCCCCCCCAGTTATATCTATAATAGGGGTACTGAGACGTGTCAGGATACTGCTGTGGGAAGCCCTACACACCCCTATGGTTTCCTCACCATGAAATGCTATGGTCCTGTACAAAACTATTCTCCGTTGCTCCTCACCTTTAGACGCCTTAGATGCATATTCTCTCCCTCCATGCCTCATACCTGGGTGGGCTCTTCCTGGTGTGACGTCACAGCTTCGCCCTATAGTCTCAGCCAATCCCTTTTTCTGTTCCCCCCTCCCCTCTAAAAATGCAGCTGCATCCCCCTCCTCTCCCCTCCTCATCTACGTTACTGTATTACAGCTGACAGATATTTTTGGGGACAGGGTGAAGGGGGACAACAGGCTGGGCGGAAGGTGAGGCTCTAACAACAATATGGCGCCCATTATAACATTCAGATACTGGTTTTAGGCCCCTCCATGTCGTCCTGATCTTCCAACCTTGCATGTGGACCCAGCTGACCTCTTCTTTTATCTTGCCGCCTGGTGCCCCACACAGCCAAGCGCTGCTGACCCTGTCCATGGACTCCATCTTTTTCGAGGGAATTCCTGCTTAGGGTCACCCTCCATGTATGCAGGGCCGGTGCAAGGATTTTTGCCAACACAAGCGAAGCCCCATATTTTTCGCCCTCTAAGACGCACCTAGGTTTTAGAGGAGGATAATAAGAAAAAAATATTTTCCATTGCACCTCAGGTCAGACCAGCAATCAGACCCCCAATGTTAATCAGACCTCAGATCAGACCCCCAATGCCTCGGATCCGCCCCCCATGTCAGCCATCATGCCCCCCATGACAGCCATCATGCCCCCCATAACAGCCATCATGCCCCCCATAACAGCCATCATGCCCCCCATGACAGCCATCATGCCCCCATGTCAGCCATCAGCCCCCCATGTCAGCCATAAGCCTACCATGTCAGCCAGAAGCCCCCCATGACAGCCATAAGCCCCCCATGTCAGCCATCAGCCCCCCATGTCAGCCATCAGCCCCCCATGTCAGCCATCAGCCCCCCATGTCAGCCATAAGCCTACCATGTCAGCCAGAAGCCCCCCATGACAGCCATAAGCCCCCCATGTCAGCCATCAGCCCCCCATGACAGCCATAAGCCCCCCATGTCAGCTATCAGCCCCCCATGACAGCCATAAGCCCCCCATGTCAGCCATCAGCCCCCCATGACAGCCATAAGCCTACCATGTCAGCCATCAGCCCCCCCATGACAGCCATAAGCCCCCCATGTCAGCCACCAGCCCCCCATGACAGCCATAAGCCCCCCATGTCAGCTATCAGCCCCCCATGACAGCCATAAGCCCCCCATGACAGCCACCAGCCCCCCATGACAGCCATAAGCCCCCCATGTCAGCCATAAGCCCCCCATGACAGCCATCAGCCCCCCATGTCAGCCATCAGCCCCCCATGACAGCCATAAGCCCCCCATGTCAGCCATCAACCCCCCATGACAGCCATAAGCCCCCCAGGTCAGCGATCAGCCCCCCATGACAGCCATAAGCCCCCATGTCAGCCATGGAAGCGCTTCATTAGCATTTGCCCCATAAGATCCATGGGCGAAAAATAGCGCCGACCCTCCATGTATGCAAGTCGAGGGTGGTGTCAGCAAAAGGGGCCCCAGGGCTTATGTTGAGCTGGACCCCCCATGGCCACATGTATTCAACAATAGCCTTGACTCAAGCCCCGGTGCCAGCTGTATCAAGTCTTTTGGAATCGGGGGGTCTATAGTTGGATGGTGCAGCCCAGTGGGTTCCTCTCTGACCCTAATAAGGGTGACAGCCGTTCCTAAAGGTTGATGGGCAATGAAGTGACTACTCTCATCATTGGACAGAGACTACTTCCAAAAGAATAGGACATTTGTGCATTCTTCCCTCTACACTTTGGCACCCAGGTTGCGCTTACGGAACTAATTTGTCATTTTCCGCACATTTTCGGAGCCCCTGAGAGACACACAAGGAGCTAATTAGTGGTAATTAGTGTGAAGACCGGAGGCTCCGCTGTCAGGGGGTCGGGGTTGCTCCGGGGATTCATCCAGGTGATTCCAGTACAATGAGGGGATGTACGGTATGTGCTGACCATAAATGCTGTAATAATGACCCCTTAAAGGGGCGGGCGAGGGGGGATTACATTAACATTCAAGCTCCGGTGAAATGGAAAAGGTCACTTGTACACGTGATTTACATAGACATGTATGGACAGTCTACATGAGCGGGGCTCTCCAGCTGTTATGAGACTACAACTCCCAGCAACTGTCCTGTCTTTTGAAATCCAAGAGCAATTATCCCAGTTCAGGCTGGAGACTCTACTGGGACGGGCGCCCATGTTGCGCTTCATGGAGTTCATGTCATCGGTCATAAGTACTTCTGACATCATCGTCCTCTGCTGTGATGTCACTCATTCTGTCTGTTCACTGACCTTTATGTGGGCTGGATGGCAGGGAGGGTCCAGTATTATGTCCTGCAGGTTTCTAATAGCTTCAGCATCTCTGCTTGCTGTAGACTCTACGCGCAGAGGCAGTAACTCTGCACATGGCTGGTGCTGCTGTCACCTGAGAGGCAGATACAATTGTATCCAGTCTGTGAGCCTCAGATCGATACAATGTATCAAAGAGACAGAGAACTGTGTGCAATTGTATCCACTTCTCAGCTGCACAGGTTTGCTGTTCGGTACTGGACCCCCCCCAAGTGCACGGCCCATGAGGGGCCACCTCTCCATTCACCGCTATGGGACTGCCGGAAACAGCCAAGCCCGGCTATATCCGGTAACCCCCTAGTGGTGCGGTGAGTGGAGAGGTGGCCATGCTCGTGCGGTGCGCTCTCCTTCACTTCAGGGGGCCCCACCTGGAGACAGGAGCAACTCCAAGAGGTGGGACCTTCCCATATCTGACATTGATGGAATATCCTAGTGATATGCCATCAAGGTCTTTAAGGTAAAGGTACCCCTTTAAGGTAAACCCTGGGATTGGGGGATGGGTAGCTTCAGAATTGGGGGAAGGTGGATGTATATTGTCTGAACCTGATTTTGGGGGGACTCACTGACCATCTAATGCTATTGGGGGGGAGGGGGCTTCCTGATTCTTCTCAGATGGCAGGAGGAGAAGATAAGGATTGGGCAGTTTGATTTCAACATGCCCAATCCTGCCAGAGGTGGATAGCGGCAGATTTCTTTTCCACGTGCATGCTCGGCCGAGCTGAGCATACATGTGTATGGGGGGCCGGCTGAAGACGCCAGCAGGTATCTAATGCATATGGCTAGCCTTATACTATAGCGACGGATATGCTGTGTATCCATAGGGACAATCAGGGCCGGAGGAAGATTAGTGGAGGGTCATGGGCAAGGTTTTGGATGAGGCCCGTCCACAGAGGAGAAGCCATCGTGATGGTATTTCAGATCCAATCAACTCTTAGGATATAGGATCCCGAGGCTCTCATGCACCTGGTCACCCAGCTTTCCCAGACTCCTTAAATATGCAATGAAAAGTCCATATCAATGCACAACCAGGAAATGTTCTTCAAGGTGATTGATGCACCAGGAATTAGAATCCTAAAGGGCGCCACACCTGTCCGCAGGTTGAGTGTGGTATTACACTACAGCCACCTTCACTTCAGGGGAGCTGAGCTGCAATACCAGGCATAACCTGTGGACAGGTGTGGCGCTGTTTCTAGACATTAGGAGCCACAGGGTGTGTGTGATATTGCAGTAAACCTGAGATGAGAGCGCCGCCGGGGCCGACAGAGGAGGAGAAATTCTTGGGAGCAAAAAATATAAAAATGGAGCAGCTGAGGCCGTGGTGTGGGGTGGCGGGGGCTGGGAGTCAGGAAGCTGCCGCTGATATTGTGCCACGTGTTGGCACACCACATGTGAATAACGCCCTGCAAATCGGCCCCAGAAAGCTCAGGGTCAGGCCTCCTGCACACGACCGCATGGCTTTTTCAGTGTTTTGCGGTCCATTTTTCACGGATCCGTTGTTCCGTTTTTTGTTTCTGTTGTGTTTCCGTTTCTGTTTCGTTTTTCCGTATGGCATATACAGTATACAGTAATGACATAGATAAAATTGGGCTGGGCATAACATTTTCAATAGATAGTTCCGCAAAAAACGGAACGGAAACGGAAGACATACGAGGAATGGCAGAGGCAGAGCCTTTGTGTCTGGGGGGCAGAAGTCAGGACTGGGCGAGATGTCCAGCCATGCCAATCACACGGCCTCTTCTTCACCTGGGGGGTCAGCCTCTCACTGGCTCCTGCTAATGAGGCAAATCAAGCCTTTATGGGTGGCATACTAATTGCACAATGATGATATCAGGCTGTGGTAACAGATGACGTCATCGGGTGACGTCCAGGTATAGGACAGCGGAGATGGAGGTGGTGATAATGGAGATTAAGATGCAGCTTCACCTTTAATTGAATCATTTCCATTCCTTGTGAAGATGGAAGAGTCAGACGGGGATTGTGCGCCGCGACAGGGACGCCGAAGTGGAAGCGACTGAAAGGTCAGTTATGAGAAGTGCGCTCAAGCGCTCATGTGGAAAACTGCATTTTATGTGACAAATGATGAAGATGAAGACGTGGGGGGCAGGTCTCAGCTGCTGCGGCGTACCGATCAGCGGAGCTCGGCCACGTATGAGGCCACAGGCTCATGGGCAGAAACACATACACCGGGGTGCTCAACCTGTGTCCCTCCAACTGTTCAAAAACTACAACTCCCAGCATGCCCTAATAGCTATAGGCTGCGCAGGCATGCTGGTAGCTGGAGTTTTGCAACAGCTGGAGGGTTGGGCATCCCTGACATACATTACTCAAGGTCCATCTGCAACGAGCCCACCGGGGGGGGGGGGGGGGGGGCGTCTGCTGCATCCCTTGCCCCTTAGGAGGTTTCTACGAAATATGTCGTTCTTATAGAGCAAGTAATCGTGACGCCATTTGCAGTGAAGCAACGAGGACAAGGAGTCCCCTTTGTAGATGGTATTGGTGGTACCCAGAGTAGGATTGCCAGAGTGGTGTAGAGGGGACTATAGTTTCTCTGTAGATGTTATAAACACGTGTCACGGTGCTCCTACCTGGATATCCTTGGATCCCAGACGTGGTGGTCCGAAGCAGTGCAAAAAGGGCTGAATAACTTGGATGATGAAGGAGGTAGAATTAACGGAGTCCAGACTTTGTATTAACGTTAAACACAACTTTACTTGGCATAAACGGTAATCCAAACAGTTTCCAAACGGTATCTTGGTCATCAGCAGGTATTGGCTTAACTTTGGCAGGCAAACAATCCTGCAACAATCTCAGCTCTGCTATGCTGTAGATTTCTCAGCTCTGCTATGCTAGCTGGCGTAAATAGGAACTTTTCCTCTTCTGCTGGAACTTAGTTTAGCTGTAGTCTGTCTCTTACTTTATCTTTAGTCCTAGGAACTTCTTCCTGGCTTCAAGCTTACTTGGCTTGGCTTTATAAGCAATGCAAGCCCAGGAGGGGACAAGCAACCATGTAGCAGTTTTGCAGGCAAGGCCTGCAGGCCCAGTGGAGCAGAAGGTGCTCTGCTGGTCAACGCACAGAATAGACACTGACTCACTAACACTAAACTCCTCACTCTCTAGAGAGGGCTGGAAGGAACAGGAAGGTTCCTCTTCAAGAAACGATCACACTGCCAATGTTGCTGCCACCTGCTGGTGAAACAGGCAATTGCATGAACAGTTGCATAGAATAAATATGCACATTATACAGGAATGACATAAAATACATTCTGGTGACATAAGTTAGCATATTAAAGACAGTAGCAAGGTGCAAAAGAGTGGTAATGGCACTCTGGGTCATTACACATTTACCACAGTCAAAAGCTCAAATACTCTGTGCTGTCTCCATACTCTGTCTTCATCTCCATGCCATTTTCTGCCCATTTTATACATGAAACGCTTTTTAAAACACAGAATGAGTCGTCTAACAGCAGCACAGAGTATGTTAACACCACCAATCCTTATTTGTGTAGTAGTATGTAGCATTTGAAAGGGGCTTCCTCAAGAGTGACCACCACCTCACTCTTCCATCAATGGTCTATAGAGCTCCAAACCCCCTGCAGGCACAAGATAACAATCAGGCTGTGCCTGGAGCCACCACTAGGGGGAGCTTAAGAGCTTACTGAAGACATTAATGTATAACGAGTGTGCAGTGAGCTCCCCCTAGTGGTGATGTATCGTATAACTATAGATCTAGGCAGGGGGTTGTAGCTCTGAGCGCTAGAGAAATACATTAAGTAATCGCAAACCTTCAGATCTTTTTAGCAAAATCAGCAGAAAGAAGCCTCCTGGGAGAACTGCATGAATAGCAACTCCATAATATCATTCCAGTAGCAGCTCCTGCAGAAGTGTATCCAGAAGACATACAGATAGAAGTATTGCAGGAGGGAATTGCTGTTCATGCAGTCACCTTATATACTCATTGGGCTCTAAGGTGGAGTTGCCCTTTAAATAAAGTTGCCCCATGACATTGCTGTGGCTTGTTTTGTAATGAAGAGTCGGGAGCAGCCAAGAGGTTGGACAGGTGGATGAAGATGAGACCAAGACGTCCCGGAAGTCACCATGTAATAGACCTCTCAACCTAAAAGCCGGACAATTGACGGCTGTGCAGAGCATCGCAGCCTCCCACTGACGTGATTAGATGCTTCACTCCCATGATACTCTGTGGGCATGAAAATAGTGTGAATTAAAAGATAACTGTGAGAACATCCAGTTCTGGGAAGAAAAGGAGAAAATACTGCAGAAACTGAGCCCAGAGTGGGGGAGGGGGCAAAAAACAACCAAACATGGGGCCCCCTCCTAGTGGATGTCATCATACCCCTGGATCCCAGGACAGGAGGGCCCGCAGCTCCCCGTGAAGAGGTGACATGTCTGGCTGTGGACTCGGGGGGGAGGGCTCCTGTGCTGGGTGCTGCCGCCAACAGGAAACGCCGATCTACAGCAAAGCTATTTTATGATATTTGGGTAAGAAGGGGTTAAGTTTTCTCAATTGATAAATTAACAAAAGGCACGAGTTTATTAATTAAAATTTCAGCAACATTTTAAGCTTCTCTTTTCATCTCTAAAGACAACAAAGCGACATGCCTAATTCCGGCTCGTATCCAACTCCATGTGTCAGACCCAGAACCTCAGCTCACCTCGTTACTGGTTCTTTATCATATCCAATAAACTCACCCATTTTGCCATGGTGACGAAACATCAGAGACAGAAAGGGATGGCAGCGAAGGGGCTCTCATCCCTATAGGGGTCAGATCGGATATGCGAAAAAAACAAGAGCGGAAAATTCCAGAGAAGAGAAAATTATAATAACGGCAACATACGGACGTCATCTACGGTATATATATATATATATATATATATATATATAGTGTGTGGCTGCTAAACCTCCTGAATAACAATACCCCAATGTATAAAACTATGTACAAGAATATAACTACTATAATACTGCCTCCTATGTACAAGAATAGAACTACTATAATACTGCTCCTATGTACAGGAATATAACTGCTATAATACTGCTCCTATGTACAAGAATATAACTACTATAATACTGCTCCTATGTACAAGAATATAACTACTATAATACTGCCTCCTATGTACAAGAATATAACTACTATAATACTGCTCCTATGTACAAGAATATAACTACTATAATACTGCCTCCTATGTACAGGAATATAACTACTATAATACTGCCTCCTATATACAGGAATATAACTACTATAATACTGCCTCCTATGTACAAGAATATAACTACTATAATACTGCCTCCTATGTACAAGAATATAACTACTATAATACTGCCTCCTATGTACAAGAATATAACTACTATAATACTGCTCCTATGTACAAGAATATAACTACTATAATACTGCCTACTATGTACAAGAATATAACTACTATAATACTGCCTCCTATGTACAGGAATATAACTACTATAATACTGCCTCCTATGTACAAGAATATAACTACTATAATACTGCCTCCTATGTATAAGAATAAAACTACTATAATACTGCTCCTATGTACAAGAATATAACTTCTATAATACTGCTCCTATGTATAGGAATATAACTACTATAATACTGCTCCTATGTACAAGAATATAACTACTATAATACTGCCTCCTATATACAAGAATATAACTACTATAATACTGCCTCCTATGTACAAGAATATAACTACTATAATACTCCTCCTATGTACAAGAATATAACTACTATAATACTGCCTCCTATGTATAAGAATATAACTACTATAATACTGCTCCTATGTACAGAATATAACTACTATAATACTGCTCCTATGTACAAGAATATAACTACTATAATACTGCCTCCTATGTACAAGAATATAACTACTATAATACTCCTCCTATGTACAAGAATATAACTACTATAATACTGCTCCTATGTACAAGAATATAACTACTATAATACTCCTCCTATGTACAAGAATATAACTACTATAATACTGCTCCTATGTACAAGAATATAACTACTATAATACTGCCTCCTATGTACAAGAATATAACTACTATAATACTGCCTCCTATGTACAGGAATATAACTACTATAATACTGCTCCTATGTACAAGAATATAACTACTATAATACTGCCTCCTATGTATAAGAATATAACTACTATAATACTGATCCTATGTACAAGAATATAACTACTATAATATTACCTCCTATGTACAAGAATATAACTACTATAATACTGCCTCCTATGTACAAGAACATAACTACTATAATACTGCTCCTATGTACAAGAATATAACTACTATAATACTGCTCCTATGTACAGGAATATAACTACTATAATACTGCTCCTATGTACAAGAATATAACTACTATAATACTGCCTCCTATGTACAAGAATATAACTACTATAATACTGCTCCTATGTACAAGGATATAACTACTATAATACTGCCTCCTATGTACAATAATATAACTGCTATAATACCGCTCCTATGTACAAGAATATAACTACTATAATACTGCTCCTAAGTACAGGAATATAACTACTATAATACTGCTCCTTGTAGACCTCTCATATTTGTGTCAGTATTTATATAGTAGTTATGGCGGTGATATGATATGTATCTGCTCGTTATCTGCAGTAGTCACATGACTGTTGTCTTCATTTTTTAGTTTGTGGAATCTCATTATTATACACCGCTATTATAACCAGAATCCTTTGTCGCTGCCTTGTTCGTGATTCATCATGTCCCTAGATCCCCATCTGAAGGCTTACTGTTAAACAGGGCGGTATTATCTGGCACGTGAGAGGAGAGACTCCCTCTGAACGTTATTCTCTGGGCGCTGCTTTTTCTGCACTCACCTTTGCCCTGCATATTTAGACTTTGTTTTTAGTGTAAATTGCAGAGTGTGTTATAGCGCAGATACTATATGGCGGGCATATTTAATGGTGTGTTTTGAGCTGTCTATAGGGCTGTTCCACTGATCATTTTATGGTCAAGCTATATGGGACTTCTATGTGGGCAATATATCTATTTATTTTGAACCGTCGGGTGGTATTATTTACACTGTAGGGCAGTTATACTGACAGTATGTGGTGGAATTATTTGTAGGCATTTTAGGGCATTGCATAACATAAAAAAATGTGGGCAATGTGCATTACAGTTACTGTATATTTTATGCTTTTATTATATATCACCTAGTTATTTGAGCATTGTTTGGTGCTATTATGTTTCACTGTGTGGCATTGCTACATGGGCACTAGATGGTGGCATTATTTGGGTGCTTTTTGCTGGTTTTAGTTGCACACTGCATGGCACTGGCATATGAAGAGCACGTGACTTAATTATGTGGGTAGTGTATGGCATTGCTATGCAAGCACTATGTGGTGGTATCATTGTGCACTGTATGGTGGTATTATTGGACACTGCAGAGTAATATTGCTGGAGCCTTTAATCCTTAGTTGCCCCACCAACCATTTTATCCTGCGTGATTTAAGATATCACCGACACCCAGAACAATTAGTGACGCTCGGTGATGACCCCCTCCCCCCATAAGGATGGAGACCATCGCCTTAAAGCATAACTCCGCTTGTCATGTATTATACTCCAGTCACACCCAGAGCTGCATTCACAATCCTGCATGTTGCCCTTGGGGTTGTCAACAGGTCATTGTCAGACGGCTACCATATGGTGTGGATCTCCGCTAACAAGAAATCGTCATGATTGTGAGTGCAGCTTTGGATGTGACTGGAGTATAAAATACAATCTAGGCAGATAATGAGTTAGTTCCTTGGTGATGAACAGGGGAAAAACACAGAAAATGGAGGAAAAGTGTGTGGCCGGGAGCAAGATGCCCGCTACCCAGCACCCTGCGGCATATACCTGGTGGGCATCATGGGTACATATCTCATCCCGGGGGGGTCAGGAGGAGTTATGTCCCTGTCCTGACGCCTTATTATAAATGGCTACAAAGTATCCACAGGAGGATAGAGAGCTGATACATGAGATCCTCCAGACTATAATACCGCAGCCAGAATGGGATATTACATTGGTGGGATAACAGGGCCATATAGCATCATATGGTAAATACATAGCATAAATACGCTACATAACAGTGCCCTATAGTACTATAAGGAAAACATATACCAGTGCTATATAGTATCATACAGTAAATACATAGCACTGCCATATAGTGTCATAAATACATAACAGTTCCTTAGAGTACTGTAAGGAAAATATATAATAGTTCTTATATAGTATCATACAGAACATACATAATAGTGTCATATAGTACTCTAAGGAACATACACAGTATAATAGTGCCATATAGCTGTTAAAGGTAAATATATAACAGTGCCATAGAGTACTAGAAGGAAAATATAGAATAGTGCTATATAGTATCATATGGTAAATACATAGCAGTGCCCTGTAGTGCCATAAGGTAAATATATAATGGTGCCATATACTACGGTATGCCACTGGTGCCATATAATGCCATCAAGTAAATACATAACACTGCCATATAGTGCTATAAGGGAAATATATAACAGGGTCATAGAGTACTAGAAGGAAAATATAGAATAGTGCTATATAGTATCATATGGTAAATACATAGCATAAGGTAAATATATAATGGTGCCATATACTACGTTATGCCACTGTATAACAGTGCCATATAGTGCTATAAGGGAAATATATAACAGGGTCATAGAGTACAATAAGGTAGATGTATCACAGAGTCATATCGTGCTATAAGGTGACTATATAATAGTGCCATATGGTGGCATAAAGTAATTGTAGAGCAGTTCCATAAGGTAAACACATAGCACTGCCATATAGTGCGCTGTCCGGACCCCCGCCATCTGATGTTACTGACATATCCTGTGTATCCCGAGGACAGGCCGTCAATATCAAAACTCCTTTAATTCATGTAGAACCAGAAGTAACTTTGTCACTTCTTTTCGTCCCAGTTTCAATACCTCTGCTTGCTGCCTGTGAATGGGAACATGTTTAATGACATTCAGAGGCTGACAATACTTTGGGTTTGTTACAACCCAATCCTCTGTGAGGTCAACACTTCAGCTCTCTCCTGTCCTGAGGGTTTGTTACAATGTATCAGTTCAAAGTCCAGACTGGATACAACTGTAACAAACCCTCAGCTGTTTAAATGTATTAGGTCAGGGGTCGGCTTTTCAGCCTCTGGGTGTCAAAAAGAATGTTTCTATTTACTGACAGAAAACAGAGATCTTGAAAAGAGTGAAGAACGGATATCGGCAGTATATTACGTTACATGGCTGCAGTGTTCGGAGTCTAGTGCGCGGAGAATGAGAGCGTGAAACGCGTCAGTGGATTAGAGGTGACGGGCGATTTTCTGCTAGGTGTCGACGCTTTTATACGACCCCCTCATCCATGCAAGCATCCTAATAAGTGCATATTGTAGGTGACGCCGGCGCCGTCCAATCCCATCACATCAAACCATCACCCGCCGCTGAGCCGCACGCGTTTCACACTCAACTGGTTATTCTCCCGGAGGTCCTGACGCTTCTGATCACCGTCCACAGATTCACGGCCAGGGCAAGGGATGATGAGTATCATAGCCAGGGTCGTGATGAGAGGTAACGGCATACCCCAGGAGTACCTGCAGGGAGTGTTACTGATAGGTCAGCCTTCTTAAAGCGACAGTAACCACACAAATTCTCAGGCTTGCCTTCAGGAGTATGAGGAAGCTGTCACCCAGCTTTTCTAGGGGCAGAAAATCTAAAAGGCTAAATAGAATTCATAGCACAGTGACAGAAGACGACAAATCAAGGACTTTTAGGTGTACTGGCCCTTTAAATCCATTACTACATAGAGTGTCGGCCGCAGTCAATATGGAACCGCCATTAAGTAAATGACTGAATTAGGTTTCCCGTCCACGTGGTCTGATTGTGGTCGCTCTCGCAGCATCCAGGCCGATGTCACATATAACATCCCCGCCCTCGATAAATCTAGTAGGCTGCACCATTTCTATAGATGGCACCGCAGGGGTTAATATCGCTGTCCGGTTTCACTGATTTTCAGTATTTTTTTCCGGATAGATTATTTTTCCTGGAAGTTCCTCACGGATAATTCTCCTAAAGAGAGACCCCGGAGTCTGAATGAGAGAAAGTGAAAAACGCGCCCGCGGTCCGTGACGTCGCCATGTGTTATACATGTGACACAGAATGAGACAGACTGATTGTGTGACACAGGATGAGACAGACTATGATTGTGTGACACAGGATTAGACAGACTGTGATTGTGTGACACAGAATGAGACAGACTATGATTGTGTGACACAGAGCGAGACAGACTATGATTGTGTGACACAGGATGAGACAGACTGTGATTGTGTGACACAGGATGAGACAGACTATGATTGTGTGACACAGGATGAGACAGACTGTGATTGTGTGACACAGGATTAGACAGACTGTGATTGTGTGACACAGAATGAGACAGACTAGGATTGTGTGACACAGGATGAGACAGACTATGATTGTGTGACACAGGATGAGACAGACTGTGATTGTGTGACACAGGATGAGACAGACTATGATTGTGTGACACAAGATGAGACAGACTATGATTGTGTGACACAGGATGAGACAGACTATGATTGTGTGACACAGGATGAGACAGACTATGATTGTGTGACACAGGATGAGACAGACTATGATTGTGTGACACAGGATGAGACAGACTATGATTGTGTGACACAGGATGAGACAGACTATGATTGTGTGACACAGGATGAGACAGACTGTGATTGTGTGACACAGAATGAGACAGACTATGATTGTGTGACACAGAATGAGACAGACTATGATTGTGTGACACAGGATGAGACAGACTGTGATTGTGTGACACAGAATGAGACAGACTATGATTGTGTGACACAGAATGAGACAGACTGTGATTGTGTGACACAGGATGAGACAGACTGTGATTGTGTGACACAGGATGAGACAGACTGTGATTGTGTGACACAGGATGAGACAGACTGTGATTGTGTGACACAGAATGAGACAGACTGTGATTGTGTGACACAGAAAGAGACAGACTGTGATTGTGTGACACAGGATGAGACAGACCGATTGTGTGACACAGGATGAGACAGACTATGATTGTGTGACACAGGATGAGACAGACTATGATTGTGTGACACAGGATGAGACAGACTATGATTGTGTGACACAGGATGAGACAGACTATGATTGTGTGACACAGGATGAGACAGACTATGATTGTGTGACACAGGATGAGACAGACTGTGATTGTGTGACACAGGATGAGACAGACTATGATTGTGTGACACAGGATGAGACAGACTATGATTGTGTGACACAGGATGAGACAGACTATGATTGTGTGACACAGAATGAGACAGACTATGATTGTGTGACACAGGATGAGACAGACTATGATTGTGTGACACAGAATGAGACAGACTATGATTGTGTGACACAGGATGAGACAGACTATGATTGTGTGACACAGGATGAGACAGACTATGATTGTGTGACACAGAAAGAGACAGACTATGATTGTGTGACACAGGATGAGACAGACTGTGATTGTGCGACACAGAATGAGACAGACTATGATTGTGCGACACGGGATGAGACAGACTGATTGTGTGACACATAATGAGACAGACTATGATTGTGTGACACGGGATGAGACAGACTGTGATTGTGTGACACAGGATGAGACAGACTATGATTGTGTGACACAGGATTAGACAGACTGTGATTGTGTGACACAGAATGAGACAGACTAGGATTGTGTGACACAGGATGAGACAGACTATGATTGTGCGACACATAATGAGACAGACTGTGATTGTGTGACACAGGATTAGACAGACTATGATTGTGTGACACGGGATTAGACAGACTATGATTGTGTGACACAGGATGAGACAGACTATGATTGTGTGACACAGGATGAGACAGACTATGATTGTGTGACACAGGATTAGACAGACTATGATTGTGTGACACAGGATGAGACAGACTATGATTGTGTGACACAGGATGAGACAGACTATGATTGTGTGACACAGGATTAGACAGACTATGATTGTGTGACACAGGATGAGACAGACTATGATTGTGTGACACAGGATGAGACAGACTGTGATTGTGTGACACAGGATGAGACAGACTATGATTGTGTGACACAGGATGAGACAGACTATGATTGTGTGACACAGGATGAGACAGACTATGATTGTGTGACACAGGATGAGACAGACTATGATTGTAGGACACAGGATGAGACAGACTATGATTGTGGGACACAGGATGAAACAGACTATGATTGTGTGACACAGGATGAGACAGACTATGATTGTGTGACACAGGATGAGACAGACTATGATTGTGTGACACAGAATGAGACAGACTATGATTGTGTGACACAGGATGAGACAGACTATGATTGTGTGACACAGAATGAGACAGACTATGATTGTGTGACACAGGATGAGACAGACTATGATTGTGTGACACAGGATGAGACAGACTATGATTGTGTGACACAGAAAGAGACAGACTATGATTGTGTGACACAGGATGAGACAGACTGTGATTGTGCGACACAGAATGAGACAGACTATGATTGTGCGACACGGGATGAGACAGACTGATTGTGTGACACATAATGAGACAGACTATGATTGTGTGACACGGGATGAGACAGACTGTGATTGTGTGACACAGGATGAGACAGACTATGATTGTGTGACACAGGATTAGACAGACTGTGATTGTGTGACACAGAATGAGACAGACTAGGATTGTGTGACACAGGATGAGACAGACTATGATTGTGCGACACATAATGAGACAGACTGTGATTGTGTGACACAGGATTAGACAGACTATGATTGTGTGACACGGGATTAGACAGACTATGATTGTGTGACACAGGATGAGACAGACTATGATTGTGTGACACAGGATGAGACAGACTATGATTGTGTGACACAGGATTAGACAGACTATGATTGTGTGACACAGGATGAGACAGACTATGATTGTGTGACACAGGATGAGACAGACTATGATTGTGTGACACAGGATTAGACAGACTATGATTGTGTGACACAGGATGAGACAGACTATGATTGTGTGACACAGGATGAGACAGACTGTGATTGTGTGACACAGGATGAGACAGACTATGATTGTGTGACACAGGATGAGACAGACTATGATTGTGTGACACAGGATGAGACAGACTATGATTGTGTGACACAGGATGAGACAGACTATGATTGTAGGACACAGGATGAGACAGACTATGATTGTGGGACACAGGATGAGACAGACTATGATTGTGTGACACAGGATGAGACAGACTATGATTGTGTGACACAGGATGAGACAGACTATGATTGTGTGACACAGGATGAGACAGACTATGATTGTGTGACACAGGATGAGACAGACTATGATTGTGTGACACAGGATGAGACAGACTATGATTGTAGGACACAGGATACAATGTTTCCGATACCCTTTAGTGATACAGATAAATACTTTGTATCTTATTTTGTCAGGTCCCAGTATCGGTTCCGTCAGGTCCCAGTATCGGTTCCGTCAGATCCCAGTATCGGTTCCGTCAGGTCCCAGTATCGGTTCCGTCAGGTCCCAGTATCGGTTCCGTCAGGTCCCAGTATCGGTTCCGTCAGTTCCCAGTATCGGTTCCGTCAGATCCCAGTATCGGTTCCGTCAGGTCCCAGTATCGGTTCCGTCAGGTCCCAGTATCGGTTCCGTCAGGTCCCAGTATCGGTTCCGTCAGTTCCCAGTATCGGTTCCGTCAGGTCCCAGTATCGGTTCCGTCAGGTCCCAGTATCGGTTCCGTCAGGTCCCAGTATCGGTTCCGTCAGGTCCTAGTATCGGTTCCGTCAGGTCCCAGTATCGGTTCCGTCAGGTCCCAGTATCGGTTCCGTCAGGTCCCAGTATCGGTTCCGTCAGGTCCCAGTATCTGTTCCGTCAGTTCCCAGTATCGGTTCCGTGAGGTCCCAGTATCGGTTCCGTCAGGTCCCAGTATCGGTTCAGTCAGTTCCCAGTATCGGTTCCGTCAGGTCCCAGTATCGGTTCCGTCAGGTCCCAGTATTGGTTCCGTCAGGTCCCAGTATCGGTTCCGTCAGGTCCCGGTTCCGTCAGGTCCCAGTATCGGTTCCGTCAGGTCCCAGTATCGGTTCCGTCAGGTCGCAGTATCGGTTCCGTCAGGTCCCAGTATCGGTTCAGTCAGGTCCCAGTATCGGTTCCGTCAGGTCCCAGTATCGGTTCCGTCAGGTCCCAGTATCGGTTCCGTCAGGTCCCAGTATCGGTTCCGTCAGGTCCCAGTATCGGTTCCGTCGGGTCCCAGTATCGGTTCCGTCGGGTCCCAGTATCGGTTCCGTCAGGTCCCAGTATCGGTTCCGGGGGCAGAGGATAAACACGTTTGTAGATTATAATCGGATGTAATGAAGGGAAATGAACAGAAAGACAGAAAAGAAAAATCTATAAAAATGTCAATTGTGATGAAGATTTGCAGAAGAGATGGAGAGCAGGACCAGTAATGACTGGTAATGACTGGTAATGACTGGTAATGACGATGCTGCGATGCTCCCTGCAGCACAAATCAATAATGCTGAGAGTTTTTCAGACGCTTTACTTTTGATCACAAACTGCATTGTGTTTTATACTCTAGTCACACCCAAGGCTGCATTCAGTATCCTGCTGGAGTCAAAGCAATGCCGGAAATAAATAAATGACTGGAGAAGACTGAACTAGACTCCAGTCCCTGTAACAGGTCTGTAATAAAAAGATCCATGTCGGACTGAAACGCGTCCCAGTGGCTTATGTGCATCGGTGACTCTGAGTTAAAAAATATCCTCCTTTAGGGCTCATGCACACGAAACGTATTTTCTTTCCGCTTCCATTCCGGGTTTTTTTGCAGACCGTATGCGGAACCATTCACTTCAATGGGTCCGCAAAAACTGCCCTTACTGCGAGGCGTTTCAAGCCAACACCAAGACTTTTTATTTATTTTTATTATTCTGTCTTGGGTCAAAATGCATCAGTGATTTAAGTGCTTTCCGGGCTGGTAAGGAAAAAAAATATACAAATATGTGCTGAACTGAAACGCATCGTAGGGATTGACAATGAGAATAAATGACCCTGTCACTTTGATGTGCCGGTCTTCTTAAAACAGACAAATAATCCTGCGCTGGATTGAAATGCGTCACTGTGATTGAAGTATATTGATGACCCCATGTGTGGAAAAATATATCCCAGTCTCAGTGATGGGTCTGATCTTTTTCAAAGAGACGACTAAAAACTAGGTTACATAGAAATGAAACGCGTCTTGTCAACTGGACTCCAGTCATTATGAAGTGTTCATTGAGTTAACACACAGACTGAAGATGATCTGTGCTAGACTGAAATGCGTTGCAACTGGACAGTTTTCTTAATAAAAAAAATTCAGACCATATAAGATCTGAAGACTGAAATGCGTCACAGTGAATGGAGGATGTGATTCCTTGCAGGCTCCCCCATGCACTCAAATCACTGGGATTATAGCCACATTGATGCGTTTCAATCCCTTCATAATAGACCCCCCTGAGTGCACTGCCGAGTATAATGTGTGACTCATTTTGACCCAGCACACAGACCATTTGATCTGTGCTGGACTGAAACGCATCATCATTTAGTGTGATGAGTGTCGAAGTGATTAAAAAGACCCATGTTGGAGCAAAATGCATTTCACTGAAACACCTTTTAACCCTTCAGAATCAGACTAACAAAGATCTACTGTGGATCGAAATGCGTCACACTGACTTTAGAAGGAAATAAAATGGTCTAGAAGTTTACGCATTTTGGTCAACATGATTTTTTTTCAAACATGCCACAGTGACTGATGTGTATTGGTGAGTTTCCGCTGAAAACTAATACCCAGCCGCTGCGATGCGTTTCAGTCCAGCATGATTTTTTTTTTTTTTTAATGACTGAAAAAAAAATGCCAACTTGATTCGGTAACTGTAGCGGATGTCTCCTCAAATAGTTACCAGTATATTAAAGTAAAAGGTCACCGTGATGCATTTCAATCCACGGCCCGAAACGCGTTGGCTTCAAAGTCTATTTATGGACTGTGAGAGGTTAATTCACGCTCTGTATACCTGGGGACATCATCCGGCGGAGCCTCAGTGACATTAAACAATGTTGCGCTGACGCGCCAGCTGCGGTCCCGGGACCGACACCGCGAAGCGTCTTCAAGGAATTGCAATTATTTACTTTAATTAAATCTGGAAGAGAGCGGAGCTGTAATCACAACCATATGAATAATACAAGCCCCGGCTGCCAGTGTGCTAGACTACAACTCTCATCAGATCTCTCTCTCGCAGCCCCCTGACCTCCATGATCATTGGTTTCCTATTACCCAGGGAGTGTTTACCATGCAGTCTCGGTCCCCTACCCAAGCCGATTTAGAACTACAGCTCCCAGCCTCCGTCAGGGCATGCTGGGAGTTGTAGTTAGAGAACATTCTCCTAGAAGCTTAGATCGGCCTCACCCATGACCATGATACAATTAACCCTCCTTTCAGCAGAGAGATTCCTTCTACCGCCATGTCTGCTGACGCTGCAGCGCCCGCGGAGACCGCATCCCTTGGCGGGTCCTCCCTAAATGAGGGTGAGGCCAACTTAGAATGGGCCCCTAGTTTTTAGGGGCCCCATAGCAGGAGCCCTTGCTCTATCCCCCTTTCCTATATACTGGCACAGAGGTTGCACCACAATGTACAAGATGTATAGACACTATATCCTCCTCCCCACCATAGCACTGCGCGTGATGCAGTGGTGGTGACCCCGCTGTCACAGACGTCACGCAGCCGCCCCACTGATTACGCCTCCGATGTACGCCATAGACACACGATTATATGTCTAATCAGAGTGATCAGCTGTCAAGGGCCCAGCGCAGAGATAACATTAGGGCCCTTGTGTCTTATACTGGAAGCAGTGGTTCTGTCCCTGCTCTATTATATTCTGAATGACACAGCACCACCTGCTGGACACTGCTCAGTACTGCAGCTGCCTGGAATTTTCATCCTACTGGTGGCCCCACCACTGGCGCTACTACAGGGGCCCCCCATCCCAACTCACTAGAAGGACTCATGCACGCTGCCGCCCCTTACAACTCTATGGAAGACAAGTGTTCATATGAGTGCTACACTGTAACAAACTGTCAGCTGTGACCTTATGCAAAAAAAATAAGAGTGTTGCCATTCACAGACAGCAAGCAGTGATCTTAAGAAGGGAGAAGCAACGAAGGTCGCAGTACTTTTCATGATACAATGAGCAAGCGGAAGGTGAAAAAAAGTGTTTCCTTTAGAAAGCTGACGAGGGGCAGCGAGGGCAGGGTGAGGTAAGTGGGCAGGCAGTGGGCGCACCTACCATAGAACACAGGATTGCTTTGAACTGGTTTCATTGAGTTTCCTGCAGTCACCACCAGGGGGAGCTCACTGCCCACAGATGTATACAAGAAGGCGGTGGGCACCCTCTAGTGGTAATTTTACCAGGGGAGCAATATGTGCCAAGGTGCAGCTCTGACCCCCGTTACATGTTTGGGAGGCTGGATTAACCCCTTGCCTTCTGGAGCATACGTTACAGCCTCCGGCAGAGTTGGGTTTAGTGATGAACCAACGATTGAGCCAGGAGGCGATCAATACATCTACGCGGATCCCCCGCTATGATACATTGTAACAAACCATCAGAGAGGCTTGTGCAGCAGCTGCGGATGGGGTGACCCCGTCCTAGGAACGTCTCACCTATCCACAGGACAACTCCTTTGTCTAAGGGCTCGTTCACACAAACGTTTTTTGCGCTCCGTATACGGAACCATTTATTTCAATGGTTCCGTAAAAAAAAAAAACCGAAATGTACTCCGTATGCATTTCGTTTCCGTATTTCCGTTCCCTTGAAAGATAAAACATGTCCTATTATTGCCCACAAATCATGTTCGGTGGCTCAATTCAAGTCAATGGGTCCGCAAAAAAAAACGGAACACATACGGAATGTACTCCGTAGGTCTTCCGCATCTGTTCCGTTTTTGTGGAACCATCTATTGAAAATGTTATGCCCAGCCCAATTTTTTCTATGTAATTACTGTATACTGTATATGCCATACGGAAAAATGGAACGGAACCGGAAACACTACTGAAACAGAAAAACAGAAAAGCGGATCCGTTGAAAACGGAACGCAAAACACTGAAAAAAGCCAACCGGTCGTGTGAACGAGCCCTAAGACCGCATACAATTGTATGGACACAGGACTGGAACCTCTGAAGGCAAACAAGAGCGTTCTCATTCACTGACAGCAAGCAGAGGTTTTGACAGTGAAACAAAGTATACAGAGAACAGTGGACTCTGAGTCAGTCTTTTCTCATGTTCTGCGCAGGAGCAGGACCCGGTCCCTGCCGCTTCTCCTGCTTCACACAGGTGTCAGGCCGCCCCGCAGCAGCTCTCAGCTCGTCCCCCCCCCCCTCCCCTCCTCCGCAGGTTGTCATACAGGTTCCCACACCTGGGCGGTCAGTTATGCTCTGGGCACACCTACCCACTGTGCACACCTACCCACTGTGCAGGAAGCAGGAAGAAGACGAGCTGTGACACAGGCTGCCCACTCCTCAGCAGGTACGTACCCCCCACCCCCCCAGTGTGTGGACCCCCCATTACTTGTAGGACCCCTGCGGTATAATCACAGCCATGTCTGCTCTGTGTACAGGAGAGGGAGCGTCACAATGTCACAGCCCATCCGCCAGCGCTGCGGTATCATATAGCAGAACCTATGTGCCTCATGCACCCGAGATCCCCTATAGCCTCAGCCTTAAAGGGGGCTTCCAGTTTTTCACCATTTTCAAGGCCTCTGCTTACTGTCAGTGAATGAGTGAATCCAGAGGTTAAAACCCGTCCTGTCCCAGTATTTCTCACAGCTGAGGGTTTGCTACAATTGCATCCAGATTAGACAATGAGCTAAAGGCATCAGCACAAGCTCTCCCGTGACAGTGTGTCAGTGCAGGAAAATGTCTGGATACAACTATAAAGGACCCCCAGCTGTGAGGACAAACTATGTTCTCATTCGCTGACAGCAAGCAGAGATCTGGAGCTGAAAAACACTGCGCGCGCAGGTATGGAGGAGGAAGTGGAGCCGCACACAACATACCGCATACCTGTGAGGAACAGGATGATGGCCGCCTGGGTCGGGGGGATCACAACCCCCATCATGTCATGTTAAACATTGTCACTATGATAGGCATTCCTGTATTGTCACTGTGGTTGGCACTGCTATATGGTCACTATGGTTGGTATATTATATGGTCACTATGGTTGGTATTACTATACGGTCACTATGGTTGGTATATTATATGGTCACTATGGTTGGTATTACTATATGGTGGCTATGGTTGGTATATTATACGGTCACTATGGTTGGTATATTATACGGTCACTATGGTTGGTATTACTATATGGTCACTGTGGTTGGTATTACTATACGGTCACTATGGTTGGTATATTATACGGTCACTATGGTTGGTATTACTATATGGTCACTATGGTTGGTATTACTATACGGTCACTATGGTTGGTATATTATACGGTCACTATGGTTGGTATATTATACGGTCACTATGGTTGGTATTACTATATGGTCACTGTGGTTGGTATTACTATACGGTCACTATGGTTGGTATATTATACGGTCACTATGGTTGGTATTACTATATGGTCACTATGGTTGGTATTACTATACGGTCACTATGGTTGGTATTACTATACGGTCACTATGGTTGGTATTACTATACGGTCACTATGGTTGGTATTACTATATGGTCACTATGGTTGGTATTATATGGTCACTATGGTTGGTATTACTATACGGTCACTATGGTTGGTATTACTATATGGTCACTATGGTTGGTATTATTATACGGTCACTATGGTTGGTATTATACGGTCACTATGGTTGGTATTATTATAGTCTCATACTGTTGGCATCATTATATGATCAGTGTGTCTGGTATAGGGTCGCTATGTGAAGTATCATTAATGTTGGCACTATTACATGGGCACTAATATGTCTGCTCTTACATGGGCCCTATGATTACAGGAGCCTCACTATCTGATACTGTTGTATGGGCAGTAAGGCGTCTGCTGCTCCTGTATTGCAGCTCAGGTTGAGGGTTCTGTAGGACATGCACTATATTTGGCGCTCTGTTATTTCAGCACTATATGGCGGTAGTATGACATGCACAGACAAAGATCCTATAATACACCGACACATAATAGCTCTCGTCTCCTTCTCACTTCTAATCTGCGGGCTGCGGCATCTGATGGGACAAATGAAAGACGCAGGTAAATCATGTTCTGGCGACACAACAAGGACGTCTAATATTTATCTTGCGGTATAAGGTGCAGCCAGTACACAGACCGCCAGGCCTGAGCTCCCAGTGGAAATGACAACCCTACCCGCCTGGAGCTGGGTGCACTTACCTGCCCCTACCATTACATCTCTCTGACTGCTGCGCAGAGACGGTTACAGGACCAGTAGGGGGCAGACTGACAACTATTATAGGCGTCATGGGAGGGGAACCAGACAGTCCGAAGTCCATCAGGGGAAATGTCCGCCTGGCCGCAGCTTTACCCATCAAAATCAGCTTTTTGCCAGCGTGTCAGAGTCAGATCCATGTCAACTAGATGCTGTCCAGGGCAGTTCCAATCTGCTAGATGGTAACCATCAACAAGCAGGCTCGCCGCTGCTGACAGATCCCACTGCCATAGTTCATGGCTGACCTAGGACAGTCAGGCTCATTAGCAAATGTACCTAATTGCATACGACGTGTTAATAGGGAGCCAGTACCATAGATAATTCCCTAGCAGCATGCTGATGGTTTCCAGGAAGAAACATACCCTAAAATAAATAAATGGAAAAAAGAAATAAAGTAACAATGACGTAAACAAAACAGGAAACGATACATTTAGTTCTAACTCGTTCGTCGCGGCAACAAGACAACAAGTAAACGTCACCCGTCGGGCTGAATGCAAATCTCAGCGAGGTCACGACTTGGGTGGTGAACGTCCTTCCCGCTGCCCTTACAGCTGCAGCGGGGTCCGTCACCCAGCTTTCCCGGGGTCCTGCACGGCGAGCGCAGTGATAGAGCCTCACAGATCCTAGAGGTACGACAACCTCAGCTGGAGCCGTAATGATGTCATACTGGTCGTCACCCAGCTTTCCCAGAAACAGATACAAGAAGAAGGGCTGGTTCACACAAACGATTTTTGCGTTCCGTATACGGTCCGTATACGGAACCATTAATTTCAATGGTTCCTGCAAAAAAACGGAATGTACTCAGTATACATTCCATTTCAGTATTTCCGTTTTTCCGTTCAAAGATAGAACATGGCCTATTATTGCCCGCAAATCACGTTCCGTGGCTCCATTCTAGTCAATGGGTCCGCAAAAAAAAACGGAACACATACGGAATGTACTCCATATGTCTTCCGTATCTGTTCCGTTTTTGCGGAACCATTGAAAATTTTATGCCCAGCCCAATTTTTTCTATGTAATTACTGTATACTGTATACGGAAAAACGGAACAGAAATATGACTGAAAAAAAAAAAAGGAAAAACGGATCCGGGAAAAACGGCCCGCAAAACACTGAAAAAGACATATGGTCGTGTGAACGAGCCCCATGTGTGAGGATTTCCCATTATGTTTTTTAGGCTACATGCACACGACCGTATGTGTTTTGCGGTCCGCCATCCGTGTTTTTTGTAACAATGCTTAAAACGGACAAGAATAGGACATGTTCTATTGTTATTGGAACGGACATACTGATGCGGACAGCACATGCATTTTTTACGGACCCATTGAAATAAATAGGTCCACATCCTATCCCCCCAAAAAACGGAACGAACACGGAAACAAACGTTCGTGTGCATGTAGCCTTATTGAGATGTTCTGGATCCGTAATTTTGCTGCGCAGACGCCGCGCTTTGCGCTGTAACGTTACTTGTCTCTTTTGATCTTGTAGGTAAGTTGCGGCGCCAAAGAAGAGAACGCCCCCACAATGTCCAGCGGTAATATCGGTCAGGAGCTGCAGGACCAGTGGAACGATGTGGTGGGACGGATTGCCACCAAGCAGATGTTCCAGTCAGACTGGGATATCGCCGCTTTCGTCATTTTCTTTGTTTTTATTGGTGAGAATTTGTTTGTCTTTATATTTTTTTTGTTGTGGGGGGCCCCCCCCCCCCCCCCCCCTGTAAAGCTGCTGGCGGTCACCCAACAAACCAGTGAAGCGCTCATTTGACGGGTGATCGCATTTCTCACACGGCATCTGAAATCATCGTCAGGTCGCCTCGTGTAAACAAGGATGTGCTGCTGACAACATGCAAAGTGAATGGGGAAGGAATGATCGTACTAACGATCATTCATCCACATTCTCATATGGCGGCTGATTGCATCTTTCACACGATATCTAAAATCGGCAGCAGGTCGCCTTGCGTAACCATGGATATGCAAAGTGAATGGGGAATGAACAATCGTAATAGCGATCATTCATCCCCCATTCATTTTGCATCGGGCTGTGTGAAAGGTACCTGAAACGAGGCGCTATCAACAACGGGCGCAATAACCAGCACCCATATTCAAGTCGATCGGCGCTCGTTTAACATGCCCTTAACATGTGACGTTGTAAAGTCAATGGAGGACGAATGATCGCCGCTACGATTGTTCGTTTCCTATTCACTTTGCATATGGTCGGCAGCAAATCCGTGATTGCCAAAGAAGGTGACCTTTGTTCACAGTGCAGCCACATAGCGCCCAAATAATACTGCCACTGGGTGTCCCTGTAGTGGACCCTCGGAGGGCTGGTGAAGTCGGATGGCCGGTTGTCACCCAGCCGCAGGATGAACATAGACAGCAGCAGTAGAGCTGTGCGCCTGCGCTGGATACAATGTCACGTATTGCTTCTTCCCTCTTTGATGTGGCTTCATCTTGTTACTACGTAGCCGCGCACCCATCTGTCTCCTGTCATCTCCGTCCCCAGGGCTCATCCTCCTCCTCATCCTCCTGGTTCTAATCAGATGTTTTTGCTGCTGTTGTTGTGACTGCGATTCCCAAGTGGACAAGGTAATGCATGTCTCTGCCTGACGAGAGCGCCGCGCCCTCCGACCGAGTTGTCATCTCCGCTGCACATCGGGCACCCCGGTTATTAAAGGGTCTCTGACATCGGCGATGTGCTAACGTCAGCAGAACACAACTGTGCGACTTATATCTCCGTGCCCGCCGCCGTTCGCGCTAAATAATGACTTTTATAATATGCAAATGAGCCTCTAGGTGCCAGTGGGGCGTCGCTGCAGCACCTAGAGGCTCCGTCCTCTCACCGCTTGGCACGCCCTTGTAAAGGTCTCCTCCGTGCCCTGCAAATCCCGCGCCTGCGCCGTCCTTCACTTACTGCGCCTAAATTGAAAACGGACATAAAAACTGAAATAATCCTTTATGCAGAATTGAACCTTGTATGAGAAACATTCTAAAAAGTATCATCATATCATATACAAAAACTACTAACATATAGTGCACAAATAACACCGCCACACATCACAGGAATAATACTACCATCAAGAGCCTGAGAGCGATACTGGTATATAATGATACTGCTGTACATAAACCATACAAAACCACCATGCAGCTCCCAAATAATACCGCCATTCAGTGCCTGAATAACAGTACAAGGCAGCACCCAAAAAATACAGCCTTACGCTGACCAAATAATAGCGGAATAGAGCATCCAAGTAATACCACCATACAATGCCCAAATATATTAGTGCATAAGACATCCATGTAATCCCGCCATACAGAACCCAGATAACAGTACAAACAGCATCCAAGTAATACCGCCATAAAGTGCTCAAATAGTAGTATAGAACATCCAAATAACACCGCCACACATTGCCCAAATAATAAAACATTAGTGCACCCAAGTAATACTACCATACAGTACAGTAGAGCACATAATACTACCATACATTGCCCAAATAATAAAACAATAGTGCACCTAAGCAATACTACCATACAGTGCCCAAACAGTACAGTACAGTAGAGCACATAAGTAATACTACCACATAGTGCCCACATTATAGTACAAAAGAACATCCAAGCAATACTGCCATATAGTGTATGAACAACATTTCTAAAAAAAAATACTGTAACTATAAAATACTACATACAGTCACCACATAATGCATCTTTACAATTATAAATGTATAATACCGCACCGCAGGTCCCTGTGGCGTAGGCGCTTTACTGCACATTTGTCATTATCATGTTGTCAGAGTTAATAAATCCCCAAATAACGAGAAAATTCTACAACTAATCCAAGATCGACGTCTCTGGGGACAACAAATGGACCACATCCCATAATATTATCTATCAGTCGGTATTACATCCGCCATCCCCTACCTCCCCCATCCCCCCACCTCGGATAATGTTGCATTCTTTATTTTACAAGTTATTCAGCCATAGAAGAAAATGTTATTATTTGGGCTCCAGAGACTGAGGGAAGCGGTGATATCTGTGATAATGTCTGAAAACCCATCATCCCCCGTTACGGGGACCAGCGATCCCGGACGAGCCCCCAAAAAATCAGACATTGTATTAGCGACTTAGGATGGCGCAGAGGATGAGTCATAGGCATCAGTTATGCCATTCAACCTGATACAGCAGGAGTGTGAATATCAAACATGCAGCTGCACAGGGGCCCAATAAACAAGGGGCCCCAACAAACTAATAATTAATGGGGTTGTCCAGGTTCAGAGCTGCACCCGGACATGAGCTCGCCTTCACTAATGTAATATGTATGAGTGATCATTTCTAGCTCCGATGCCCCCCCTTGCCCTGCGCTATAACTTTTTCTTTACTACCGCTGGCTCCACATTAGTATGCGAGGCGGTGACTTACGCCTACCAGGGAGCCTGGCGATGTCACCAGCACAAATAGGCAGTCTTTAGCGCGGCCGTAGGATGTTTTACCGGCTACATTAGTGGCGGTGACGTCAACTGGTAGGTGGAAAACTTGCCCAGTAATAAGAGATCATTAAAAGAATCACGAGAGGGTCTAATCAGAAAGCAAGGGGCCCAAACATGTTCCTTGCACAGGGACCAAATGCTGTGTCTTCTCCAGTACCGCCACATACATTCACATGCATCACAGACTCCTTATCTGAAAAAGGAAACATGAATGACTGCATAATCTACACCGTAATAATGTGTTATCAACTAAAAGAGATAACGGCTCCTAATATATCACTAACGATAATGAGCAGACAGGAGCACGTCTGGACTGCGAATCATAAGTAATCACCGAGACAGCAGTATATTCCTGTACATAGGAGCAGTATTATAGTAGTTATATTCCTGTACATAGGAGGCAGTATTATAGTAGTTATATTCTTGTACATAGGAGGCAGTATTATAGTAGTTATATCCTTGTACATAGGAGGCAGTATTATAGTAGTTATATTCTTGTACATAGGAGGCAGTATTATAGTAGTTATATTCTTGTACATAGGAGCAGTATTACAGTAGTTATATTCTTGTACATAGGAGGCAGTATTATAGTAGTTATATTCCTGTACATAGGAGGCAGTATTACAGTAGTTATATTCTTGTACATAGGAGGCAGTATTATAGTAGTTATATTCTTGTACATAGGAGCAGTATTACAGTAGTTATATTCTTGTACATAGGAGGCAGTATTACAGTAGTTATATTCTTGTACATAGGAGGCAGTATTATAGTAGTTATATTCCTGTACATAGGAGGCAGTATTACAGTAGTTATATTCTTGTACATAGGAGGCAGTATTATAGTAGTTATATTCCTGTACATAGGAGCAGTATTATAGTAGTTATATTCCTGTACATAGGAGGCAGTATTATAGTAGTTATATTCTTGTACATAGGAGCAGTATTATAGTAGTTATATTCTTGTACATAGGAACAGTATTATAGTAGTTATATTCTTGTACATAGGAGGCAGTATTATAGTAGTTATATTCTTGTACATAGGAGGCAGTATTATAGTAGTTGTATTCTTGTACATAGGAGCAGTATTATAGTAGTTATATTCTTGTACATAGGAGGCAGTATTATAGTAGTTATATTCTTGTACATAGGAGCAGTATTATAGTAGTTATATTCTTGTACATAGGAGCAGTATTATAGTAGTTATATTCCTGTACATAGGAGCAGTATTATAGTAGTCATATTCTTGTACATAGGAGCAGTATTATAGTAGTTATATTCTTGTACATAGGAGGCAGTATTATAGTAGTTATATTCCTGTACATAGGAGGCAGTATTATAGTAGTTATATTCTTGTACATAGGAGGCAGTATTATAGTAGTTATATTCCTGTACATAGGAGCAGTATTATAGTAGTTATATTCCTGTACATAGGAGGCAGTATTATAGTAGTTATATTCTTGTACATAGGAGCAGTATTATAGTAGTTATATTCCTGTACATAGGAGCAGTATTATAGTAGTCATATTCTTGTACATAGGAGCAGTATTATAGTAGTTATATTCTTGTACATAGGAGGCAGTATTATAGTAGTTATATTCTTGTACATAGGAGGCAGTATTATAGTAGTTATATTCCTGTACATAGGAGGCAGTATTATAGTAGTTATATTCTTGTACATAGGAGGCAGTATTATAGTAGTTATATTCCTGTACATAGGAGCAGTATTATAGTAGTTATATTCCTGTACATAGGAGGCAGTATTATAGTAGTTATATTCTTGTACATAGGAGCAGTATTATAGTAGTTATATTCTTGTACATAGGAGCAGTATTATAGTAGTTATATTCCTGTACATAGGAGGCAGTATTATAGTAGTTATATTAATGTACATAGGAGGCAGTATTATAGTAGTTATATTCTTGTACATAGGAGGCAGTATTATAGTAGTTATATTCTTGTACATAGGAGGCAGTATTATAGTAGTTATATTCTTGTACATAGGAGAAGTATTATAGCAGTTATATTCCTGTACATAGGAGCAGTATTATAGCAGTTATATTCTTGTACATAGGAGGCAGTATTATAGTAGTTATATTCTTGTACATAGGAGGCAGTATTATAGTAGTTATATTCTTGTATATAGGGGTAGTATTATAGTAATTATATTTTTCTCTCTTTCTACAGAAAAAATACACACAAAAGGTTGGGGTTGATAATCTCGCTATGGAGCCATAACCCTCCCCATCCCTGGTTTGATGGACAGCTAATGGAGCCGATGAAATTGAACCACTGAGATCCTCTCACGCGCTGTGATTTTTGTCACTGAATGATTCTCATGAAAATATATATATACCACTTATTTATCTTGGGATTACTGTGATTTTATGATCTTGTAACATTTTATAAAAAAATCACTTCCATAGATGAGCAGATATGAATTATCACAGCTATAATGTGTTTTATATACATGGGGGGGAGAAACAGAACTGGATCGCACATCCACAATGCTATGCTTAGATCTAAATAAACTCGCTTCTCAGCGCCATATTGAAGTCTACAGCCCCCCATACTGCATGCTGTACAAGAGGCATTAGTGTACATTTTGATCAAAAGGCATAAGCCCGCTCACCACGTCAAGGTCTCCTCTTTTTATATACATTTCGACTAAGTTGCTTAAAAGGCCAAAACGTCTTTGCATCTGTCGCGTCCATTTTATTTCAATGCAATATTCGTGGTTTAGACGAGTGACCTATGTGTCATGAGGATAGATTATATCTCTCCAGTCACCTCCAGAGCTGCATTCAGAATTCCTTTGACAACAGACAGCAGTGGAACATTGTGGGCTCAGATATCAGGGGTGAACTAAACTGCAGCAACAGAAGGATTGTAAATGCAGCTTTGGATGCGACTAGAGTATAACTGCAAAAAAATTAACCCTCTCACTGCGTATATTAACTGCTTGGTGTTGCAGTCCTCTGTGCGGATTTCAGGATCTGCTGCCGGTTCTGCGTTTAAATAAAATGTTTGAAATAAAGTTTTTTTTTAAAATCATTTGTAGTCTGTGAGCTTTGTTTGTAAGGACTAGGGAGCACATAGAGACACGGGGGTCCCACAGCGTCAGTCACAATGCCCCCACACTGCAGGTCAAGAATGACTCTCTGTTCTAAGACTATATTCACACACATTGGTTTAATTGCAGACGTTCTTGCTGTGTCCCTCCTCATGCTTTACACTGCAGCTTAGCTCTTGTAAGACACAGCTATGATCAGTAACTCCAGCCCGGCTACAGGGGCCGGAGGTGGTCTAAAATCTACCTCCTGTCTTATCAGAGGTTCAGAATGCCGCTGCAGACCCCCATTCTTTACACTGCAGCTCAGCTTCATTGTGGCATAACCAATAAGGTCATTGCCATACATAGAGGGGAGGAGCCTCGATAAGGGGGAGGGGCCCGAGAGCAGAAAAGAGAGACACTAGCATTTGGAGAATGAAGGGTTAATGCTGCGGATGAAGAGCAGATATGCAAATACGGTCCACACCGGCCATGTGCAGTCCGTACCCATTGACTTGAATGGGTCCGCGATCCGCAAGAGATGGTAAAAGATAAGACGCGTCTTATCTCTTGCGGTGCGGAGACACGGACCTGAAAGTGCTGTGTAGTGTTTCCGTGGACTTCCGATCTGTGCATCCACTCCGCAGAAGATAGGACATGTCTTATCTTTAGCTGTAGCTTGCCTATTGCACCACGGAGTGCACGCGGCCAGTGCCCGTATATTGCAGACCCCCTACGGTCGTATGCACGAGACCTTAAAGGGATATTCCAGCCATTAAAGGCGTGGTCCTCTTTGGATAAAAGAATGCACTGATGACAAGCTGATCATGAGATGCTCCCAAGCAGCAAATCTGCAGCGCCCCTACAGGGGAAACGAAGCATTGCACAGTTCTCATTGAGATGAATGGTTGGTCTATATCAGGCATCCTCAAACTGCGGCCCTCCAGCTGTTGTAAAACTACAACTCCCACAATGCCCTGCTGTAGGCTGATACCTGTAGGCTGTTCGGGCATGCTGGGAGTTGTAGTTTTGCAACAGCTGGAGGGCCGCAGTTTCAAGTCCTCCAGACAGGGACCTACACGGAGGGGTCTTCAAGGGTATGGATTATCAGAGTAGTTCTGACACCTGGGATCCCTGCCGCTCACGAGGTCGGGAGTGACACGAGGCCGGTGGCGGGTTTCGTTCTGCATTTGGTTTGCCCCCGGGTCATCCGTTAATTGCTGGCGGCAGCCTCTTCATTACGTTCTCTGGTATTTTGGGATGATTAGGTTTCACGGATGATTTTGCCCGTCTGAATTATCCCCCATGTGACCGGACGCTGCGGCTGAACACTGGAGAAACATCTCACTAGCGCCACCCTGTGCAAGCGGCTCCTTGAGTCAAAGTCAAGCCTTGGGACATGACAACGGAGAATAGCCGAGTCAGATATCCATCTGTAGACCGCTGCTTCCTGGTGTTTGCCCCTCATCAGTATGGAGCAGGATTCTGGAGTGCAATGTCGTGGAGGCAGGGTGATGACCAGCCCCGTATGGAGACTTATTGGGAAAATAATAGGCAAAGAGGTACCTCCAATGGAGAGAGAACTACCACCCCAAGCTGCATCCAAGGCATCTCAGCAAACCAGAATCCTGCTCCATACTGGGAAAAATACCCCGAAATAGCTGTCTACGGATGGATATCTGGTTTGGCTATTCTCCCTTGTCATGTCCCAAGGCTGGTGAAAAAGTCAAACTTTGACTCATAGGGAGCCACTGCCACAAGGTGGCGCTAGTGAGACGGTTCTTTTTCCCTGGGAGATTCATCTTTGCACCAAAAATCGAATGCAATTTTTCTATTGTTTATAACTGCGCAAATAAGTGTATTTTAGCGCATAAACAGCAGCGTATAATTTGGTCACAGATTTGTCCAATTGCACCTTCTTTATTTAAAAAAAAAAAACCTGTTGCAAAGTTTCCTCCTTTCCTTATCCGTGCACCAAACCTGTGATTTCTGATTGATTAAATAGGCCTCATAATAAAATGTCTGATGAATAAAAGAGGGGCCCAGGCCACGTCATCGGCGAGTGAGAATGTGGGTGGCGCGAACAGCAGTAGCAGCACCAGCTGTCCGCCAGACGTGGGAGAGGAGGAGGAGTAGTAGGAGGAGGAGGACACAGTTTTCCTGGCTTCTGAAAGAAGATGAGATTGTGGATTGGATGGCTCAGTCACAGCAGGATGACGCGGAGGTGACTTCGGGCTCTGACACCGCGCGGTGGAGCCATGGCTCAGTCACAGCAGGATGACGCGGAGGTGACTTCGGGCTCTGACACCACGCGGTGGAGCCATGGCTCAGTCACAGCAGGATGACGTGGAGGTGACTTCGGGCTCTGACACCGCGCGGTGGAGCCATGGCTCAGTCACAGCAGGATGACGTGGAGGTGACTTCGGGCTCTGACACCGCGCGGTGGAGCCATGGCTCAGTCACAGCAGGATGACGCGGAGGTGACTTCGGGCTCTGACACCGCACGGTGGAGCCATGGCTCAGTCACAGCAGGATGACGCGGAGGTGACTTCGGGCTCTGACACCACGCGGTGGAGCCATGGCTCAGTCACAGCAGGAGGACGTGTAGGCGACTTCGGGCTCTGACACCGCGCAGTGGAGCCAGTGGTCCTCCTGCTCCTCCTCCTTGCAGCCCCAGAGAAGGCTTTCTATGGAGTCCTCCCAGTCTTTACTGCCTCTTTTTAGAGAGGAGCCTCCCTTTTTCTTAAGAAGTGGCAAGACAACCCCAGCACGGCCTACGGCAGACAGGCAGGAGAGTTGAGGGCCCTCACTGTTTGTACTGTGCTGATGAGAAGGTTCAGGAGAAGGCTGGGGACCCCATGCATGGCTGTGTTGCTGGTGGGTGAGGAAAGGGTAGCACCCGTAGCCGGGGTGGTGGAGGTGGGGGCAGTGGTATTTGGGGCAAATAAAGAGCAAGGAATTCTGAGTGGGACTGAGCCCATGATGACTTATCATAGTCTGAGAAAAGTGGTGATAATTGTGTGTTGGACAGGACCTGGGGAGCGGAGGAGGAGTAGGTGACACCTGAGGGTGGTGGCCGCAGTGTCAATAAAGAGTGGAGGCAACGTTGCGACAGTGGCGGCCCATAGCTGCTAAACTCACCAGTCCCAGGTTTTTGGACTAATTCCTGCTCTCCCCTTCCCGGCGGGCGCGACCACTAGGGTTGCTCTGTCCCTCTATGCTGGCAAGGCCTATCCTTCTCTGCCCAAAGGGCCGTCGCATAAGTACCCTTACCTGTTCCAGTCTTGGGGTACCCGAGACACCTTTCCCTGTGAGAGGGTGCCTGAGCAATAGGTTCCCTAGCTTATTAGTATTCTGTGACGGTGAGCATTGTAACCTCGGTCCAAAGTAGGCAGCAGCAGTGGACATTCCTGTACTGTAAGATGGAGGAAGAGCAGGACTGGGGTAGTGTCCCTCGTCTGGTCCGTCCGTCTGTCCAGAGACTGATCTGTAGGCATCTACTATGTGCTTATTGCATGTGTAACCTCACATGGGATCGAGACGTCTGCGTTTCACATTTATGCGTCTTATCGATGTGCTGAATAAATATCTTCTAGAGATGACCTCCGAGTCCTTGTAGATGGCGATTATCTGTAGGAGCTCTCATCCCTGACCAGATCGTGCAGTACCTCATCCTGGCAGCAGGCGGCAGCAGTGGGTCCTATAGAATCCCTCACTCCACAATAGGTAGAGAACGGGGTCACCAGAATGACTTTCAACTGGAAAATAGGATGCGAGCCTATCCGCTAGGCCTCATGCACTGCATGTATTTTATGGTCCGCAAAATGCAGATACCGTCCGCGCTGCATCCACATTTTTTGCGGACCCATTGGTGTCAATGGATCCGTGGTCCTCATTTTGTGGCCAAGTGAAACAGGCATATGGCTGCAGAAATCACATGGATGATCCGTGTACTTTCCACACCCGTTATGTCCGTTACGTAAAAAGAATATGTCTGCAAATGCGGATCTGCAGTTTACGGACTGTAAAGTGGATACAGTCGTGAGCACGAGGCCTTAGGGGAAAACATCACTGTGTTCTGCCCTGTTTGCCACTAGGGGGCATCACTGTACTAGGATTCTATATGGCCACAGGACATCGGTGGCGGCTTCCAGCGCCTCCCCTGTGATGTTCCAGTGAACGCTGCGGTCTCGTCCTAAACCAGGGACGTCGCGTTTATCGGTCACATCTCAAGGGGCAGCCCAGTCCACCTGAGGTGCTCATCAGTTCCAACTGAGGGACTGTGGCTCATGGGATACATGATGGGAGTTTTACTTCCCTGCACAGTAGTCAATAACAGGTGAGCTCCATGTTCTCCTGTGTGGGGCCACGGAGTTTGACTGGGGGAGAGGGGCGCTGACGGGGGAGGGGTGCTGCAGCACATCTCAAAGGTCGGCACTAATAAAAGCTGGAATGCGGAGGTTCTGGGAGAAGCACGGAACGCACGTGTTAATTATCCACAAGCAGACTGTAATAAACATGATAACAGGTTTGTTCTCCATTCACACTGAAAGCTGCAAGTCAAATCTTGGTGGAAGAGAGCACAGCCTTGTGGGAGCTCACAATGACCGCGCAGGGAGAGCAGAGATGCGTTATATACCCCAGCTGTTGTACAACTACAACCCCCAGCATGCTTCCTACTGTCTATGGCAGTGAGAACCACCAAGCAAATGTGCATGCTGGGAGTCGTAGTTTCACCACAGCTGGAGTGACAGAGGTTGCTGATCCCCGCAGCCTCCAAAAAAGGATCCTGCAGAATTTTGACTTTATACGCCATATACGCTCCAGTCCAGTCGGCCCCAATCTGGAGTCCGGTATCCGCAGGAGCTGTGTGCCTCATACCAGCCAAGCAAAAAAAAGGGCCTTTTTCATAATTCCATCTGAAGTAAATGGCAGAAAATTGCAAAAAACAAAAAAAAGGGGCGTAAGAGGAGGACGAGGACGGCAGAGCGCCAGCTTCAAAGGAACCGGAGATCAAAGGAAAACCTCTCTAACCAGCAGCAGCGGGGACGCGATTCTCATTAGGCCTCTTCTATACGCAGAAGTCTAAGGACCGACCTTCATCCAACTGTGAACAGCGCTTGGGTTTTAGGCCTAAAATTAAAGGGGTTTTCCACCTTTTTTACTGATGACCTATTCTAAGTATCTGATCAGTGGGGGTCCAACACCTGGCACCCCCGCCGATCAGCTGTTTGAGGACCCGGAGCTCCTGTAAGCGCCTCGGTCTCCTCACAGCGCCGCACATTGCCTAGTGGCTGTGCTTGGTATTGCAGCGCGGCCACATTCGCTTCTATGGGGCTGAGCTGCTCCTAGGCCATGTGACCGATGAACGTGACGTCACTGGCCTAGGAAAAGCTGGTGTTCCTTTCACTACTTCAGCCTTCTCAAACAGCTGATCTGGGGGGTCCCAGGTGTCGGACCCCCACTGATCAGATACTGAGGATAGGTCATCAGTTAAAAATAAGTCAGAAAACCCCTTTAAGGGCTGTGATTTTTTTTTCGTTTTTCTGATACAGAGCACCAAACCCCCTGCACGGCCATCTCGCTAATATTCTGTCTTCCTGCAGCCACCACTAGAGGGAGCTTAATACCGAGTCTAGGGTTATGATTCAGTTCATTGTATAGTCGTGAGCTCCCCCTGGTGGTGGATATAGGTACAGCACACAAACTGTTTTACCGTTTTTGCTTTACCCTTTCCCATTCTGCCGTCAGCCTGTATCCGCGTGGTTCGGCTCTGATCTGCTTTGGCCACAGACAAGACGAGGCAATAAGGTTTTTAACCTGAGACGTGCGGCTTCTCTCTTTATTTCAGACACGCTATTTACAAAAGGAAGAAACACACAACACTCATGAACGAAGTTTGCCGTGGAAGTGGCGGCGGCACGGCCGGAGAGCGCCGGCTTGTTCCTCATGGCTACACACAAACAGCTCCATTGTACGAAATAACAAACAGACAGAATAAATATAAAAGAAAAGGGAATGACAATACAGTGCAGGCAAAAACATGTCACTGTGGCGCCACCTGGTGTCCGAGTGCAGTAACTGCAGCTTTACAGCATCAGACCCTACACAGAGCACTGTAGCCGCGCATGCAATACTGCCACCCTGTGGCAAAACCAGGCCAGTGCAGCAACAGTTAAACATTTCTGCCCCTTTAAAAAAAATAATATATAGAAAAGGTTTTAGAAAAAATGCGCGTGCGCGCTCTGGGGTTGCCATGGCAGCATCAACACTCATGTGACCGCCATTTAGAATAAAGAGTGGCGGTCACGTGACAGGACGTGCACGCTCCAAGGCAATCCCAGAGCACGAGAAAAAATAAATCAGGGTAAATAATACTATGTAGAGGCCCCCTTTAAGTATTCCCCAGCATCTCTATGACATGTAGTGCACGGTGACTCCGGTCTGGTGCAGACGGGGAAATCTGGGTGACAACCTTTGTTCGGCGCCTTGACCGCTGCCATATTGGTGGTCACCCAGCTTTCCCAGAAGCAGGAAATGACCATGTTTGGTCCAGCATGATGGGGGTGGGGGAGGAAAAGTCTATTGCACTGAGAGTAAAGGACGATTTCCCTTCTTGTAGAAAACTAAATAAATACGGACGTCATTCATGCATCGCGTTTCCACACTGTCCGAGCATGGAAGCGGCGGGCCCCTGGGGGTGAGGACGTGTGGAGGGTCCCATTGGTGGCGCCCCTGGATAGTCCTTGCCTGGAGCCGAGACTTAATTCGGCCGGAAGTTCCAATAACTGGAAAATATGGAGATCTGCAAAGGAAATAATGTGGGCGTTACTTGTGCGGCGCCCCCCAGTGGCCATGCTGTATAACGGACGGGAGACATACCTTGTCCTTCAGCTGCTGGCAGAGCTGCAGGGACACGGTGAAGAAGACCAGGGCGTCGTTCAGCCACGGCACCACGCACTCCACCTTATGGACGTGGCTGACCTCAAAGCGCTGGTTGTTCAGCTCGCTGCGACAGAAAACAGCACTCCGGTCAGAAGAGGGGTCGTCCTCCTCTCCAATCACATCCAAAGCTGCGTCCAGGACTCTGCTAATTGCTCTTGGCAATTATTTGGCTCCACCCCTCTGTCAGACATGGGGGGGCAGGAAACCGGACAAATCCTTGGTTAAGCTTTGGATGCGACTAGAGAAGAAGAGCCCCCCATAGCCGCTCATGAAGGGAGGCTTCAGGCAAAACTGATCATCTCTAGTGCAGGGATGCTCAACCTGCGGCCCTCCAGCTGTTGTAAAACTACAACTCCCACCATGCCCTTCTGTCGGCTGATAGCTGTTGGCTGTCCATGAATGATGGGAGTTGTAGTTTTGCAACAGCTGGAGGACCACAAGTTGAGCATGCCTGCGTCTAGTGCATAACCTAAAGGGGCGGAGCATTACACAGGGATTTTAGTGTCATGCTCCGCCCCTTAGGGTCCCGCACGACACATGGCCTGGTTCACACGTCGCTCAAGGCTATATACTCACAACATGGCGCCCGGATTATGCAGGACGGAGCTGCTCGCTGGTCGGAAGTTCTAGGAAGAAAGGAAACCATAGTCAGATTACGGCAGCGGGGGCCGGAGCCACTATCTGTATCATCGGCTTGCTGATTGTTTCCACAGCATCTCCTGGCTGCAGAGCCCCCCTTATCAGAGCAGCGGTGTCGTCTCAGTGTCTTACCTTGGCGGAGTTGGGCTGCAGGGCGTGCAGCTGGTAGACCAGGAGGCACAGCTTATTCACGTTCACATAGAAGTTCAGCAGAACGTCCGCAGGCAGCGCCGGGGTGAACATTCTCTACGGGAGACGTCACATAAAACGTGAGGCGGGTGACCCACAGGCAATAGAAATCTATATATATAATCGCCTGAAGGCTGTGCAAACGTAAGAGACGGGAAGAGAGCGCAGCGGCAGAAGGCACGCACTGGGAGGGTCAGCAGGCTGCAGCTCTCCAGTGGCTGCGGCACTACAAGTCCCAGCATGTCCTGCACCTGTACACTGGGGCTTGTAGTTCCACAAGGTGGAAGCAGTGCGACAGGAACTTATACATTACCGTCAGGCCGCTGGTGGCCACCTCTGGTAAAGTCATGGTCGCCGGCGTGGTCAGGCGGTTGCGGGCTCTGGTTAACTGCAGCATCACGGCGTCCATCAGCTGCGGGGCAGAGAAGAGGGCGAGATCACGGACGGGCGACGTCAACATGGATGACAGGGACAGGGAGCACTCACCCCCGGCTCTCACCTTCAGCACCTCCGACCCGGTCTGGAAGGTGTAGTTCTCCCCCCGGTTGGTGAGCAGGTAGATCGCCTGATTGACGTGATTTCTGGCGTCCTGAATCTGAAAAACCAAAATGCGTTTTTCATCACGTACAGGCGACAAGATGGCGGCACAGCATCCGGCTCCATTCCTGCTCAGAGAGCTTTTAACCCCGTCAGGACCACACAAAAGATAGGGATTCTGCATTCCGCCATTCCAGGGACAAGTAGCTTCCCTGCATCATGTGGGGCTCATACAGGGCGGCATTTACTCTGTATTCTGCTGATGTTATACCCTCTCCCCCCCATGATCACGAGAATGTGGAGCCCCGAGTGCCTCCCCCCCCCCCCCCGATTCCACCATCACTCCACACAAAGTCTAACGCCGTACAGCGCTCTGCGCCACAGACCATGAACGGAGAGGCAGCGAACGAGGGGCATGTGCAGTATGTAAACGTACCGTATGTACACGTATGCAAATGTAAAGTATGTAAACGTATGCAAATGTACCGTATGTACACGTATGCAAATGTACAGTATGTAAACGTACCGTATGTACACGTACGTAAATGTACAGTTTTTTTATAATGCAAAAATGAAAATAGGCCCGGTCTTTCAGGGGTTAAAGCAGAGTTTCCCACATCAGTCCCGCGTGGACCCCTACAGGGACTGGTGTGAGTTCGCACTTCAGGTTGTGCTTCTCCTTTGGTCCCGGGAGCAGCTTCTCCGTCAGGAGTTACTGTTGTAATTCCAGGTAACGAAACATTTCTTACATCCACTGAACCGTATAGCGCCACCTGCTGTCTGTTCTTTTCCTTATTTCTCTGTCCACCCTGCTGAGCTGGTCGCACATGCTCAGTTCCATCCTTCAACTGCCTCCTGAGCTGTTATAGGGAGAGAGCTGGAGCAGAAAGGACACGCCCCCGTTGCTCCTAGAGGCTCATTCGCATGTAATAAAACCTCATGTTTCTCAGCAATGCGAGCACATATGAACATGGGACCAACACGGATGTCGTCAGCTGCCGAGTGCACATGTAACAGCCAGTGTCATAGGTACAAAACTGCTGACAGATGCCCTTTAAACCATTGGACAGAACCATCCGCTGTAATGGCATACATGAGATCCAGTGAAGACGGGCAGCGGTGTGTATTACGGTTGTCCTCCCGCCAGTGACTGCACGGGCACTACCTGGTGCCCTGGGCCGTACTGCGATGTCAGGGCGTGGGCCGGGGTTACACATAGGGACGTCCCTGGTTCCAATATGTGAGCGCCCCCCGGAGGCGATGGACCTACCTGCTGCATCTTCCACTGCTTGTCATCCCGGAAGGCAAAGTGAAGCAGCTGATTGGTCCTCGTCACCTTCAGGTTCACTTCCTGCGGAGCCAAGAAAACGCGCGAAGCCGTGAACGTTCAGAAGACTTTGGCGTTGCCGTGCCTCCGTTTTCTATAACTTGCTGTCACATACTCACAGCCTGGCACAGGGTGTCTCCTTGCAGTGTCAGGACCCCCTTCACCTGGTCCGTGCTGGAAACCAAGAACGAGCAGAGTCACCGCTACGGCCACACTGGAGCGACGCCCCCCAAACCCCCCTCCCTCCCCCCCCCAGCCGCACTCACCCCACCCTCCCGCACTCACCTGGAGCTTCCCAATACAAAGTTCTCCTGCTTGGTGGCGCCATCCGCTGTCCCGCCGGGCAGGGTGAACCTCCGGGACGCCTCCTGCAGGAGACATCCAGCAATCATCAGGACCATGAAAGAAAAGCTGCCCTCTTACCAGGTAACGCCCCCCGTGTCTGGGCGGCTCCCGGCGGCCATCTTGCTTAGTCGGTCATTTTCCTGCCCCCCTCACCTTTAAGATGTCCTGCAGCTGCTTGAGAACCGAGTGCACCTCCTCCTTCAGGAGCCACCGGAACTCTTCTTCCTGGAAAACGGAGGACAGCGTGAATTCGGCGCGACTCAAGCATTTATAACTGGTGTAGGTGACCTCCGGCACTCCAGCTGCTGATGAAACTACAACTCCCAGCATGCCTAGTTGCATAGACAGAATAGAGCATGCTGGGAATTGTAGTTTCACAACAGCTGGAGTGCGGAAGGTGGCTGACCTCTGATTTATAAGAACGCGCCCCCCTGTAATGGGCGGGCGGACCGTGGAAACAGGCGCCGGCGCAAAGTCCTCATGGAAAGCCTCCTAGCGTTTGGGGGTTGCAGCTCCTATGCAGAGCGATGCGTCCCCTAACCTGCTGTGGAAGTGGTTTCCAACCTGCGGCTCTCCAGCTGTTGCAAAACTACAACTCCCGTTGGCTGTCTGGGCATGCTGGGAGTTGTAGTTTCGCAACAGATGGAGAGCCACAGGTTGGAGATGGCTGCCCTACTCCATACTAACCTCTGGACTGTCAGGACTGAAGGGGCGGACTATAGTCTGTTACCATAGAAACACGTGGATTTTTATGTTTTTTACTAGAACTTTTTGCAAAATGATTGAATTTTTCACATGCATTCGGGCAATATAAATACGGCTGCGGAGGTGGAGGCAGCTGATAACGCCGCGCCTCGTCTGCCACCGGATGACAGGACCTCTGCTATTACCTACTACAAAGCTGTCCGCCATGCTGCACACTGTCACATCTCTTCTTGAGGCCTCTTGCACACAAACGCATTTTTTTTCCGCATCCGTTCATTTATTTCAATAGGTCCGCAAAAAAAAAACTTGCCGTATTTCCGTTCTGCAAAAAGACAGAACATGTCCTATTATTGTCCGCATTACGGACAAGGATGGGACTGTTCCATTAGGGGCCAGCTAATCCGTTCCGCAAAATACAGAATGCACGCGGACGTCATCCGTATTTTTTGCAGACCGCAAAATACATACGGTCGCGTGCAAGAGGCCTGAATCAGTTAACTACCCCTCCCTCTCGGCACAGCTGCCCCCGTGTTTCTGTCAGCGGCGAAGTTTCCATTCAGATCTCCGGTATTTTGGGCACCAGTCGCCTCCGGGGGTGTCTGGTGTGAACTGGATGCTGTGTGTTGTATACACAGAGTCCATGTTGTGGGTTGTAGTAGTGCACGCAGATCACTGGTGACAGGGAGGAGCCGGAGCCCCAACGTCCCAGAACTGGGCCGACTGGAAGTGAACGCTGAGGGATGGGGGGGAGTAGTTGTACTCGTGTTGTGGACATGCCATATCCCTACTATCAGGGGTGGGGTGGGGGTGTAATGGGCCCAGAGTTCTGAGCAGGAGACCCCCCCCCCACATTTGGAAAAGGCTTAATAAAGGAATGACAGAAACCTCCCCCCTCATCACGTGTGACATCAGCCGCTCAGGGGTAGTGGCCCCTTTAAATCCTCGGGGGGGGGGAGGGGGGGGATAGTTGGAGGGAGATATGTCTGATGTGGTGACACAATGGCGGTCGCTTCATGGTGTCCACGGGACAATGTGGGGGGGGGAGGATTTCAATCATGCAATAAATAAAATGGCGCTAAATTTATGCCCTTTTTCCTATTCTCACCACCAGTACCCACATTGCGCCAGTTCATGAATCTGGCCAAAGCGGGCGTGGCTAAAAAGACTCGAATTTGAAATATTGTTACATCGCCGGAAAATGCGCCATTTACGTCGGATGAGATCGCCCCTACGATTCTCTCCCCTTCTACGTCTCTGTTAAACGAAGTAAAATCCGTGAACCCAGCCCATTGAGGTCGTCATTGTTTACCGCGGGGGAAGGCGGCGTAACGGCGATCGGACAGGACGCAGACCCTGCGGCGGAATTGAACATGGGGTCGCCCGTCGGTAAATAAGAGGTGGCTCATTTCTGCGCAGACTGTCGCCATGGTGACGAGTGCGTGATACCAGGTGCGCTTAATGGAGAATTGCGCGGCGCTGTCGTTTTCTACAGGGGGTGGCGGCCTCTGTAACAACGGGAACGGCGACCATTTGAGGTGACTTGCGGTTTTATCGCAGCAGCTTACGTTTTTTTGGGAAGACGACTGCGCAAATCAGGTCAGGGAGGCTTAAAATAACGGAAGCTCATAGACTATCAGCTCCTAAGGCCAGTGCCTGGCGTCAGAGACCAGGAGCGCTATAATGACGTCCAGGGGGCCGCTGTATGACGTCACGGAGCCGCAGGGGACCCCCCCAGCCCGGCCACTCACCAGCACCCCCCGCTCCGCGCTGCTCGCCGCTGTCGCCATCCTGCGGTCCTCTGCAAGAAGACGACACCGTACAGACGATCCGACGCGAAAGGGGTAGAAGCCCGGCCCCTTTCACCTCATTGGACGGTGGAGGTCACACAGCTCTCCCTGATTGGTCCGCCGAACATAAGGCGTTCCTTGATTGGTGACAATCCTCAACACGCCGCTTGCTGATTGGCTGAGACGGGCTGTGTTGTTGTGAGACAATAAACCACGCCCTTTCACGGTCGATGCGTGAGCCGATTGGCTGGAGGCAGGTGAACTGGGATATGGAGGCGCAAATGTGGGCGAGAAAACCTGCGGGAAGGCGGCGGCGGCGGCCGGTCCCATATGGAGGTCCTCGTTCATAGGCGCTTGTTTACATGTCTGAAGGATGCGTTTTATTTTTAACCGCTTAAATACCACTACTACAAATATGGTATTTTACTGGAATAAAAAAAAAAAAATGCTTTTATTTATTTTTGTTTGCAGAAACAGCGCCACCTAATCCACAGGTTGTGTCTGGTACTGCAGCGCTGCCCCATTTAAAGGGGTTTTCCCAGATTACACAGAGCAGGGGCGGTAGAGTCCCCTTTTTAAATGCCCTGCAGCTGTCATCGGTCACGTGACTGGACTGGTCCCTGCAGAGGCCAGTGATTGGCTGCAGCAGTCATGTAAACAATGGACCACTGCAAGCCCAGGGGGAGCACGGCGATGGGATGCTTAAAAAGGAAAGATTTATTTATTTTATTTAAAACAAAAAAAAGAAAAAAAATTTAAGAGCATGGGGCTGAGCTGCAATACCAGGCACAACCTGCAGACGGGGGTCTGGCCAGGACAGGGTTAAATGGAGGTTCCAGCTTCGGTTTGCTATTTGCAGATGTAATTCAGACCCTAAAATAAGCCGCCCCTGTGACACCTGGAACTAGGTCACGCATACAAACGGATTTTGTTTCCGTATCCGTTTTTATTTTTTTTACAGGTCTGTATGTAGAACCGTTCACTTCAATGGGGCTCGAAAAAAAATGGAAATAACTCTGTGTCCGTATGTCCGTTCCGCCAAAAAAATAATATAACATGTCCTATTTTTGTCCGTTTACCGGACAAGGACAGGCATTATTACAATGGATCCACACAACAAAAAACAAAAAAACGGATGCCATGCGGATATCATCTTTTTTTTTTTTTTTTTTTTTTTTTTTTTTGCCGACCGCTAAATACGTACAGTCGTGTGCATGAGCCCTTAAGGGGTGTGTACATTTTTACAAGACCCTTTTTATGGCACCTGTGGCGAAAATAACCTCGCCACTGGGTTTTGGAGGGGCCCGTTTGCCAGCCTCTTGCCCATATACTAACTTTGAAGGAGAAGACAGACCGGCCGCACAGCCTAAGGCCTCATGCACACGACAGTTGTTTTTTGCATCCGCTAAAGAAAACGGATGCGGCATCCGTTTTTTTTGGGAGGATCCGTTTTTTTCCCACAGATCCCTTGAAATAAATGCCAATCTTTGTCCACAAATGTAAAAAAAAGTAGGACATGCACTATTTTATTTTTTGCTGAAGGGGAACACAAACGGATGAACTATCAGCATTTTTTTGCTGACCCATTGAAATGAATGGGTCCCCATCCTATCCGCAAAAAAAACCAAAACAGAACAGAGGCCGACAAAAACAACGTGTGCATGAGGCCTAAATCTGTGGAACTGTTTTGGACAGGAAAGCCACGCTTGCGGTCGGCCATAGAATTCGGGAACCCCTGCTCGGATCTGGGTGATTTTTGGATATGTTTTTCGCCCAGATCAGAGCTATCCATGGGGATATGTGGGGTTTTGAGGTGGTTTCTGTGTTTTGGGAAAAACGTGTGTTTTCTGCCTGTGAGTGATTAAGTTAGCCCATTGTGTTTGCTAATTGTATCACAGGCAGAGCCCATTGTGTTTGCTAATTGTATCACAGGCAGAGCCCATTGTGTTTGCTAATTGTATCACAGGCAGAGCCCATTGTGTTTGCTAATTGTATCACAGGCAGAGCCCATTGTGTTTGCTAATTGTATCACAGGCAGAGCCCATTGTGTTTGCTAATTGTATCACAGGCAGAGCCCATTGTGTTTGCTAATTGTATCACAGGCAGAGCCCATTGTGTTTGCTAATTGTATCACAGGCAGAGCCCATTGTGTTTGCTAATTGTATCACAGGCAGAGCCCATTGTGTTTGTTAACCTCCCTGGCGGTATGATTATGTCAGGAATTTTGTTCCAAAAGTGGTACCATTTTTTTGCATGGAAATTTGGTGTTATGTATTGTAGGCCTGCAATTCTTAGTAATTACTTACTTAAACCTGACCAAAGAAGACTCTAGTAGACCTCTCAGATGTGATAAAGTTCGAAAAAATAAAATCATGAGTTATAATCTTATAAATAATATAATTTTATTCAGTAATGTAATTAATAATGAAATTTGTCAAACAAAAGAAAATTCAGTAAACATCCTGGGTGTGGTAAATTTTGAAGCATGGGACTGCACATAGACCACCGTCACAATCAGGGCAATGGAACCTGGTTTCCTTTCGGATTTTTTTTCCATTTCCATCTCGCTTTGAGCAGCAAACTACACACATCCTTGTAGGTGCTGCCTTTTTTGCGCTTGGCGGGATGTAATCCATAAAGTGACGACCAGTCAGCCTCTCTGGGTTTACAACGTCAACAGCGCGACGTCCAGATCTGTTCACGGCCACTGATGGCGTTTGGTAGTTCACAAAAATCTGCTGCGCCACCTTCCAGATGAAGTCAGAGTGAACAAGAGGCTTGTCACTCTTTCCTCCGTGCAGTATATAGGCATTCCACAGACATTGTTCCAGGAGATGCCTGAATATTTTTTTGTAGTATTTTTTTTGTTGCTTCCGCATTGCTGGATAGAATGTCATCGCCTGATCGGCTCTATCGACTCCTCCCATGGTGTTGTTATAGTCGATCACAAGTTGTGGCTTTGACATCTTTCCCACCTCTTGTGTGGACCGTGGCAGTGGAGGTGTTATGTACTGTACTCATTAGGCACACGTCTTTTTTGTCACGCCAACGCATTGCCATCATCTTTCCTTTCTGCCAGGCCACCATTTCTCCTGTTTTCAGTTTTTTCTTGGAAAACATACATGGCAGGCCACGTCGGTTGGCCCTAACGGTTCCATATCCGTCAGTCTTGTTTTTTAGTAGAAACTCGTACAGCTCAGGCGACGTGTAAAAGTTGTCTGTTGTCACGCAATACCCCTGATTGAGCAATGATTCAAGCAGTGAAAGGACTGATGACGTTGCCATCCCATAGCCGCTGTACCTGGGGTTGAATTGTGTTCCTTTGCCGGTGTATATGATGGAATTCCATATATAGCCAGTTGTAGACTCGCAGAGCAAATAAGATTTTATTCCAAACCGCGCTCTCTTGGATGCGATGTATTGAATCCAGCTGAGGCGTCCTTTGTAAGCCATCAGACTTTCATCAATGCTGATGTCTCTGTCTGGCACATAGGCCTGCTGGAAATTGGTTATGATCATTTGGAATACTTCCCAGATCTTCTTCAGTTTTGGCGCTGGATGTGTGGCTTCGTCAAATTCCTCATTGTTGGTGAAGTGTAAATTCTTCATTATGAGGGAAAATCGGTACTCGGACATGATGGTGCCAAAAAATGGGGTTGCCAGCAATTTATTGGTAGTCCAGTACCATTTCTGCAGGGGTTTCCCCACCACCCCCTGAAGAAGTATTAGCCCCAGAAATTTCCATATGTCCTCCTTACTCACCGGTTCCCATTTTCTGGTTCTGGAAAACTTGCTGTGCAGAGTAGTGGATTCCTGCTCTTTGTAGCGGTTTGTCTCCGTGACAATCTTTTCAATGACGTCATCAGTCAGAAATAATTTTAGGTACGCCAAAGGATCATTGTGATCAACGTCTACCTTCATCCCAGGCGATCCTGTAAACGGGAATCTTGGCGGTGGTACTGCATCCATACCGCAATCAATAGGGCACCAAGAGCGCACCTCACTGAGCTCAAGTGCAGATTCGTCGCTGTCGCCACTTCTCTGGTCAGTGTCAGAGTCTGATGACGAATCTTTCCACGAATCGCTATCGCTGTCGCTCAATTCTGCGAGGGGCTCTGTGTCGCTGTCGCTTATCTGATCCAAACCCGCTTTGGTGATGCTAAAGTGACGCTTTGATGCCATGGTAAAAAATATATATTTTTTTATATTATTTTTTTTTGCTTAGAAAAAACACCCAGGGCAGTGTAGAATGATCAGATCAAATCTGAGGTGATAGTGTAATCTGACAGGATTGTATCACCTAACTTTATGTGTGTGTTTGACTTTTATATACAATGTATTTTTTTTTAATCTCCCGCCCAGTTCCGCCTCTGTGACGCGCTGCGGCTCACAGAGGTGGAACCAAGAAGAGAGATGAGACATCCGCCGGGGCTCTCACCGGCGATCACAGCGGGAAACATCGCCGGATCGCCGGGATTACGTAAGGACACCCGCGGTTCCCTCTGCAATCTACCCCGAGCGTGACTCGGGGTTACCGCTTCTGGCAGCGAAAATTAACCCCGAGTCACGCTCGGGAATACCGTCAGGGAGGTTAATTGTATTTTGTTGATTGCGTTACAGACAGAGGGAAGGGGGTTTTGTGTACAATTGCTGGGAAGGTGTCAATACTGTAAATGCATGTGATTGGCTAATATATAAACTGTCACAGTCTTCTACGAGGGCCCCGGGGGAGTGTCCCTTGCTAGGAGACCTGCATAAAAGGCTGAAAAATAACCCATTAAAGGGTTCCTGTTTGGCCTTCACCATAGAGCCTCGTCTCATGTGTGGGGATTGCTATACGCTGTATACTCCCCCGGCTATAACCCCTAGCTCCTGTAAGAGCTGTTCCTGTGGTGGTATCGGTGTCGAGCGGAGTGCTTGGAGCCCTCGGGAAGCACTAGGCGCATCCATCAACGGAGGTACCCAGTCGTGGTGCCAGGAGATCCGTTACAGCACCTAAAACGACCTTGGCTACTAAGCTACCGTTCTGTGTACACAGCTCCTATGAAGAACTGTGCGTCGCCATAGTTACAGACGACCACCAAGGCCTGTGCAGTCAGATCTCCTCTACTGTGTCAGGAGGGGTTGCGAAAAAGTACAGACCCTCTACAGAGGTCCAATGAGGCAGGAAAAAGGAGGGGGTGCCCCTCTCTATGAGACCCGACCCCCCCCCCCCCCCCCCCATGGACCAATGGGCTAGCTCCACAGCTCCACAGGGGTGGGCACGCAGCTTGCAGTATGGCAGTTCTGTCTAACAGCTCTGCACTACTGCAGCAAAGGAATGGGCTGAGCATCAACCAATATGGACGATCCAGCAGCGCTACGTGAGAAGGCCGCGGCGACCCTTGTAGTGGCGGCCATATTGGTCGTCACCCAGCTTTCCCAGAAGCAGATAAAAGACAAGGAAGGACGCGGCGTGTAAATAATTAACAAGGAAGGCTTTATTGTTTGCCAGTAGCATTGCTAATTGCACAAAACTCACTTACACCCCCCCCCAGTATACCACACTATATTCCAATGACAAAACTTTATAAAACATAAAAGCCCCTCCCATTTCACAATGCCCCCCCCTCCCCCAATAATAATAATAATAATAAAAAAAAAAAAAAAAAAGTTGGTTATCAGGTAAGTCTGATCAGAGGCAAAGCAGGGGGGACGTGACAGCGTGCGCGGCAATCAGAAAACGGGAAAAGCTGAGGGACGGTGGAGGGGATATGGCGGCGCGGCTCTGCTGGTCACTTCCCTACGTCCCACAAGTGACGGTACCATATTCATCCTGAGCAGATACATTGTGGGTGTGAATACTTATGCATTGTGGTGACTACAGTCATTTAAAGAGGAAAATCTAAGGATAATGATCTTCCGCCAGGTCCGTGATCAGTGGTCTCCACTCCCTGTGGATCTCCTGCGATGGCGAAGTTACAGCCCCAGGCATGCTGGGAGTTGTAGTTTCTTAACTCCTGGACAGCCATAGGTTGGAGACCTGACACAATGACATTATTAGAAAGAAGTCTCTGAGCAGTGCCCAAGAGGGTCTGACCCTCTAGAGTACAGCTCCCCATGTCACCGACTTACCCCCGTGACCTTTCAGAAGACCACTGTACCACCTTGACTCTTTGGACTGTCAGGGCAGCTACAGATACCTTAAAGTGAACCTCCACACTTTCATACTTTATAGCAAATGCAGCTTCATTTGCCCGATACAGAGCTCCAAATCCCCTGCGTAAGGCAGAGAAGTCATAAAATTCCACTGCCTGCGACCACCACTAGAGGGAGCTCACTGCACAGCGTTGATACACAGACGTCAACCTCTATGCAGTGACCTCTAGTGGTGGCTGCAGGTAGTGGAATTTTATGACTTCTCTGCCTTACGCAGGGAATTTGGAGCTTGTATCCGCACAGAACATTGGATCCAAACAAGTGAAAAGATGGACGTTTGGGACTCATCGCTGTTGTAAATACATCAGGAAACCTTGTGCACCCCCCCCCCCCCCTCTTTGTACAGCCCACAGGAAATACTGCAGGAAGCCCCCCCCCGAGCCTCGCTGGGAATCTCCTTCTGGCATATCCCAAAACTCAGTCATTAAAATAAAAATAACCCACAATAAAACCAGATAAAAACACGAATAAATAAAACAAGGATTTCTTTTAAAAAGTTTTCATAAAGGAAAAAAAATAAAAATACAAACCAACTTTTTTTTTGTCGAATCTGCAAGAGGAGGAGGAGGAGACGGGTTTAGCTGCCACTACTGATGAAACGGCCAGAGGTTTGGGAGCAGCGGCGCCCAGTAGGGCATCTGGTCTCAGCGCAGCCATAGCTTTCACTAACTTTGTGCCCAAACACTTTGCTTTACTGACGCTTATACTCTAGTCACACCCAAAGCAGCATTCAAAGACTTGACTTAACACTATATAGTGCAGCTGATGGATTGTGGGAGATGGCGTATCATCGCCGGGGGCTCAGCCACTGGGACCCCCATTGAACACAAGAACGGGGGTCCCCCGAGTGAGTGGAGCAGTAGTATGTGACCACCACTCAATTCACTTCTATAGGGACTGCTTAATATAGCCGAGCCATAGGCAGTGAATTGAGCGGTGGTCATGCACACTACTGCTCCATTCACACAGGTGATTAGGGGTCCCTCAGTCACTAGGGGTCCCAGTAGTCTGACCCCCAATCCTGTGCCTAGGTAATACATATTGTGAATGGGAAATACTACATCTCCCACAATGTACTACAAAGACCCCAGACCAGCCAGCAGTGGCAATGAGATGTCATCCTGCAACCTAACAGAATTGTAAATGCAGCTTTGGCTGTAACTGGAGTATAAGACCAAGTCAAGAAGAGCATATGAAATCTAGGTAGATGCATTCCAGCAATGAGCCTACACTTTATTAGCAGTGGTTTCCAACCTGCTGCAAAACTACAACTCTCTGCATGTCCTGCCACTGGCCGTCACAGCATGCTGGGAGTTGTAATTTTACTAGCGCTGGAGGGCCACAGGTTGGAAACCACTGCTGTAAAGGGTGCACGACAGTCCTCAGGTGAGCTGTAGTCTCCGGTGGTTGCACTTACCGCACCCCATCTTTATAGTACGGTCCATAGGGGAAAAGGGGGTGATCACAGAGCGCTGCCGAGGGGTGACTGAGATGCGGGGGGGGATCCTAACATAAAAAAAATAATAATCTTGTGCACTGTACAACTAGGCAAATCTTCCAAGAAAGTAGTCATCTGGAGGACCGGCGTTCTTGTGTCTACAAGGTAACGTTCGTATGTCCTTCAGCAGTGAAGTGGGGGGGTGGGGGTCCTCGAGGGGAGCTTGCATCGGGGGTAGGGAGGGGCTCACTCCAACTACAAGTTCTGCGCACCAGGAGGGCCCCACTGCGGAGAGAACGGTGGAGGGACTGTCGCCATTAGTGCAAGGCCGGAGCGAGTCCGGCACCGCTGCCTGGAGAGGAGCCGACGTGGCGACAGTCCGTGGACAGCTAGAGGCTGGTGCTCAATGAGAAGAGGAGGAGATCTACAAAGAAGGGACAGAGGCGGAGAAGGAGCTACTAATGGATGTAGGCCCTGTACACGGCGGACATGTCGTTGTCAGATTGGTCCAATGCTTTCGCTCTTTTGTAGACCTGTCAGAGGCAAAGAGACGGGAGATCATGTTAAAGGGGCGCTCCTGACGGCAAGAGTACAGCAGCAGCAGCTGCTTGCCATGAAAATGACAGAAACGTGAAAGGGATTTTCCAGGACGTCTACGGCCTAGCCTCAGAATAAGTCACCAACATCAGATGAGCGGGGGTCCGACACCCAGCACCCTTTCACCTGAATGTACCCCGGCGCACCCACTACACGGTAGACTGTTCTTGTGCTTCTGGCTCCACCCACAGCTGAATGGTGGGGGCGCCGGGTGTCAGACCCCCAATCATCTGATACTGATGGCTTATCCCGAGGATAGGTCCTCAAAATTTAAATCCTAGAAAACCCCCTTTAAATACACAAATGATGGCCTCTCCCCAGACAGCAGATGTTGAGGGAAAGAAGGATCAGGCAGGTGAACGTCAATATGCCCGATCCTTCTGTTCTCAGGGAGATAAGCCGCTGCCAGAGTGGTGTGGCAGCAGCTTATTCCCCTCCCCCTACTGAACACACGCATGCTTGACCGAGCAGTCTAAGGCTCCAATCACACGTCTGCAAATGGGTCCACAATTTTGCGGAACGGGTGCGGACCCATTAATTCTCTATGGGGACAGAAGAGATGCGGACAGCACACAGTGTGCTGTCCGCATCCGCATTTCTGTGCCGCGTCCCAGAACTTCCAGGCTTCGGCCCCAAACTTCCGATCCACGGCTCCGCAAAAAATAGAACATGTCCTATTCTTGTCTGCAATTGCGGACAAGAATAGGCAGTTCTATGGGGGGTGCCGGCCGGGTGTATTGCGGATCCGCAATACACTACGGACATGTGAATGGACCCCAAGACGGGATCAGCAACCTTCAGCACTCCAGCTACTGGGAAACTACAACTCCCAGCATGCATACTTTACTGTTCTTGTAATTCCCATAGAAGTGAATGGAGCATGCTGGGAGTTGTAGTAGCAGAACAGCTGATCCCTGATCTAAGGTTTATGGGCCCTGTTTTCTTATCAGGAGTCATGTGGATCCATTAGCAATGGCAATTCAGTGAAAAACACGCAATGCATTATGGGAAACAGAGAACGGTCTTAATGCTGTGCATATGACACCGCCACATCCGCTGCTGTCCTCACCTCGTTGGCTGCGGCGGCCATAGGGGTAGGATGGTTGACGGAGTCTCCCATGGCGATGGCGAGCCTCAGGTCCTTCTGGATGTACTTTAGATAGAAGTCTGGTTTGAAGTTCCCCTGCAGGATGTCTGGAATGCGAAGCAGGAAATGAGGCCCTGACATTTCTGATTTCACGGCTTTCAGAAGCAGCGGTGGGGATGGGGAAGAACATTCTTACTTTGGCACTTTTGGTCCAGGAAAATACTGGAGAGCTGGCTCTGGATCAGGATGTCCAGCAGGGTCTGCTGGGACTGGCCGGTCACCTGCGCCAAGGTCATGCCTTCTGCTATCGTGGCCATGAAACTGCCCTGGACCATGTTAATGATGAGCATCATCCGGGCTGCGTTCCCCACCTCCCCTGGAAGAGACAACACAGCGGCGTTACAGCGGCAGCCTGCACTCCATCTACACCTCATCACACTCTTCTCAAATACTCTGTGCTGCTGGGGGCTTTGCTATCAATTCTAATTCTCACCCTGTCCTCTCCTCTGCTCCACCGCGCACCCCTAACTATCAGCACTGCCGCTCCTGAAACCCTCTGTGCTGCAGCAGACTCTGCTCCTTCTACTCCCATTTGTGCCATGCAGCTCTGGCCACACTAACGGGTCACTGTCTCTCCCACATGCAGCACACACCCCTCATAAAATCCTCTGTGCTGCTGCAAACCCTCATCTTGACAGCCACATACATCTAAGAGGACGAATCAGTGGTACCCCAAACGACCAGCATGCTCCATTCCTAAAATCCTCTGTGCTGCTGCATTCTCTGCTCCTGCCACTCCCATTTGTCCCCTCCTGACCGGGCACATTCCGCTGCAACCACACCAATAGCCACGTGAGTGGAAAGATCACTGTCTCGCTCAAGTTCAGCACACTCCATTCCTGAAACACTCTGTGCTGCTGACCCATATAACCTGATAGCAAATGAGATTACCCAGAAAGAAGGAGGTCTTGCCCATGGCCTGGAAGCAGCTGCTGCAATCTTCATAGACGCCGTGGTCCCCGGCTGCCACGATCATCAGCATGCCGTCATTTGATAACTGCTGGTTACCGGCCACGGGGGCTTCCAGGAAGCGGCCGCCCCGAGACACTATGACCTGGAGGCCGGAGAACAGAGAGGTGAGGGGGGCACACTGGTAAAGAGATCATGGCGCAGCCTAGTATCAAGAACACCTACCTGTGCCAGCTCCGTCACAGTCTCTGGGTCCACCGTAGACATATCCACGTAACACTTTCCTGGACGGATCCCTTGCAGCACCCCGCTGGGCCCCAACACCAGCTAAAAGCAGAGGCGGGAATAATATTAATGAAGAACTCCAGTGGACACATGAAGCCATATCCACCACCCTGCAGCTGCAATTCCACTATCCACAATTTTTGCAGGCCAACGACTGTGTACACCAGGGATGTCAAACTCGTGGCCCTCCAGCTGTTGCAAAACTACAACTCCCATCATGCCTGGGCATACTACAGCTATCAGGGAATGATGGGAGTTGTAGTTTTGCAACATCTGGAGGGCCATGAGTTTGACATCCATGGTGTACACTGACAGCAGCTACATTTCTCACGATTCCTTGCACAGGAAGATGCAACTAGATTACAGCTAGCAGAAGCTGTAGGTCTATAAACATCGTTTCTAGTTTTCAGAAGGCTGCTGTGAGGCCCAGGAGAGGCTGCAGACTGTGCTCTGTGCAGCAGCATGCCGCAGGCAGTGTACAGACTCCAGCCTGGAAGAGATTCGGTGGTGGCTGCAGAATACGCAGATTGCTTACAGCCAAGCAAATTCTGCCTGATATTTTAATACAAAAGGCATCAGACCCCAGGATCACAGGTGAGTGTTCACAAGAGACATCCAGATGCCAGACCCCCAGCGTCCTACCCCCGCTACAGAGAAATAGGGAACAGCGAGGCGAGAGGACAACTTACATCCTTTGCTGCTTTGGGATCTGCCATGCAGGCGAATGTGATGTCGCAGGTAGAGACCACCTCCGCTGGAGTTCTGCCTAAATGTGCTCCTTCCTGAATGAACAAGTCGCACTGCAAGAGACAGAAGGAAACCAGCGTTAGAGGAGAAAATAAAAGAAGGGAAAAGACATTTAAACGGGACCCCCACGGGTCACAGGAATGGGTACCCCATACCACTCAGAGCCACCAGAAGTGAACGGAGCAGCTGGTCAGGCATCATGCACGCTCCATTAATCCCTATGGAAGTTGCGGTCATAACCGAGCGCTGTACTAGGCCGTCTTCAGAACTCCCATAGAACTCCCATAGAGATGAATGGAGCGGCAGCGCACATGCTCTTCCTGCGGCTCCGTTAATTTCTGGGGGTCTCTGAGGTGTACGGGGGGCATTCATTCTTATCAGTGGGGATCCCATTTTTAGGAGCCCCAAGATCTAATAGTCATCCCCTATTCAATGGGCAGGGAATAGGTTTTAACAAATGCTCCCCCATACGCCGGGCCCCTCACACTGATGCAAGGGAGGCTCGTTCCAGTCACCGCCTGCAAACCCCCCCCCCTCCCAGTGTGAGGGGGGAGCATTTGTTAGTGTCAGAGAACCCCTTTAAGTACACACTAAACGAACGCCCCCAGTAGACAGGAGATGATCTTGCTCCCAATATTTGCAGGATTTTCTACATGCTCTTTAAATAAAGTCTTGCAGAGAACACATGGGTTAGTCCTCCACCGAGCTCCGAGGGGATGGGGCTTATACTTCACGCGTTTCCACACTATAGAAGTTCACACTTCAGTGTTTGGTCATTGATTTTCAGCCAAAACCAGGGGCGGGTTAAAAAACCTAGAACCGGGCCAGAGCTTTCCATCCTACCTTATACAGTCTATGGAGGCTCCGTTCCTGGTTTTGCTTCAAAAATCACTGATGGAAATCACTGTGAATTAAGCCTAAAAGTGGAGCTATCCTGTATAGATCATTTCAGTCTAAAAACCAAAAAGTCATCGGGTCGTCATCGTTGCCCAATTGTTTTAAAATGTGATTTCTTAGTTCTACTGTTTCCAGGAAAGCTGGGCGATAACCAACATGGCTGCCGTTACAGCGTGGAACGATTTGTGCTGAGCTGAGGCGACTAAGCGATGATCGAAGAGTCTAATGAAATGACCCTTTAAATGAGATGCCATTCGTTGATCATCGGTGGGGGTCCAACCTCTGGGACCATCAACAGTTGGTTGCACCCCCATCACTGTTTCATCCCTGCAGAGCAGCGCTCCCAGAGCTTCACTACAGTTCCCTGCATGGGATGCCGCTGTGCAAGAGATGCTGACCTGAAGCAGGATCAAGACGTATCTTAGCGGTGTGAAATGGGAACGCCCCTTTAAGGTGTTATCACACAGCTTTCCCAGATATGTGACCGGTAAATCTTCCTAACAATGCAGGGATACAGGGACAGGATGACAACTGGGTGGTTCCATGGGTTGTCGTCCAGCTTTCCTAGATTTCTGAACGGCAAATTACTAAGATCCCCCATATAACGACGCCAATAGACTAGAGAACCCGGGTGCCATCCGCTATGGGAGCTGCAACGCTAGCCATATTGGCTGCCACCCAGCTTTCCCAGGAAAAAAAAGACAAAACCAGGAAATGGCCGACAACCATAACAAAGCCGGACGACTCGGCGGCTGGGAGATGAAAGGAAGCGTCTTTACCTTGCTGTTCTCATCGGGATCCCACACTTCACTGTGAATTCCTCCAGACGCGTTCTAGTTTAGAGAAATAACGGAGATTCTCAGGGCTGAGGGTAACAGACTCGGCCCTGACGGGTCTGAACACATAAAGGGCGCTGCAGTGATTCCAATGAAGTATGAGATCACACGTGATGCGTGGCACCAGGGACCGGGCCATAACAAGAAATGCAGAGGAGCTGGGTCTCCAGTAGAACACTACAATCCTCCATCATAGAGACGCCCTCCCCTCAATGACTGGCGGACGCACTGAACGATACACAATGAATAACGGCTCAGCCCGTTACCTTCTCCGCAGTCCGGTTCCATACGGTCACCGTGTGCCCCATCTTTAGCAGGTTGGATACGATGCCGCTGCCCATTAAGCCCAAACCGAGAAATCCGATCCTAAACAAGGGAACAGAGAAGGAGGGGAGCCTCTGAGAAGGTGCGGCCATGAAGGATCTCAGTCTAACCCACACTGACATCAACTTGAGTATGTTAACCCCTTAATTAGAGATGAGCGAATTTCATATTTTAAAATTCGTTAACGCTTCGTTTGGTGGTAAAAGGAGAATTGCGTTATGGATTCTGTTACCACGGACCATAACGCAATTAATGCCTTTAGAGGCATTCCAATATTCATTCCGTCATAATAGAAGTCTATGGGCTGCAAAACGGATCCGTCCCGTTTCAGTTATGTAGGGGACCCCTCTCCTACACAATGGAAACAGGACGAAACAGACCGTAAATAGCGGCCATTAAAAAAATAGGACATTTCCTATTTTTGCCGTTTTTTTTCAGGACCGAGTGCACCTATCTGACGGACTTTAAAAACAGGTATACTAGTGCAGTATGGCCTTTTAGGGGTTAAAATAAATCAATCACTCACCTCATCCACTTATACGCTCAGAGGGTGTCACCCCTCTCTTGACTGAAAAAGACCTGCGCTAAGCGTGATGACGTCACCCCGTGATCAAGCTGGGAGCACGAGGCGACGTTACCACGCTGAGCGCAGGTCCTTTTCAATGTGAGGAGACTACCCCTATGCATACAGGTGGATGAGGCGAGTGATTTTTTAACATTTTTTTGCTAAAAAGAAGTAATACACCTGAGGACCACTATGGGGGACATTATTACAGCTGTGGGCCACTGTAGGCACTGCAGGGGTTGGGATTTTTATTTAAAAATAAATAAATAAATGAAATTCATCCGTTTTTAATGGCCATTTTTTCACAGCCATGAAATACTGATGCAAAACGCAATTCCTTCATAGGTTTACAGGTTTTGTTTTTACGGCCGTCATTATGCGGTAAAACTGACTTGTGCTCTTCATTTTCCAGGTCGGTATAAGTATGACAATACCACATATGAAAAAGAAAAGCTTTTTTTTTTGTTTTTTTTTTTTTTAAAAAAGGAGAATTTTTTTTCTTGTGATCGAGGTATTGTGATCGAGTTATGCCTACATAGATGTGTGGGGGGTGCTCATTTTTTGCGGGACGATCTGTAGGTGGTGCTATGTGTATGACTTTTTGATCACTTTTTATTCAATTTTTTTGGGAAGTAAAGTGAATCGTCCATTTGAATTTTCTTTCTTTTTACACCAATTCACCTTATGATAAGTTTTTTTATATTTAACAGTACGGGCGTTTTCACATGAGACGATGCCCATGAAGTTATTTTTTTGTTCATTTATTTTGATTTTGGGGAAGGGGGGGTGATTTGAATTTTTATAATTTTTTTAAAATATATTTTTCAAAACTTTTGCAATTTGTATAGAATAATGGAATTTGCGCCATTATTCTATGCAGAAATCGCTATATATCACAGTTCAGTGCTGCCACCTGCTGGCATGAGCGGTGATATACAAATAAAGAGCCTGGAAGCTAGCACAGGCTCAAGGTCATTAGCGTAGGAGGCTTTCCCCGATCTCCGCCAGTGGAAAGCGCGATCTTCTGGGTTTTATAACTCTCAGATGCTGTGGTCACATCTGACCACGGCATTTGAGGTGTTAAATGTCCGTGGTCTGCATTACTGCGGGTGTCCGCTATATGAAACAGCAGGCACCCAGTGGCTATAGAGCTCACTCCACTCCAGAGCTGGTGCCATCTCTAAAGACCTGATATCCACCGTACATATATGGCGGATGTTGGGAAGGGGTTGATGGCTAAATGCCGCTGTCAAGAGCGATCACGGCATCTGTAGGTTTAGGCAGAGGGCTACCTGTGCCTTCCAATTTTAGCCCTGGGGCGAACTCCCAGGGCTCTTATTGGTTACCATGACAGCTAGGGTCCTTTTGAAGGTTCCCAGACATGTCATAGTTAACTGCCTGTAAAACCATGCACGAGGCACAGCTCAGCCGACAGAGCGTAAGAATCCCATTGACCACAATAGTATTCTATTGCAGTCTACGGGAAAAGCAATAAGATTGCGTGTTGAAATCCCTTAAGGGGACTAAAAGTTAGGGCCCATTCACACGACCATATGGTCGCCGTGCCAGTGTTGCAGACCGCAAACATGGGGGGGGGGGGGGTCTGCAAAACACGGGAATCAGCCGCATGAACTTCGCATTGCGGATGCGAACCCATTGAATTGAATGGGTCCGCAATCTGCAAGACACGGCAAATAATGGGACAGGTCCTATTTTTTGCATTGCGGAGGCATGGGTCAGAAGCCCACGGAAACACTCAGAAGCCCTTCCGTGGGGTTTCAGGTCCGCGCATCAGCAGTTTTCGGGTCCTTTGACAAGTCATGGTCTGTGAATGCTGTGCCAGTGCTGGGCACCCCGCGGCAGGAGACCTACTTCTTGTCTGTGGGTGTGATGTTGCCGTTGATAGCTGTGCTGTCTGCTGCCTGGATTGAGGTTGAGCCTGTGACCTGTGATAAACGAGACCGGTGTCAGTGCCGGAAGAGAAGGGAGCAAATCAAGAAACGTGCGACGGGGGTGGGATATGTCCTCACCTCTTCTGATACTTTCAGCCGTTTGCTGATGGCCTGGTACGTGACGCTGGGCTGGGGACAGAAAGCAGCGATCAGCAGTCATGGAAGAAAAATGTAAACACAGGATCCGACCCCTCATCCCACTAAGAGTAACCCCGGGGGCAGATCAGGGGACCACACGTACGATGAAGAATACTTCAGACACGGTTTTCTTTGTTGTGGTGCTGAAATAAGGGGAGGTTGGCCGAGGGTTGTAATCGGCTTTGCCGCAAGCAGAACAGTGCACAGCCTAATATATTTTCTAGGGGTCCATACACTGCTGACCCTATGGGAGGTAACAGGGGCCAAAAATAAAATGGAAAAGCCGACACTGAAATGCAAATGCCTTTTTAACATTTAATTTGCCACCCAGGTGTGAAAATGTAATGCGAAAATAAAAAAATATAATTAAATTATTTAAACTTTAGCACAGGTAATATGTGACAAAAATAAAAATTAAAGGCTATGGACACCTTAGGGGCAATTTTTTTATTTTATTTTACTAATTTTGGGCTAAAATAATTTTTTTAATTGGTCTTTATTAAAAGTTTTCAGCAGATTTTGTGATATATCGGGTGAAAAAGGAGTCTATTGGCAGACCGTCGCTCCTGGTCATGCGAGTAATGAGTAAAATGTAATCAGAAAAAATAAAAATGCCTCGAATGTGTCCATAGCCCTTAAAATAAAAATATAAAATTAAAAATATTTCATTGTTGTCCTTTTATTTTCATCACTCATACCGTTATGTTATAGTTAAAAAAATAAAAAATTCAAAAAAGGGAAAGAGGAAAAGGCAAAACGACATTTTAAGATTCATTTTTCATCCCTGAAGGAAATTTCAGTGCTAAAATCAAAAAGTTTTTTTCGCACTGAAATTGCCTTCAGAGATGAAAGGGAATCTTCAAATGTTACTTTGCCTTTCATTTATCTATTCAGGTTTTTTTTTTTTACCATAAAATACCAGTGATGAAAATGAAATGACAAAAAAAATGGCTTTTTAATTTTTTTTTTAAGTCGTCATTTTCACACAAGGGTGACAAATAAAATGTCAAAATAGTATCTGCATTTCAAGTTTAGCTTTTCCATTTTTGTTTTATTTTTGGCCGCTACCTTTCCAAGGATCAGCCGAGTGCCTATTGGTTTCAGTGATCGGTGGGCTCTCTGCACCTGGATCCTCCCCAACCTAAATACAAGACATGTCACTAGGACACTTTAGATATTTTTGGAAACTTCAGGAACTCTTCAAACTAAACCATCCTCATCACCATGTCTATTCAGCACTATCAGGTCGCCCACCGCAGGCATCACCGAGCCTTCCCAGAACCACAAAAGCAAGTTAGACGAGTTAAAGGGAATCTGTCACCTGGATAATCAATATTAAAGCAAACGTATGTCCTCACAGCACTTCAGACCTTCCGTCCATAGGTTTTCTTTTTTTCCTTGGAGCTCCCTTTATATCTTCATAAAAATCCACTTTTATCCTTATGCTAATGAGGCATTAAGGTGCCCGGGCATGCGGTGAGCCCAGTGATGTTTTCAGCATGTGCCCAGTGAGCCTGATGCCCTCAGTTAAACTGGAAGAGCGCAGGCGCCGGCACTGCGCCTGTTGGCGATGCTGAAGGGAAAGGGTGGGCAGGGTTATCGTCTACTAGCGACGTAGCCGGGGAGCGTGATGGCGCTGCTGGGGGCGTAGTGTATGAGCGGGGAGAGAGGCGTGCTAGGGCTCTGTAGGGGTTGGTGGGGATCGGGCCTGGGCACCTTTTGAATGAAAATAAACGCCCCTCTGGGCACCTTAAAGCCTCATTAGCATAAGGATAAAAGTTGATTTTAATGAAGATATAGAACGAGCTCCAAGGAAATAGGAAACCTATGGAAAGAAGGTCTGAAATGCTGTAAGGACATACATTTGCTTTAAAGGGGTTCAATTTCACAAACAGCCCCCTCGTTGTGCCGGGCCCCTCACAGGTAATATACAAAGTCCCTTCCCGGTGCCGGGGGACGCGGAGAAGCCAATAGCAGGCAGGGACAAGCCTCCCTAGAGTCACCTGCAATGCTAGGGAGGCTAGGCTAACCCCTTTAATATTGATCATCCAGGTGACAGATTCCCTTTAAACCCCAGGACCTTACACATCATTACTGGAGAGATTTACTGCTCAGAAGTCTGGGAAAGCTGAGTGATAACCGCAGTGGGAGCCATGCCGATGACTGAACGGAGCAGGCAGCCTACATCTTGTACCTTTTTCAACACCATCTCTGTGCCAAGTGTCCTGTGCCCGTGTAGCAGCCAGCTGTCACCCGCTGTGTCCTCCTGCAGAGAGAGTAAAAAGGAGAGGATTTTCCCGTGATATCTGTCTGCACCCATTAAACATGCAAACAGTATTGATTCTAGATCTTCTGCCATTTTGTGTATACCGACCCTATGTAGATCTATGTGTCTCCATGGTTACAGACTACAAGCTGTGTGTAGTCAGATCCTGCAGTCATTCTCCCTTCCCTGACCTTTTTGCTAACCTTCCGGATGTATGTTAGGTGCCCGACACATGTAGATCCTGGGACAAACATCTGATCCAAGGTCCCCGACACCCGACATTGAGCATTGGGTTGCGGCATTGTCACCTCAAGCATTTCCCAGAATTCACTGGTGCAGCGGGCATTTCCCTTTCAACAATTATCTACGTCCGTCCATTTTAGACAACCGCTTACCATAAACCCTGCTACAGCACCCCCCTCCTATAGGAGCCCCAGCAAACAGTCATCAATAAAGCCGCTTCCAGTCTCTTCAATGGAGGCTCTGTAATGGCGCGTTGAGGAGGAGGTTTATGGTAAGGGGCTGCCTAAAGTGGACGAGTCCTTTGCTGCAGTCTTTCCCACGCTTCATATTTGCTGCTGTGTACGAACAATGCAAAAAACAAAAAACAAAAAACAAAAAAAAAAAAAAAAAAAAAAACCTGTTTCTATCCTCCTCACACCGTGTACTCTAGTTACATCCAGAGCTGCATTCACAGTTCTCTCATCACAAAGCACTGGTGGAAACACTACATCTTCACAAAGCACTGCAGAAGAGCATGCTCTGCATAATCAGCCAGTAGGGGGCAGCGATAGGATGTGACACTTTGCAACGCGAATGCAGATGCAGTTTTGGATGTGACTGGAGTATACAATGAAGCTCCAGATTAAACAAAGGTGCTTCATCTTCCGCTGTGAACCGTGACACATTGTCCTCCCCGCACTATGAGAAGAACCGTTTGATGCTAAAAGCAATAGAGGACCAGACGTGGCCTCCGGTCTTGCTCTTGTGTGCCAGGCGTGGCCTACCTTCTCGGTCTGGCTGAGCAGGAAGTGGTGGAAGTGAGGGTCGTCCGTGGTACGCTGCAACCGAACAGAGAGAGAAACTGAGAGGCTTCCCTCTGCAGGAGAGTCAAGGCTTTACCACTGGTCTGCAGGTCATGCTGGGAGTGGTAGTCCACAACACCTGAGAGCGACAGACCTTTGGGGCTATCCTTGCCTGCAAGCCACTGCTGCCATCAACCCTTACCGCAACGGAGCGCATGAAACATCATGAAATGCGCCGTGAGATAGAGGAAGAGGCGCAATATCAAAATTGTACGTGAGCGGCAAAGTTGTAATGTACAAAGAGTGGGGATTACTGGGAGACAATATACAACCCCTTCAACAGGGGAGGAGTCCCTGAAAATGCTTTCTGCCAGATAGTCTCACACCGCTTTATTTTGGGAGTGCAGATTTTTTTTAAATTCTATTTCCTAAACATTATCGCGGGGAATGTGGTCCCGGACACCCGACATATTCAGCATCAGGTTGCAGCATTGTCACCTCACGTTTCCCAGAATTCACTGGTGCAACGGGCTTTTCCCTTTCAGCAATTATCTACGCCCATCCACTTTAAACATCTTACCATAAACCCTGCTACAGCACCCCCCCCCCCCATATGAGCCCCAGCAAACAGCCACCAATAAAGCCGCTTCCAGTCACTGCAATGGAGGTCCTGTAATGGTGCGTTGAGGAGGAGGTTTATGGTAAGGGGTTGCCTAAAGTGGACGAGTCCTTTGCTGCAGTCTTTCCCACGCTTCATATTTGCCGCTGTGTACGACCAATGCAGAAAAAAAAATAAATGTGAAAAACAGGGAATTCTGCTATCTTCTGTCATACTAATCTAGCTGGTAATGATAAGCAGATAACTGCTGTTTGAAGAAGTACAGCGCCATACACTGTATAGTGGCTGTGACTGGTACTGCAGCTCAGCCCCATGGTGCAGTCACTGGCCTAGGAAGAGGCTACAAAGCCCACTGGAGCACTGTGGTCTCTACAAACAGCTGATCAGCAGGGCTGCTGGGAGTTCATCGGATTGGTGATGTATCCTGAGGATAGGCCCTCAATATCAAATTCCCATTTTCTTATGATACATTCCCTTTAAGCTTCAATCTTCCGTCAGAGAGGGAGTCAAGGTCTCAAAAATGACAAGGATTTCCGAGATTTTATCACTGACGACCTATCCTCTAGATAGGTCCTCAGTATATGGTTGGTGAGATCCGGCAGCCAGGACCCCCGCCAGTCAGCTGTTTGAGAAGACAGCGGTGATCGCAGCAATGCCGCTGCCGTCTCTCCGCTTTCCCTATGTGATGTCACGGCGATTGGGCCCATGGCCTAGGCACAGCTCAGCCCCATAGAAGTGAATGTGGCCGAGTGCGATACAAAGCACGGCCGCTATACAATGTACAGAGAAGACAGCAGCGGACACAGGAGCGCCGCTAATCGGCAGTGGTCCCGGGTGCCAGACCCCCACCAATCAGATACTGATGACCTGTCCAGAGTCCCCTGACCCTGGAAACACTGTACAAATCAACTGCTTAAATAGCAATCCCGACACTGTCACTGCAGAAAACCCAGAGGAGCCACCCCCCCCAAAAAAAATATAATAATATCACAGAAATATCACAAAAGACCCAAATACACAGAACCGGGGAAGACACTGGGGGGAGGATTATATTTTTTGCCGGAAACAAAGCCTGACATATTAGCCCCGGTTACAGGACGCAGCGCTGCATCTAGATCCGGCCCAACCTTAGGCTCTCTAGATACCAGCGGTTGCCAGAGGCTTTCTCCCCTCTCCCCACTGACGACACCGGCATGCTCAGGAAGGCAGGGACTATAATAAACCGGCTCGGCCTCCTCCGACAGCTGCATACCCTGCAGAGCCAACATAAGGCATCCCCGAGCCCGCATGTCGGTGAAAGCTCTCCAGCTGTCTAATATACTCTGTGTTCCAGTTCCTCACCATCTCTGCTTGCAGTCAGTGAGTAGGAAACCAAGAGGAGGAAAATCTTCCCTGACCCGATACTACACTACAACTGGATCCAGTCTCCTCAATGCTCTGTGAGCTCAACACATCACAGCACAAATCTCTTCCATGTCCTGACAGTTCGCTACAATGTATCAGTGCAAGTAAAAGGTATCCAGGCCGTTTACCTCACAGAGGGCTGACTAGACTGAGCAAAAATTGCAATAAACTTCCAGCTGGGATGCGACTGTCAAGTTAGGTAACGGTTTCAGCCTCTGGATGTAACAAATATCATCCCCATTCACTGGCAGCAGGCAGAGATCTTGGAAATGCCGACGGGTTGTTCCATGAACTCTATTAAAGAGGTTGCCTGGTTGTTTTAATATTGAGGACCCATCGGCAGTGGTTTGGTTCTCAGCATCTCCAAACAGCTGACCGCGGGGGGGGGGGGACCGGAAGTCGGATCCCCTCCGATCAGATACTGATGAGGTTAGGCCATCAATATGAAAATCTCGGGCAACCCCTTTAACAAGTTGCAAAACGTCTGTTCTACATCGACTGAGCCTCATTAACGTACAACCCGAGATCAGTCCCTCTGCTGTATCCATGAAACATTTTGGATGAAAGACTACATCCAGACACTGGTCGCCCATAGCAAGAGAGGAGACGTACAGTTACCACGGTAACTTGTGTGCCACTCTGGGTGCTACCGTAGCTGCAGTAGGTACACAAGAGTTACAGCAGCCAGACGAGCGTTTCACCCCTGCACCAGAAGCTGACGCGCCGCTGATCTATTCTTACCTCACTCGTGGGTGGGGGCCAGCTGAACCGAGACACAGTCTTCATTGCCAGTTTCTTCAGTGAGCTAGGCTGGGGGGACGTGGTGTCCTGAATAACCAGGATGAAGAGGGTTAGAGCAAAGCCAACACTGATCCTAACCACTCTCCCAGCACTACTACTCCTCACAGGACGGACGATGAGGTTCTGGCTTTATGAAAAAGCCATCCTAACCTAATACGTCTCACAGAAGAGGGTTTGTCACAGTTGTATCCAGGCTAGACAATCTTCTTTCAGCCTCTCGTCCTCATCGTTTGTTACAATGTATCAGCCGGGAGTGCAGACTCCTGATCACAGAGGATTGTCTGGAGCGCATACAACTGGAACAAACCCTCTGCTGTCAGAAGTATTAGGCTTGTACAGGTTTCAGAATGCAAAAAAGGCGCTGCAGCACTGAGCGCCAGATGTGAAAACGTTTTAGGTCTGACAACAGAGATCTTGAAAACTGAACTGGAACACAGAGGAGGAACTTAACATTCCCTTGGACCAGAATTATGGTGGAGAGACTAAAAAGTCACAAATACTGGTGCATTCTAGAATATACATAATCAACAAAAAGATTACAGTACGTCCAACATTTAAAATCTTGTCATTTTTGCCATTGCACGTCACACTCATACGCACTAAGCTATTCCTGGATCTGATGTCATTCTGAGAAAGCCCCTTAAGGCTCCACAGAAACCCGAGCAGCTCTCGGGGGTCTCCCTGCTGATTTGTGTGCGTTACCTTTTCCTCCTTGGGTGGCCGTCCACGTTTACGTGGGCTCTGGTCGCGGGATTTCTTGGTAGGTGGCCTGGACTCTGAGGACTTCCTCTTCTTTTCTCCAGCCTGCTTCTTAGATTTACCTTCTGCTTTCTTCCCTTTGTCGTCACCCGAGTTCTGTGAAAACACAAAGTGACTTCGTGTGAGCTGATCTTACATATGTAACAGTAGGTGCAGAATCCGATCGTCTGCGCCGGTCACCGGCAAAGCAATGCGCGGATGAAAGGGAGTCTACAAGTCACGGTGCCTTGTAGGGCTCGCTCAGCTGAACGTGATGAGACTTTTCACTTAGGGATTTGTTGCTTGATTCTGGAGAAAATTGCATCTAACATGTATGCAGATGAGCAGTTAAAGGGGTATTCCCATCTCAGACAATGAGGGCATATCGCCAGGATATGCCCCCACTGTCTTTTTGGTGCGGGTCCCACCGCTGGAACCTGCATCTAAAATCTGGAATGGAGCCCCGCAATGTGGAGCCTGGAGGACTCCGGTCCGACCACCACCAAGCTCGCTCCCCATAGAGGTGAATGGGAGCGCACCATATGCATGACCGGCCACTGCTCCCATTCACTTCTATGGGCCGACGGAAATAGCTGAGCCAGTACTCGGCTATTTTTGGCAGCCCCATAGAAAATGAATAGAGAGCGGCTGCGCATGTACAGTGCGCCCTCCAACACTTTCAGGTCCCAGTGGTGGGACCCGCACCTATAAGACAATGGGGGCGTATCCTAGTGATATGCCCCCATTGTCTGTGATGAGACAACCCCTTTAAGTGCACTAGTGGCAGGCCCAAGTCACTCTGTGCACCCTTGCGCCTCCTGCTTCCTCAAGCCCCTCTCTCCTCGCTGATTGACAGGATCAGGCAAAATGGCATTGCAGAAATCTGGCCCTGTAAGGGTCCATTCACATGGCTGCAAAATGGGTCCGCATCTGTTCCGCAATTTTGCGGAACGGATGCAGACCCATTCATTTTCGATGGGGCCGGAATGTGCTGTCTGCATCGCCATTTGCGGATGGACCCTAAGTGAAGGAGAGGCAGGGGCCAGGGTGCACGGAGTAGCTTGAGCCCATCCTCGTTACACTTAACATGACATACAGCTGAGCGAGCCATACAAGGGATTGGGATATTTTATTCTATTTCCTGTACACGATTACGGAGGTGGCAATCTTGCTGAGCAAATATATAGAAATGTGGCATTATCACCATTTTATGGACCCACATAATAAAGTTATGTTTTTTTACCGCACAGTGAATGTCGTAAATAAAATTCCACAAAATAATGTAAAAATTGCAGTTTTTTTTATCTTTTCCCATAAAAATTAATACAATATATATATATATATATATATATATATATATATATACATACATACATACATACATACATATACACACACCTCAAAATGGTTCCTAAAAAAACCTACAACTAATCCTGCAAAATAAAAAAAGAATTCAGAAGAAAAAATAAAAGTTATGACTGCTGGAACACAATTGGTCCTTCAGGCTAAAATTAATAATATCACTAGGGGGTTAAAAATGCAATAGTGTCCCCTGAGTTGTGAGCCAACAAGATTTACTGCAGACACACATTAAAAATCTACAATTTAACCCCTTAAGGACCCGGCCATTTTTTGCAAATCTGACCAGTGTCACTTTATGTGTGAATAACTTTAAAACGCTTTGACTTATCCGGGCCGTTCTGAGACAGTTTTTTCATCACATATTGTACTTCATGACACTGGTAAAATGAAGTAAAAAAATTATTTTTATTTATAGAAAAATACCAAATTTACCCCCAAAAAAATGTAAAATGGCAAATTTCCAAGTTTCAATTTTTCTACTTCTATCATACATATTAATACCTCCAAAAATAGTTATTACTTTACATCCCCCATATGTCTACTTCAGGTTTGGATCATTTTGGGAATGATATTTTATTTTTTGGGGACATTACAAAGCTTAGAAGTTTAGAAGCAAATCTTGAAATTTTTCTGAAAGTTTAAAAAAAACTATTTTTAGGGACCAGTTCAGGTCTGAAGTCACTTTGCGAGGCTTACATAATAGAAACCACCCAAAAATGACCCCATTCTATAAACTACACCCCTCAAGGTATTCAAAACAAACTTTGTTAACCCTTTAGGTGTTCCACAAGAATTAATGGAAAATAGAGATACAATTTCAAAATTTCACTTTTTTGGCAGATTTTCCATCTTAATAATTTTTTGCCAGTTACAAAGCAAGGGTTAACAGCCAAACCAAACTCAATGTTTATGGCCCTGATTCTGTAGTTTACAGAAACACCCCATATGTGGTCGTAAACTGCTGTACGGGCACACGGCAGGGCGCAGAAGGAAAGGAATGCCATACGGTTTTTGGAAGGCAGGTTTTGCTGGACTGGTTTTTTGATACCATGTCCCATTTGAAGCCCCCCTAATGCACCCCTAGAGTAGAAACTCCATAAAAGTGGCCCCATTTTAGAAACTATGGGATAGGGTGGCAGTATTGTTGGTATTAGTTTAGGGTACATATGATTTTGGTTGCTCTATATTACACTTTTTGTGAGGCAAGGTAACAAGAAATAGCTGTTTTGGCACCGTTTTTATTTTTTGTTATTTACAACATTCATCTGACAGGTTAGATCATGTGGTATTTCTATAGAGCAGGTTGTCACGGACGCGGCGATACCTAATATGTATACTTTTTTTTATTTATGTAAGTTTTACACTATGATTTCATTTTTGAGGCAAAAATCATGTTTTAGTGTTTCCATAGTCTGACATAATTTTTTCCGTTTTTGGGCGATTACCTTGGGTAGGGTATGATTTTTGCAGGATGAGATGACTGTTTTATTGGCACTATTTTGGGGTGCGTGTGACTTTTTGATCGCTTGCTATTACAATTTTTGTGATGTAAGGTGACAAAAGTGTTGCTTTTTTTACACCGTTTTTATTTTTTACGGTATTCACCCGAGGGGTTAGGTCATGTGATATTTTTATAGATACGCTGTGATACCTAATATATATACTTTTTTTTTTAAATTTATGTAAGTTTTACACAATAATATCATTTTTGAAAAAAAAATAACAATAAAAAAATAATAATATCATGTTTTAGTGTCTCCTTATTCTGAGAGCCATAGTTTTTTCAGTTTTTGGGCGATCGTCTCAGGTAGGGGCTCATCTTTTTGCGGGATGAGGTGACCATTATTTTGGTGGGCAAACGCCTTTTTGATCGCTTGCTGTTGTACTTTTTGTGATGTAAAGTGACAAAAAAAATTGTTTATTTAGCACAGTTTTTATTTTTTACGGTGTTCATCTGAGGGGTTAGGCCATGTGATATGCTTATAGAGCCGGTCGATACGGACACGGCGATACCTAATATGTATACTCCCCCACCCCCATTTTGGGACTTGAACTTTTGGGGGTCTAATCCCCTTTACAATGCATTCCAATACTTCTGTAATGCATTGGCTGTATGAGTAATACTGTGTGTATTACTCATACAGCTTCCGGCCTGTGAGATCCAGGGGGCTTTGGGTTCCCCCTACAGCTGCACGGGGACCCGATGGCACCGCCGCGAGCACAGGTAAAAGCCGCAAACCGCAGGTCTGAATTGACCTGCGGTTTGCTGCGATCGCCAATGCCGGCGTTGTGACAGGATGCCCGCTGACATCCTGTTCCGATTAACGCCCGCCATGCCGCAATGTAGTTTTAAATTTATGGCGTACCGGTACGTCATGGGTCCTCAAGGACTCTGCAAACATGGCGTACCGGTACGTCCTAAGTCCTTAAGGGGTTAAAAAAAGAAGGGAGGGTTTTTCCAATTTTAGTGTGACTGCTAGGAGGGTAAAATGCCATCCCTCAGGTCTATAGGCGGTAGGTACCGGGCAGCAGCGGGGAGCAGAGTGCAGAAACACACGGCAGAACCAGGAGGCAAACTCCACAGAATGACATTAGAACCCAATATCCCCCTCACAAGCCGGGAATGACCCCAGAGGGGCTGCACGTGACGCCGCCCACGACATGAATCCAGCACAAAGCTGCCGGACACGTCGCACATCATTCACCACCGACCTGTTCCTGCTTTGCCTTCACTTTCTTCAGGAACTCCTCCACTGCGTCCACTGCTTGCTGGAAGCGCTTGCCTTTGTTCGCTTTAATCATCTCCTCCTTGTGGGCATGATACGGCTTCAGCTGCTCCATCTTGATCCAGGCGCTGAGAATAAGGCAGGGGTTAGAACAGTGTGCGGACACGGACCGCGTCGTGTAATTATACCGCAAGTCACCGACAGAATCTATAGAAAACTGCCTTCATACCACATTTTTCCCCGTGTATGTTAACGAATGCCTCAGACGCTGTACAGCGGCACCGCTCACTACAGGGCTGCATGCTATATAGTATGTTCACATGTAGTTTTTTTTCACAGGACTATGTGCTACACTTTTTTTTATTTTTTTTTTCCAACATGTACCTTAAACGGGCGGCAAATGTGATGTGAACACACCCCAAGAAGGACTGTGTACATACATTACTGATCCTGAGTTACATCCTGTATTATACTCCAGAGCTGCACTCACTATTCTGCTGGTGGAGTCACTGTGTACATACATTACATTACTTATCCTGTACTGATGCTGAGTTACATCCTATATTATACTCCAGAGCAGAGCTGCACTCACTATTCTGCTGGTGAAGTCACTCTGTACATACATTACTTATCCTGTACTGATCCTGAGTTACATCCTGTATTATACTCCAGAGCTGCACTCACTATTCTGCTGGTGAAGTCACTCTGTACATACATTACTTATCCTGTACTGATCCTGAGTTACATCCTGTATTATACTCCAGAGCTGCACTCACTATTCTGCTGGTGGAGTCACTGTGTACATACATTACATTACTTATCCTGTACTGATGCTGAGTTACATCCTGTATTATGCTCCAGAGCTGCACTCACTATTCTGCTGGTGAAGTCACTCTGTACATACATTACTTATCCTGTACGGATCCTCAGTTGCATTCTGTATTATACTCCAGAGCTGCACTCACTATTCTGCAGGTTCTTACAGGACACAGTAAGCAGGCTTGCTGTCAGTCACCCCCTCGTACACATTATAATGCAGGTGGAGGTTATTTGGGGTCAGAACAAGGCTCTGTGCAGACACTGAATAAGCAGGGGATGTGGAGAGATTTCTCTCCTGATAACACCCCATAGAGACCTTTTACCTTTCACAGCAGAGGGTTTGTTACAATTCTACCTTTTGTGCACTAAACACTACCGTGTGCTCTGTTACAGTGTCAGCAGCCTCTGGAACCTAGGAGGTTTCTGTTCACTGACAGCAAGCAGAAAACTGAAACAAGCTCATCTGGTGCAGACTCATATGCTGAAGATTACAGAACTACAACCCCCATCAAGCCTTATACGCATTGAAAAACTCATGTACGGCTTTAACAGCAGTATAATGACTCCCCTCACTACATCATGTGATCATTTACAGCCAATCAGGAGGAACCTTGCGTCTCGCGCTCGTACTTACTGATCTTCAGTTCCAAAAAATTTCACGAACAAGCATTTCTTGCCGCGCGGCTTCTTTAAATCTTTGGGCGCATTGACGATCTGCGGACGAGAAGAAAGGAATTTTAGGACGGCAGATCCTGGCACCGTATAGCGGGACGGTACACAGGACCCCGGATCCTACAGATTGTGAAGGGGCGGGGTACATGACAAAAACCTCTAAAGCGATTGGCCGACCTCAACTGACAGCGCTTACCAGGACCCGCCCAATATACACACCTCCCCCAACCCTCACCAATTTAACCCTTCATGGTATCCCATACGTTACACTCACCTTTCCAGGCCACGGCGGATACCGACCCAGTTTCCCCCTAAAGAGAAGAAATCGAAAAATGTGAGATTCACATCCAAGAGGATCAGATCGAGGGGATCTACAACAACCCTCATCAGGGCGAGGATCACAGGTGCTACATCTCAACAGATCCTTGGGACAGAGTCCTGCCCTGACGCCAGATCCACTGAGATCAACATAGACCATCACCAGCCCCCAATACAAGATTCCTGGACAGAATCTCTCCTGGATCTCTATTGCTAGATCCTCTGATGGGATCCTTTCCTAATTTTGTAAAAAATAAATAAAAAATCTCATCTGATTCCCAATACTGAATCCAATAACACTAAATCCCCAGACGTGATTCCGGATATTGGATTCTCTTGATTCCTTAAGACAATTTTCTTTTGAGCCTCCAAACTAGATCCTGAAACAATCCCTTTTATTTCCCCAACACTAGATCTTCAGAAGGGTCCTCCTGAGATCTCAAGACACTAGATCTTCAGAAGGGTCCTCCTGAGATCTCAAGACACTAGATCTTCAGAAGGGTCCTCCTGAGATCTCAAGACACTAGATCTTCAGAAGGGTCCTCCTGAGATCTCAAGACACTAGATCTTCAGAAGGGTCCTCCTGAGATCTCAAGACACTAGATCTTCAGAAGGGTCCTCCTGAGATCTCAAGACACTAGATCTTCAGAAGGGTCCTCCTGAGATCTCAAGACACTAGATCTTCAGAAGGGTCCTCCTGAGATCTCAAGACACTAGATCTTCAGAAGGGTCCTCCTGAGATCTCAAGACACTAGATCTTCAGGAGGATTCCCCTGGGATCCCAGCTAACCTCCACGACCCCCTCTTGCAGCAGACACTGCAGCCCCCACATGATGCTTCGTCTCCATACTAGGTCCTCTATGGCTGAAGCTGAGGAGGACCAGCACCTGACACAACCCCCGCACAGCACGTACACTAAGACCCCCTGCTCTGTCACAGGACCCTGCAGAGCGCTCAGCCCGCCGGCCCTGCCTCCCACAGGAGGAGGGTGAGCCCGGGGCGCCCCCCGCCACCGCCCGCAGCAGCACTCACCACACCAGGTCTCCTTGTCGCAGACTCACAGTCGCCGCCATCTTACCGACACAGGCAGAGCGGGGAGAAGGAGGAGGATGTGGGGAGAGGAAGGAATACTGACCGCGCAGAGGATGCCGGGAGAACAGGAAACACCCCCACCCGCCGTGCTCGTACCCTACGCAGCAGCAACGACGACCAGCCTACACACTCGTCACACGATGGCAGTCACGTGGGCGCCGAGAACCAATCCACGGCTTCCTCCACTCTACGGGCTCCACCAATAGGAAAAGGCGGGAAGACAACTCACTGGCTGCAAGGTCCCGTCAGAGAACAAAGCGCGGCCACGTGACTCCTCGGGACGATCATTGGCTGGGCGGTGTCACGTGGGGCAGCGTGCGGCTGTCAGCGGTTGTTGTTGTTTTTCTCGTCGTCCTGGATGGTGTCGTCACGTGACGTACAAAAGGGGAGGAGTGAGGGGGGGCCCGATCTGCCGTTTCACCGGGACACGTGACTGGCCCGCGGACCTCGGTAAGTCTGAAGAGCATCGCGGTGAGTTGACCGGGAAGCGGTAGAAGCCGGCCGGGGGGCCAGTCAGTCACTTGGCTTTACTGACCCGAGCACTTCCGGGTACTTAGGTCAACTCCTGTGTGTGCACATGTGGGCTATTCCTCTCCCCCTATGCCCCTGATAATGGAGCGACCCGAGTATATAAGGCGGAGGAGCTCAGGGAGCGGTTGGGCCTTGTGCAGAGGGGACGGCGGTAGTGCGTCCTATCAGTCCCCGATGTGCAGCCTGAGGGCTGGGCGCCATCGTTATCAGTGACACACAAAGGCGGGGACCCCTGTGACTGCCAGTCCTAACAGGGGCTCGATCCCTGCACTCGGTGCTTCCCCCATACTAGATCCCCTGACATAATCCTTCCAGGGGCTCGATCCCTGCACTCGGTGCTTCCCCCATACTAGATCCCCCTGACACAGTCCTTCCAAGATCCTTGATTCTAGATCACCATCCTTCCTGGATCCCTTGACACAATGCTTCTGGGATGCTGGATATCTGATCCACTGACATGATCTAATCTGGGTGATAGAATTCTTCCAAAATGTTTAACATTAGATCCCCTGACACAGTCCTTCCAAGATCCTTGATACTAGATCCTCTGACTCAAACATTCCTAGATCCTCTAATAGTAGATCCCTTGTGGAAATGTTCCTAGAATTTCTAATACTAGATCCCCTGACACACATGTTTCTAGGTCCTCTATACTAGATTCCTTACACAAACATTCCCAGATCCCCTGACACATATGTTCCTAGATCCCCTATAGTAGATCCCCTGACACACATATGTTCCTTGATCCTCTATACTAGATCCCCCTGACACATATGTTCCTACCGTAGATCCTCTATACTAGATCCCCTGACACATATGTTACTAGATCCCCTATACTAGATCCCCTGACACATATATGTTCCTAGATCCCCTATAGTAGATCCCCCTGACACACATATGTTCCTTGATCCTCTATACTAGATCCCCCTGACACATATGTTCCTACCGTAGATCCTCTATACTAGATCCCCTGAGACATATGTTCCTAGATCCTCTATACTAGATCCCCTGACTTGAATCTCTAATGATTCACACTGTTCTCTTGTGATCCCCCAGTATTAGATGCTCTGATAGGCCCCTTCCTTCCGTGCTCGACGTCCCCCGTTCGGACAGAGGCCGGGGGTCCCAGTGATCGCCCCGCCCCCGATTTCCCAGTTATCGCCCCTCCAGTCAGTAGGTGGTAGTTGCTTCCCTATAAAGAAAAATTCTGCAAGTTTCTAATATGTTTTAAGTTTTAAACCATTCCGTCTTGAAATCTCTGGTTGCTGTCAGTGAATGAGGACAGTTGTGTGTACATAAGAGGCCAAAATCCATCATATAAAATTGTAGTACAGGTCGGCTCACCCCTGATTCCAGCTGGCAAGGTGCTCCACCCTGATGTCGTACCCCGATCACCAGAAATGAAGCAATAATATTTGAAAGTTTGGGCACTCTAATATCTGGATCACAGAGTAGGCAATGTATGATTAGAATCATAATTAGAATAAGTGATAATAGGATTCTATAGTTCTCTTCTATGTAATTCCATACTGTAGTAAATTTACGCATTTATACTAATATAAAAGGACAATGCAACTAATTATGCATAAAACTAAGTATGGATAATGGCTGAGAAGAACTTCAGCCTCTATTGGATAAGAAAACGCAAGAACATACAAAAAACCGCATATAAATCGCATTAATACCGCATCTGATGATTATTTGGATCTGAGACATTCAGATTCCCCTGATCCTCTCCAGGTTTTCTATGGAACATTCCTTGTCAGCCACAATGAATAAAAAGAAGGCAAACTAGTCAGATCCAACAGAGCCACTGAGGAAGAAGGTGGATATCCTTCGAAACGCGTCTGGCGTGGACCAATTGGACCTGACTATAAACCGCAACAGTTTGCCATTTGATATTGGACAGAAGAAAGCGCTTTCTAGGATTTAAAAAAAGCTTTATGGACATCGAGCAGACACCTATGTACGTGACCGCACTAAAAGAGAGGTGGAGCACGTATCCCAATTAAGGACACCTAGGTGAACCTGCAGCGGAGTTGAACGAATACCACCAGCATTGTTACTCACAGCCGGACCTGGTAAAACACGGTAATATACCAGAGGAACCTGCATTTAAAACAGCCAGGCCGTATGCTATCTGCGGCCCAGTGATACAATTTACCCAGAATCTCCACCACGTGGGACGCCACGGTGAAGACGGCAGAAAGCCCGCATGTGAGTAACAAAATAACTAATCAACTGATTATATGCGCATACAATATCGCTCAATAGCTTCACTGCTGAAATAATCAACTATCGCTGCTGTGCTCTATAGCGGTACTAACCAGAGATTTACCGGACTGATACATTGCACAACAGAGTATACATTTCGGACTATATGCTGGAATAATAAGCCGATCCTCAGGAACTTTTCTCTTACATCTAGAAAGATTGAGCTTGAGGATAAATCTCCACAGATATTTTTGCACAGTTGCTTATTATTGCAACCATTTGAACACCTATAGTATATTGCACTTAAAGGGAACCTGTCACCTGGATTTTGTGTATAGAGCTGAGGACATGGGTTTCTAGATGGCTGCTAGCACATCCGTAATACCCAGTCCCCATAGCTCTGTGTGCTTTTATTGTGTCAAAAAATCTATTTGATACATATGCAAATTAACCTGAGATGAGTCCTGTCCCTGACTCATCTCACGTACAGGACTCATCTCAGGTTAATTTGCATATGTATCAAATCGATTTTTTGACACAATAAAAGCACACAGAGCTATGGGGACTGGGTATTGCGGATGTGCTAGCGGCCATCTAGCAACCCATGTCCTCAGCTCTATACACAAAATCCTGGTGACAGGTTCCCTTTAATTTAACATTATATGTTCTATCACTTAAATTTGGTTCTTTTATATTTTATGCACTGGTCACTTAAAGGGAGTCTGTCAGCAGATTTACCCCTTTTTAACAGTTGCCATTATGCTGTAGCCGCAAAACAGATGATTAACACAGTACCTTGATACGCTTTGGTGGACTTTTAAATCTGCCAAAAACGAACTTTGATGAGGGCTCGCAAGTGCCCAGGGCGGAGTCCACCGGGTTGGAGCCCAGGCAGCTCTGCCTCTTCGGCTCTTATCCCCGCCCAGCCTCCTCCTCTGCTCGCCTATCTGTTGTCTCTCCCCCTCAGCGAGATCCCGCGCCGACGCGATGACTTCCTTGGTCGGGGCATGCGCATAAGCTACTGCGATGCCGTGTCAGCAATGGGCATCGCAGTGCGCATGCCCCGGCCAAGGAAGTTATCGCATCGGCGCGGGATCTCGCTGAGGGGGAGAGACAACAGATAGGCGAGCAGAGGAGGAGGCTGGGCGGGGATAAGAGCCGAAGAGGCAGAGCTGCCTGGGCTCCAACCCGGTGGACTCCGCCCTGGGCACTTGCGAGCCCTCATCAAAGTTCGTTTTTGGCAGATTTAAAAGTCCACCAAAGCGTATCAAGGTACTGTGTTAATCGTCTGTTTTGCGGCTACAGCATAATGGCAACTGTTAAAAAGGGGTAAATCTGCTGACAGACTCCCTTTAATTTCATATTTTCACATTTTATTTGATAATGTGGAGTCTTAATTAGATTGTTCTTCCAGAGAATAAATATACTTGATAACATTGTCTGTACATAATCAGAACTTACGGCTGCCATATCCATGAGCCTTGGCCAGTATATTCAGGCCATTTTATAGTATTACCAGTGGACATACCATAGTATATTTTATTAAGTATATTTACCCTTTTATTAATTTTATAGATACATCGTGTTTTAATAGGATTTGATCTGTTTTGGTTGTTACTTAAATAAATTACTGTTAATTAAATACTGTCGCATTGCCTACTCTGTGATCCAGATATTAGAGTGCCCACTCTTTCAAATATTATTGCAAAATCCATAATATGTCTCACAGCTGAGCGTTCGCTACAGTTGTATCCAGTCTGGACAGATCTGCAACAGAAAGCTCTCTCCTGTCCTGATATAGGCCTTCAGTGTGTGGATGTTTTTTTTTAATACACAGTCTGAATAGGCAGTGCTGCAGTGTAAATCATGGAGGAGGCACCGAGCAGCAGGTGGGTTTCCTTCTAATCTATCGCTGTGATTCTTTCCTTACAGGGTCCGCCCACAGTGATGAGACAAGAGCAGAAACCTCCGGCCCCGTACACCCAAGCCATCGGATAGAGGAGCTGAGCCCTTGTTCCTGATTTTGGGGGAGACCATGGCCGAGCCCCGGAGGGTCCAGCTCTCCAGTGTCCCACGTCTGCAGCCGCCATCTCCCAAGAAGCCTCGCATGGAGGAGCCGGACTCGGAGACGTCGGTGGCCGCCACCGTTCGCATTGCTCTGACGCTTTTCGAGCCGGATCAGAAGAAATGCCCCGAGTTCTTCTATCCAGAACTGATGCGGAAGTTACAGAGAAACGAGAAGCGAGCGGAGAAGGTGAGCGGCGGCAGACGGGCGTCTTCTGGGGCCCCAGGATGTCGCTCATCACTTTCCTTACGTCTTCTTCAATTTCAGCTCGATAAGAAGCCGTTGGATCCCTTCAGCAGCGAGGACGCCGCGAGGAAGGAAGTGGAGGCCTTATCCAAGAAGTTTGAGGAGAAATACGTAAGTGACTATTATTCCGCACTTCACACTCCGATCGCTCACCGGTAAGTGGGGGTCCGGCCGATGTGGGCAGCGCTGCTAGCAGAGCCGATCCCTGTTGGCTCCGCCCACTTCTGAGGGGTCCATCACTGCTGGTAAACCTTATTTAAAGGGGTATTCCCATCTTGGACATGGGGGGGGCGTCGCATTTGGCTAGGAGATGCCCCAATGTCTGATAGGTGCGGGTCCAACCTCTGACCGATTTTTCTGTAAGCGAATGGAGTGGTGGCCGCGCTTAAAGGGTTTCTGTCACCAGATTTAACCCTATTAAGCTAGCTGACAGCGATGTGCTAATGTCAGCTAAACCTATCTAGCCTATTCCTACTTTTATCTACGCCCCCGTTACGGCAGAAATCTAACTTTTTTATAATATGCTAATTAGCCTCTGTCTGCCAGCCCTGTGCCCTGGTGAAATCTTGTGCCGTTCCGCATTCGGCGCAGGCGCGGTGACCCCAATTTCCAGGATGACACAGCCCTTTTAAAGGGACAGGCCACTGTCTAGTACTTGGAACGGCACATACATGCAGCTAAGTCATAGGTCTTATTAAACCATCGACACAGGTCCACTTACCTCCTCCCCAGCGCTCCATTCACTTGCACCGAGCATGCGCAGTACGTCCCAGTGTAAGTAAATGGGGGACGAGACTGGTCACATGACCCTCCATTAAGCACATCATGGGGTAGCAGGTTGTATTAAACCCTTGGATATAATCAAGATTGTTTAAAGGGGTTGTGCAGGGTTTTGATATTGATAGTCTATCTCATCAGTATCAGATCCGTGGGGGTCCGACCCCCTGCGCCCCTCTGCTGTTTGAAGAGGCTGTGGTGCTCTGTTGAGTGCTGCGGCCTTCTTCGCCATGTTTGTATAGCGGCCATGCTTTATATTGCAAGCCAGGCCCAGTCGCTTAGAATGCACCCAGACCATGCGACTGTGATGTTACTGGCCTGAGCACCGCGGCCTCTTCAAATAGCCGATCGGCGGGGATACCGCGAGTCCGACTCCCAACGATGTGACATTGGTGATTTATCCTGAGGATAGACCATACGTATCCCTTTAATAATGCCTATCCCTAGCTGCATGTACGTGTTCCCAGCACATGTGCAGTTGGTCATAGACCTTCAAAGCGGTCATCCAGGATTAGAAAAACATGGCTGCTTTCTATCAGAAACAGCCCCACACCTGTCCGCAGTCTGTGTGTGGTACTGCAGATCCTCCCCATTACGTACATAACCCGCGGAGAAGCACGGTGCCGTACGCGGAAGAAAGCAGCCATGCGTTTGTTCCCGGATCTCCCCTTTAAGCTCTCCTATTTCTATAGGGAAAGAAACGGCGCAGGGACCGCGTGCAGGATCTCGTTGACATGGGCTACGGTTACGACGAGTCCGACTCATTCATCGACAACTCGGAGGCGGTAAGTTGTACAGAACAGCTGGCCCCTAATAGAACAGTCCTATCCGTGTCCGTAATGCGGACAATAATAGGACATGTTCTATTTTTTTTGTTGAACGGACATACGGAAACGGAATGCACACAGTCATTTCCGTTTT